>NC_079333.1:22002483-22303044 GCF_029582105.1 Oenanthe melanoleuca | reverse complement strand
GTTAGGGAATGGCAAGGAAGCCTAGAGAAAAGTGTTTGCATTTAATTAAAGTTCACGAGACAGCAAGGGCTTATGAAAGGTTGTGCAGTTCCACAAAACCAGAAATGTCTTACTGATATGTGCTAACAGGTAGTCCTAGGAATGAATGAATGAAAGGGTTGACATGAGTAGTCCAGAGAAAGGTGGTATTTGTTTCTATACAAATAGAGAGAAGAAGCAAAAAGAAGGGAGGCATGAAGATTTGGCTTCAAAAGGGGAAACAGCAAAGGAGTAATTTATGACATGAAGGTTTCTGGGGAATTATATGTAGAGAAGAAGTGGGAGGAGAGGAAACAAACAAAAAGCCATGCAGAGCTGTATGGAACAAAAACAGATCCTGAGCAGAGTTCATTTAAATTTGCAGTTTTATAGCTGTTAATGTGATTCCTGGGAAAAAAAACAAACAAAAACAAACAAACAAACAAACAAACAAACAAACATCACAAAAGAACAAAACTAACAAAACACAGAGTGTTAGCAGCAGTGACAATAAAGTAAATCACTTAAAGGGGAGCAGTCATTCTCCCCAGTCTTCCTGCCCATCAGTTGGTTTGACTGACAGTGTTTGTAAAGGGAACAATGTGATGATTTTGGTGCTCCTCATCTCAAGATTTTCCAACGTGAAAGCTCTTGGGTCTCCTTTCAAGCCACCTTCATGTAAATCTCCAGCAATTGCATGGTTCCATCAGATTTATACCTCTACAGCTAAGACTTATTGGCCTCCAGTGCCCCCATTCCCTCTCCTTTGTGAGATGAGTATTTTAGGTATATAAAACTACAGCTTCTAGACTTCTTTTCATATTATACTGTTCCCAGCTAGTTTTACTCAGTTTGGGATTTGGCTAGGATTTCCAGAGGCTGTTTTGACCAAGAAGAACTTGGTCAAGGGGGAAAAAAAAAAGAAAACAAAACACAAGACCTTTCCTGCACAGTTGTTTCACAAGAGGACAAAATTTAATTGCAAAGTGAATTGGGGAGATCAGAGCAGCAGTGGCTGCAGGCAGTGAGGGGGAAGTTCAGTGCTAATAAATGAAATGTCCCTGATCCAAGGAGAGAAAATAATCAGTGCAGCTATAGGACAAACTTGGGACATGACACCAGGCAGCAGCACCTGTCAAATTAATAACGCCCCTTTAATTTTGTCCAGCCATCCTATTAAGCCGTTTTCCTGTAGCTGAGTGCTCTGAGCCATGCTGACTCAGGAAAATAAGGAAGGGAGCTGGGACAAAAGAAGGAGCTCAGGGAGGAGCATGCAGAGAATTTTGAAAACCTTGTTATTAACTTATTGTGTGCTGGTAGACACTGCAGACATTCAGCAGCCTTGGAGCTATGCTGGATGCTGGGACAGAGCCCTCTGTCGTCAAACTCTGCAGCCCTGCTGCCTTGAGAGGACAGTGCTCCCCCGATACTGCTGCTGGATTTATACTGTCAGAAGTCCTGGGTGGTTGAACTGCTCCTTGGCACTTCAGGAATGTCCCTTGCTTGTCTTCAAGTCAGTTATGGATGGGGAATCTGAGCTTGTTTTCTCCCAGTTCTCTATGGCTGATGCGCTGTACACCTTAACCTCTCTGCCCAAACCCTTTTCTCCATTTTGTTATCCAATGCAGCAAGGCTCAGAGCTCTGGCTTCAGACAGAGCAGGAGAAAGAAAGGACTGGATTTTTTTTTTTTCAAGCTGGGCATAAAAGAGGAGTAGCCTTGAGTACACCTGGTGTGTGAGTGGGGGACATGGGGGCAGCGATGGGAGGGCAGTGGTGGGAACAGACACTGGGCACTGCAAGCGTAATTGCTGGCTTGCCTTTAGGTAGAGAGATTGCTGCTGCCATTCCCACTGGGGCCAATTTGCTGTTGCTGCTCTTATCTCCAATGTTCATCAGGCTGCAGCTACAAACCTGCTTTGTCCTGGGAGTCATCTGAACCTTTCTTGCCTCCTCCTATCCTCTGCTGTCGACAGAAAAGGGGACAGTGCACATTCGCCTGTCAGGGCAAGGAGAGCTGTTCTGCTCAACTGGAAATGTAGCTTGAGAAGAAGAAAAACTTATGTTTCAAAACTAGTGGTCCACTTACTGCAGCCAGGTGCCGGGTGGAGCGCTTACGTGCCTGAAATCTGGCCCCTTGGGTTACGCCCTGAATTTGTTACTGGATATTCTCTGTGAGTGTTAAAGCACTCGGTTCATACCATCACATTTTCAATGTGCAAAAAGTATTTCTTCTCAGACTCTGTGACCCTGGGATCTAAGCCCAAAATTTAAAGCATGAGGCCTCCTGACAAAAGCACTTATGTCTTTTGTGGTTTTCAGCAAGTCTCTTAAATTCTCTGGGCTCCCTTGCTTATTTCTTCGTCTCATCAACTTTAAAAAAGGGAACTATCCTAACCTGTCTTAAATGATGTTATTTTATGCATCCTGAATATAATTTTCTGAGGGAAAAATATATTTCAGACTGATCTGCCATCTTTTATTGAAGCCCAGTTGCAATTTTGGTTTTCTTTAGTGGGGTTTATTATATAATTTTGCCATTTTGCAATGAACACCATGCAGAGTTAAAGCCATGCTTTTGCAAGTAAGCTAATACTTCAGATTCTTTACTTAGCTCTTACTTGAAAAAAAACAATTCTTTTTTAACTTTGTATTTGGCATTTTTGTGGTGCAGATTAAGGAACATAATTTCATTTTGCTTATTCCAATTTAAATCAGTGCACTGACCACAGGTTCTAGTAAGTCTGTATAAGGTTGCAAACAAAGCCTGAGAGAAAGTGTCTCTTCTATAGGGTCTACATTTTAAATGGACCTGATAAAAAGGGAGTGGTACAAAAAAAGATTGCAACTCCCAGTGAGCTGAGGCACGTGGAAGCTTGCCCAGAATAAGAGCAAATGAGTGGCAGGGCCTGGTTCTGAACTGCTGTAATCAGTAGAATATTCTATTTTTGATAACTTCCTTGTCTTCTCTGTCCCTTGACACCCCCGTTCATTCAGAATTTTTTAGCATACATAAGCATACATTTTTTAACATACATACATTTTCTGCTTCTTTTTTGCCCAGTCAAGTTTTAAAGACCTTAAATTAAGGAGCTGAAGTAGGCACAGATGGACCACAGGTGCTGGGAATAAAGGACAGATTAAATTACTTATTTTTTTGTTCCTGATAAGTTATTCTCTTTGGATTGCTCATTCTGGTTTGTTTTCCCTTACTTCTTTTTTTGAAAATACAAGTACTAAATGTCAGGAAGCACAGCTGCCACAAGGGATAAGGTAGTCATTTAAGTATCATGGTCTTGTAATGGGAATGCAAAATTGCAAGGATTCACAACCATGGAACAGTTAATGTCTTCAAAAGCAGTCCTGTGACCTTCTGCATTTACAGCAAAGACAGCAAATTGTGGCCAGGCTTTCAAGAGTGCATGGGGAACACTCCAGCTCCAGGTTACTTGGGGAGTTAAATACCAAGCTCTTCTCTGACTAACAGCAAGCAGTATAGATCAGCCTCAGATGAAAGCTTAGGCAAATTGTGGAATACTGTGGAATGAACCTTGACCAAGTCAGGTTTTCATGTTGCAGTGAGATGTTGTGCAGGAGCTTCTGTATTGTCCACTCAGATTTAGCAAGCTAAGGAATGTCTCACCTGCTTGTTTCCACATCTTTTGGGTGCTGCACCAGAAAAAATTGTGCAGTTGAATGTGTGATCTTAGCAACACTAAAGAGGACCATTCTTCCACCACATGGTATCTTTTTGTCTGAAACTTTATTTTTCTACTATGTCATTTGTCTCAGACCTAGGGAGTTTTCTGTCACCTTTTTCATCTTCAGCATTACTGTTAAGCATACTGAAATACAGGAGCTTCAGTGTTCTCCCTCCCTCTTTTTCAATGTGGCTTATTTTCTCTCAAAGGAGGGAAGCATTTCTTCCCCTTCAAGCATTCAATCAATACTTGAAGCATTATTTTATTGGTACATTTTAACCCATCTGTGAAGATAGATATAGGCTGATGTGCCATCCCCAGTACAGATGCATTCTAGATTGGGCCTTAGATGACATTTCCATGTAGTTAATAAAGTGCCTGGATGCTTTACCGTTTATTCTTGTCTTGAGTTTAGGCAACCCACAGTTTTACATTCTTCAGTGCTTTGAGAAATTTCATCCAAAGTTGCACACTCATTCTGTCTGAAAAGGTGTGCAGGTCTCTTCAAATCCCTTGATCTTTCCTTACTATGAGCTGTTTGGGGTTTTTGTTTTCTTCTGTAGAGATAATGAATTTGTTCAATTATTTTCTTTTTGCTCCTATGGCTAATCCCTGTGTACCCCTTTATGTTTATCTGTCCTTATGGATGTTTGCAGCACCTCCCAGTTGAGCATCATCCACCACTCATTAGCAAGCTACTCTTCAGGCTCATTAATAAAGATGTTAAATGAAAACAGACCTCTCATGGCTCCAACATCACCTTGCTTACACCTGCTTACACCTTTGCTCCTACCTGCCCCTTGTCATTATCCCTTGTTTATGGTTCTTCAGGCAATTGCCAATCCGTGACAGTGCTCCTAACCCAAGACAGATTGAATTAAATTTGCTAGCAGGAGTTCATGAAGCACTGTATTAAACACTGCATCCTCTGAATTCCCTTCAACCATGAATTTTAAAAACAGTCTAAAAATAGTATTATAGGCAATACATAGAACATGCTGGACCCCCACAAGTTACAGAGTTGGGGTTTGACAATAGATAATAAATACTGTTAGTGTGATGAATCTGGAAGACTGCCTTGGCTCAGGTCTCATCATCTCCAGAAATTTCATTGCTTGTGTCATAATGTCAGGCCTGAGATACCTAATTTGGGTATTAAAACCAGGTTCATATGCCTGGTTTTTTATAAGCCACTGGTTTTGCCCTATGAATTAATAATTTAATTGCTAGTATAGCACTTATCCTTACTCCAAAAGTGGATTCAAAACTCGTGCTACAGTGCAGGGTGAGAATTGCACCAGTGAGGTTCCCATTCTGATCTCATTCAAGGAAAAATCACACTTAGGTACTAATCTTTCCCTGGTGATCAATTAATTCATCATTAGTATTTATTTATTTTCTATACATCCTACAATCTGCTGACTCTCCAAAGACATGACTTTAAAGGAGTCCCAAGGGATCAATATATGCAAAGTGTAAGCCTAAGGGGAGAGAAAAAGTAGTCAATATCTCTGTGATCATTTCCTAAATGGTGTAAGCCAAAACGGAAGTGGAAAATATTAGTGTTAATGAAAATTCAAAATGAAATTGTGAAAGTAATGATCAGAAAATGTGAGATTACTTCCTATCAGAAGATCAGTTCTTTTGGCATAAAAGCATTTTGCAGGAGCATGGGGATGCAAAAAATTTTTTGGACAGATGAGTGTCACAACAAATCATTTTAACTTTCTAGTTTCATTTCACTAATGTCAAAATGTTTAACTGCAATGAGGCAAAAAGGTTTCATTTTTGTAGCATTACATTTAATTTTGTTTAGATTGGCATGTTAATTTTGATACCATATATTTATACCTAATGCTGCAAATTGTTATAGAGCAGTGAAAGAGAACTCTAGTTCTGTGCCTTTGAAATACAGACTTCAAACAATAGCAGAGTTAAATGTTATTTAGTGACAGTGACATTCTCTCACCGGGGCAAATGTCACACCCTATAGTGGCAAGAGGCAGCCTTCAAATTTTTCTACCAGCACTGTTTTCCTTTGAGCTCCCTAGACTTCTGGAGTCTGCCTGCCTTGTCACATATAATTAGCAGCTGTTGAGTGAATTGATCAGTTAATTTCCATCTCACACTCAGATGCATTTAATCCATTAGCTGATGATTTGTAGAGATTTTTTTTCTCCTGCACATTTCCTCACCTGTGTTTTGTCAATAGTTAAATGGATTGGGTCACCATTACTCACTGCTTTTCTAAGCCATTTTTCTTTTATTGCCTTCTTTCAGACCATGTGGTATTTTAACAAATACTTAGCATCTAGTCTTTTAAATGTCATAATGAATGTCACCTATTTTTATTTCTTTATTAATTGTCATCTCTTCTGTTGAACAGTCTTTCCAAATAAAAGTCATTCTTCCTTTCCATAGTCTCTAGCATGATCTAAACACTTCCTTACTATACATTTATCTCTTGCTCAGTTGATACAGATGAAGGCAAACCACCTTTGAGGTGTCCTGGGATTCTCAGCAGTTACAAGAATATAAGTTGGTCATGGTTGGTTTTAAATGGCTTTTTGAGGAAGAGAATGTTCTTGACTAATACTGTTTATTCTGCATAGTCTCACATATACAAATTACATTTTCCAAATATTAACACAGTCCTCCTACAGCTGTGATCACTGCCACCAAGGCCAGCATCCATATTGATGGTGTAGGTTTTGTGCTCTGACATCCTGGCATTCAGGGATTTACATGTGTGTCCCATTGTCCTGTTGTGGGTGGGATGTCTAGGCAATGCAGAGTCAGTGGGGTGCCTTCAGGAGCAACACTGTCCATGAGGACGTGTGTGTGGTTAGAAGTGATTTCTTGTGGGGCAGGATGTCCCTGTAAACTTTCAAGGAGACAGGGATGCTTAAGTGTACCACAGGCCCCTACACATGGCAAAAGATCCCCGTGTCTGCAGCTCTCTGTTTTTATTCCTGTTGCTAAAGGGGGTAATAATCAACTCAATACCCCTGACAGAAGAAGACTATGAACTATGAGGCTTTTTTCCTTCTTCCCTATAGTAAGTGAAAATCCATCTGACCATCGTAGTCTGTAACTCTCAGGAAGTCCATGAACTTCATGAAAACCAAACCTATTGTTAGGAGAGTTACATTCCCTGAACGGTACAGCTAGCTTCCCTAGGAAATGACAAGGTGCCCTCAGAATGAGAATGACTGGAAGCCACAAGCTTAGATCATTTAAACTAAGTTACATGAACACAAAGATCACAACTCCTGGAAATGTCCACTTTACTTGAATGAGGGACATGCTCATAATTTCCCAGTAGGCCAAGTACAGCTTCCACTGTGCAAACGATGAAGCAGATTAAAGCTGCCCTCAACTTTAATACAGTGCCACAGCCCGGGGGCACTACAGCTGAGCTGATTTGGGCACCAGTCAGATCAGAACAGAGCTTGGCTGAGCGAGATCCCTGCTCTCATTTGATGTCAAATTGAACGCAGCCAGCAGAGCTGCACCACACAGCTCAGGGGACCCCAGTCCAGGCAGCTGTGTCGTGGCTGCCTGGCTGCTTGCAAAACAGCAGCCAAACAAGAGCTCCCAAAGAGGCTGGGGGTTTCAGGAGCAAATGGCAGTATTTGCAGATATGCACATATCAGTATGTATCTAACTATAAACATATACGCATTCTAATTATGTTTATGTTTTTATATGTGTGCACACAGATATCCACATAAGTTAGTTTTATGCCATATGTGTTATTTCCTCTGCATGGATTTGTGAAATGTTATGCATGTGCACACACATTTCTATCCAAACTTTCCAAATACCCTGAACAGCTGTAAATCGTCAGTGCTCCACTCCGGCTGAAAAGACTAGCTTTTCTACTTGTGTGGCTGAGTCAGAATTTCTCCCTGATTGAAGGAAATACCACCAATACTTCTTCCTGAGGGACAAATCTAGGTTTTTTCCTTTCTCCTCCTTCCCTCCCCTCCGTGCAGGCTTGTGGCATCAGAGGAGCACATAGCAGCAGAGGCCATGAGAGGAATGAATCTCAGAGCAGGTGGTGCTCCTCTCTTTCCTGGTGCCGGGCCTGGCGCTTGGTTGGGATCCGCTCATTGCAAGGGTCAGTGAACATGTCTTGTCACATGAATGTAAACATCTCTGGATGGCTGCAAATGAGGTCACAGGGGGTCTCAGGTTGCTTTGGAAATCAGCCTCTACCACTCTTAGTCCCTGTGGCTGATAAGAGAGCTTTTGTTAGGAGCTAACCATCGTCTGTGAGCGCAAGGGTTGCCAAAGCTCCTCTGTGGGAAGTGGTGAGTTGGATGAAAGAAAGGAAAGGAGTAAAGAGGCAGATGTATTTCTCAAACAAGTGGGTCAGATACTCCTCAGTTTGGGAAGCTGTAGTGGCAGGAGGAGAAAAAATGTATTGGGTGAGGGCATTGTAGCATTGGTTTTCCTATTCCTCAGCCATATCCAGCAGACTTTGCTGTTCTGAGGGATGGAAGGAGCCTGTGAGCTCCTCTTTTAAGACATACACAGAATCCTTTAAAAAGTTAGTGAGAATCTCCTTAGCTGTGCAGGAAAGCACCTTGGCACAGTACTTCCCTGGTACAGCCTGTCAAAGCTGTTCACATCTCAGTGCCACGTTTCCAACTTCAGAGTCAGAAGAGGACTTTGTGTTCCTCCTTTCCAGCACAGCCACCCCTCTGTGCCAGAGCTGTGCTCTGTTTTCCTTCATGCTCCTTCAGTGCTGCAGTGCTGACTGTGCTCTACACCCTTTGTCTCCTTTCACAATGGGGTACCTGGCTTCTTGTTCTCAACATCTTCTCTCAGCACCTCAAGGGATTTCCTGAGGCATATATGCCAAGGCATGTGTTCCCCTTGGACCCCAGCAAGCCTCTGCACTGCCTTTCTCTTTATTGAACCAAGTCTCTGTCTCTACCTCTTTACTGTCTGCAGAGCGACTGGGTTGACAGCTTGAATCCAAAACAAGCTTCCCTGCCCAGCATGATGGGGAAGCACCTCTCCTTCCCATTGTCACTACTTCCCTCCTGAGGTAACACATAAATTGCTCTGAGTCTTTAAATGGGCTGTTATTTCTTCCTTCCATCAGCACTCTCTCACTCTTGACTCACGGTGCAGGTTCAGCTTCAATGAATTTATTGGCATGACATGGTACACAGGTGATGCCAAAGTTGACAACTTAATTCATCAAGCGCTACTGTCTTTCTCTCATCTGCACTACACTGTCAGTCCTTTCCTCCTTCCCCCTCCTCAGCTCTCCTTTCTGTCTGTCTTTCTTTGCCTTTCTGTCTGTCTGTGTTCCCCTCTTTCTCTCCTTCTCCTCTAATCACCTCCCCAGGTGATAGTTAGCTATCTCACACTCAAGACAGTCCATCTCTCTCGAGGAACAGAGATGTCAATCACAGGGCTCACCAGAGGGAGAGGAATTGGCCTTTATAGCATGTTGGCTCTCTTCCTGCCTTTGCAGCTTGCATGGAGACCAGGGCTGAGGGCTGCACTATTCAAACCCACTTACGAAAGCCACATTTGCTTTAAGGTTGTTTGGGACTCCAGAAAAATGTGGTGTTGTGCTAGAGGGACAGAAGAAAGGAGAAAAGCCCATCAACCTCAAATGTGTATAGGCAGGTAGAAATATAATTTCAAAAGAAATCCAGCGTCTTGACAAAATCCCCCCAGAGGATAAAGTCTCTTTTAAACAGAGTAGGAAATGATCGCTCCTTGTCACCCCCGCCCAGGTTCCCATAATCCTTTGTTGGCATGGCAATTGCCAAAGTGTATAAAGGAAGAGACAGATCCCTCAGGTATCTGTCAGCACTAGATACAATCTACCCAGGACAGTGTGTGTGTGGCATTTAATCCTCCATGCATCAAGCATATGCCCAGGATATAGTGTCACACTGTATTTGTGCTGCATCCCTTGTGCCTATTTGTCATGAGTGTCTGTGCCCAATCCAGTGGCAGGTTGATCCATCGTGTGATGCCATCTCAGCTGTATCTCTGCTTTTCTTCAGGCTTTGGAAGAGTTTTCAGAATTATGTTCTGATGCAAAGTTTCTTTTTCTTTTTTATCACTCTTTATACTTTGGGGAAATAACTTTTGCAGACTCCAGTATATCGTGAGCATCAGAAAGGAAAGTGTATGGCTGTACCCTTATCATTCATCAGTATCCTTAACTATATTGATTACATTTCTACTATTCCTGTTCAGATTGCACAGTATTTTGAGGGGCCAGATTTTTACCTTGAGTTTATGAACCGCAGGGCTGATTGTCTCCTTCTTTGCACTTCCTCTCATGGAAAAGAGTATTTCATGTTCTCTTTAATTTATACCAGCAGTGAAGCATCAGACTGTTTCATCTGCCTTGCATTTGCCCTTTTTGTTCTGTCAAAGGACTTTGCAGCTTGTTAATTCCTCATAAAGAACAGTCTGAGGCTTTGCAGATATTCTCCTCTAACCCTTCTACTCACCTGTTGGAGCTGTTGAGGGATAAGGTGTCACACCTCTTGTGACAGCAGTAGAGTACCAGTCTCTCACACGCACTCGTTCCCTAAGAGTGAGAATGAGAACTGAGCCTTAGAAAGGTGGAGCACAACTGTATAGAACAATCACTGAATGTGGACTACCAGACTACCTGAATGATTCCTTCAGTTTTTTAGAGGCTTAAATGTGGATGTTCTGTCACAGTAGGGACATACAGCTTGCATTTCTCATTGGACCTAGTTTTTGATTCCCTACTGCAGTGGAAGTATTTGCAGTTTTTTTTTGTTTGTGTTCTTTGTTGTAAATCAGAGGAGATACCTCGTTCCTACTCTGCAGCCAGTAGCACTGGATTTCTGGGGTGGTGAGTATTCGCTGGCAGAATCTTAGATGAAAGTTGTCTGTAAAGATGTTGTCCCACTAAACACAAAGGTGCTGGCAACCCTTCTGGGTGTAACCTCATCCTCCTGAATGGACAGTGTAGTCTAGGACAATACTTGACCAGGAAGGTTGGACCAGATGACCCACTGTCACCCCTTTTAACCTTATCCATTCTATGATTCCCTCAGTTTGTAACACTGAGAGTAGCAAACCATTAGCTTTGAAGAGGGGAGCCTTGAACTACTCTGGGGGAAGGAGAAAGTGTTTTTACATGTCCTAGTAAAGCTGCAGACTACAAGGAATAAGCCTCATTCCTGGCAGTCTGGGAGAGATTCACCTTTAATTGAAATGGCACCAATTCAATGTCATATGTTTACAGAGCAAAGCTCTTGGGATTCATCCCTTCCCTCCCTTTGAGGCTGTCTGCATGTATGCAGCACATCTTTACAACACAGCAAAGCTTGGAAAGGAAAACAGTAGGAATATTCCAAGATGTCAAGGTGCTCTTGCATGTGGCTGAACCAAAACAAAGCACTTTGTTTTGGCAGGGAAGCTCCAACAGCAGAAACTGTCCTTCTCAGGAAACCTTGGCTCTTGGCTGCTTTGTGGGAAGGAGATCACCACAATCACATCTCAGCTCTAGCCAGCTGCCTGCTTTGTTCAAAGATGCCTTTACTTCAGGAGTACTGCATTTGTTTTTTTCCTCTTTTCTGCTGTACCAGACTGGTGTAAATTAGCATTTGTGGCAGGAGGGATTCTTTGCCTTGAACTCCTCAGCTTTCCCTTCTCAGATGGCTGATGATAACACCCTGGCCTTTAGAAGTGAGGCTGCTGCAGCTATCACCAAGCTAAACAATGGCTATCAAGTGAAGGTCTCACAGCTGGCATTTTATAACTGTGTGTGGTGGGAAAGGCCAACATCTCTAGATCCAGAAATAGTGACAGTGCAATCCAGCAATGTGTTCTTGTAGCCCAGAAAGCCAATTGAATCATGGGCTGCATCCAAAGCAGTGTGGCCAGAAGGGTGAGAGGGAATTCCACCCCTCTACTTTGGTCTGTGAGATCCTTGCCTGTAGTGCTGCATCCAGCTCTGGAGCCCCCAGCACAGGAAGGACATGGACCTGTTGGAGTGAGCCCAGAGGAGGAATACCAGGGTGGTTAGAGGGATGGAGCATCTCTTCTACAAGGAAAGACTAAGAGAATTGTGATTGTTCAGCCTGGAGAACAGACGGCTTTGTGGTGACCTAATTTCCAGTGCCTTCCAGTACCTGAAGGAATCTCTTCAGAAGGATGGTGGAGAATATTGACAAAAGCATGTAGTGACAGGTTGGGGAAATGGCTTAAAACTGAAAGAAGGCAGGTTTAGATTAGATGTATGGAAGAAATTCTTCACTATAAGAGTAATGAGGCACTGGAACAGGTTGCCCAGAGATGTGCATGCCACATCCCTGGAAGTGTTCAAGGCCAGGTTAGATGAAGCTCTGAGCAACCTGATCTGGTAAAAGATGTCCCTGACCACAGCAGGAGAGTTGGAACTAGATGATTTTAGATTTAATATCCCTTCCAACCCACGACATTCTGTGATTCTGTGTAAAGAATTCTGTGATTCTGTGTAAAGAAAGGTCCCAGTATGGGATTATTATCTTTGTTCTTTATACTTTTGCCTGAAACCAAACCCAGCATTTCCAAAGTGCTGCTGTAGCTTTCTGCTCCTCTAGAAGCCTGAAAGCAATCTTGAAAGGTGGTTACAGCAAGCTGCCCTGCTCCATTTTGCTCACTACAATGTATAAGAAAGGAAAGCCTGCTAATAAAAAATACTCTGCATGTACCACATGCATTTGATTTGAGTGAGAGGCTTGTCGCTGAGAAGCTGCCTCAGTTGAAAGAGAGCCAGATGCTTGGGTATGTGGTATGCAGGAGACACTTTGAGAGTCATATTTATCACCCTGTGGCTTGTCAAAGAGGATGTGGGATAAACCATGGGCAGCCAAGGGAATCTGAGAACAGGCTTTGGAGAGAGATGGGTTTTTCACTCAGCCTTTATATGGATGTTCATCAGTGGTTCATGATGGTTGTTCTGTTGGTTGTACCCTGTCCCTAATGAGCTGAATATAAGCAACAGCATAAGATCTGAAAACAAACAAATAAAAAATTTATCTCTGTGTCTCTAGCCAGAGTGGGGTATTAGATGAAATTATTTTACTCCCCCATTTGCCTAATCAGGGCCTTCTCTGGACCTGTACCTCTTGCATGACCTGGAATGACATAGGCTTTTCTCTTATTTTTTCCCCTCATACCTGGCCAGTGCTCCCTAGTCTATATCCTAAAGAAGGAGTTAACAGGCAGGAGCCAAGGGCTGCTGGAACACAGTTAAAAACCCATAATCTTGCTTTTTGTCCCTCAACTGGCTAATAAAGCATCCCTGTTCTGGCTGCAGCATTTCATGAAGCCGTCACCTATTCTTGCTATATAAGGATTTGTCCAAAGGTCATTAACATCAAAGGAGAAGATCCCTTGGCTCTGAACCAAGCCTAGAAAGGCTGAATATTAGGACTCAGCTGCATGCCATATACATCCAACATGCTTAATGTTTTTGTGAAAAAGTTCTTCTTAGGAAAATTTTCAGAAATGTCTTTGGAGGACGTGAACACTAAGGACAACTTTTCTCATAGGATTTCTCTTCCAGGATGCTGATTATGTGTGCAGAAAGAAAGATTTTGTATTGTTTCAGTCCCATAAGTAAATACTTACCAGATTTAAAAAGAACAGTCTAAGGGAACATGTAAGCACACTTGAAACAAAGACCAAAAGCTGTGTACATCTGCAATCCTTAATATGTTTGGGATTAGGTGGCATTCCAAGAGTTAATCCCTGGGGATTAGCATGGCAAGCACTTCTGTTGTTGTTTACATGTCCTGTGAGGAAGGCTGTGTTGTCACAGCAGGCTCCTTTAGGAGGGTTAGCCATAAAGCTCTTGAAGTCAGTTTTACAAGCAGAAAGAACTCTAGCAACACAAACAGCAAATGCACAGAGCAGTGCTTTAAAGACAGGAACCACAGATGAGTGGCATAAATTCAGTATGTTAATAGAAAAGAAAAGGAAGGTTTGTAGCAAAGAACTTTATATGCAGAGGTGCAACTCTGGTGATAAGCTGATATTGGGCATATGCTTGGCTTGTGTTTTATGCTTTCATTTACATGCTGAGCACATTACTGAGAACCTTCTGTCCTGGACTGCATCAGGATCCAAAAATGTGGGTGCTGTAACCGGTGCTTGGTGAGGGCACACCAAAAAGCCAGGTGTGGGTGAAATACAAGCAGCACTGGGTAAAAGCTGGATCTCAGACTCGGAGCTGGAGCTGCTTTAGAGTACAAGGCTGGCATCCAGTTTTGAAGTGGAGGTGCTGGGCTATGAAAAGGACTGCTTTTAACCCTGACCTACACTGTCACCTTAGTGCATTGAAAAACACGGCTGGCTTGAGATTTAAGATGTTCTGTGTTTCTCCCAGAGTGGAAGCTAAATAATTTCGCTCCTGAAAATTTAATGGAGATGAGTTTGTAAAAAGTAAAATCAGTGAGAATGAGTGCAAGGAATTGAGCCCAGTTCTGTGCTGACTTTTCCAACAGCTCAGGAATGGGACAGTTCACACTCTGCTGCTCTCTGCTAAGAAAGAAAGAATGTACTGGAAGGGCTTCCTGTGGAATGTTACACAGAAAAATAGTCCAGACACTTAACTATAAATTGGATGAGGCAGAGCATTCCTTTACACAAAACGTTTTGGCTTGTAAGCTCTTACTCTCCAATGCAGTGTGCTCTGACATGCTACTCAGCTCATGGGTAGCTTTGCACATGGCTTTGATTTGCAGGATCCTGTCTGCTTCTCTGCTCCCGGGCAGTGTGATATGCACAGTCCCCATCTGGATTTTAAACCATTTCCTGCCTGGTGTCTCAGCTGCATGATGGAGGCAAGGCCCAGGCTAGCAGCCCCTGTGCCTCCTTCTGCCTGGCCTCTCTTGGCATCAGCAGCGATGCTTGATGGAGATCAGCCCCGGTGGTGCAGAGCAGTGGGGGAGCACACTATGGGTTGGGAGCTGCGCATCTTTTAAAGGGTGTCCACGCTCTGGCTGTCACAGACTCTTCCCTAAAGGCCACGGGACGAGGCACTCGCTTTCAGACAACATACAGAGGGAATTTTTACACCTTGTGAAAGCTCAGTAGTGTATTTTGAGAGGTTTTTGGTTCCCAGGGGATTAAAGAATAAAACCAAGCCTTCAGCATGTGCCTCTACTTCACAGAAGCTTTAATGCTGAGCGAGAATGAAACAAGCCTAGCAGAGTGGAAGGTCAGAAGGCTCTTTCAGAGTCCACTGTCTTTAATGAAGTTCAACAACTTCCCTCTCTGCCCTCTCGCTCTGCTGACAGCTTCGTCTCCCTCTGGCTGAGGCTGCAGCGTGAATCAGACCGTAAAAAACACATCTTGGGTCTGATGACACATTTCTTCTGTAGAATGCTTCAGAAACATTACCATGCTGCATCCCAAAGGGTGTCTGGATTTTGCTTTCCAGCCCTCAGCTTGCTCCATTTTCGGACTTCAGCATCAACAAGCCATTTCTTGTTATGGCTGTACAGAGCTGTGATTAGCCTTCTGCACACATAAGAGGGAAATTAAACCATTTAGTTGTGTTTAGCAGCTCAGCCCCTTCTTCAGGTTCCCTTTTCACCGCTAAACACTTTAACTAAACAATGAGTAATGAGGCCAATTTGCTGTCAATTAATTGCCCCAGGAAAGGACCCCTAATTGTGGTGAGCAAGGTGGCTGTTCTAAAGCACTGAAGGACCATATGATGGTCAGCATCCCCCCTACCTCTGCCTTGGGGCTTATTAGCGTTTTTTATAAAGTGCTGTTAATTGGGATCTGGGGATAAGGAAATAAGAACTCTCAAGGCTAATTGATAGGCACCTGGGGAGGGTTTTAGTGGCTGCAAAGTTCCTTTGACTTTGGAGAGAAGTCCTGATGTTTTCTTTTCTTTGCCATGAGAGTTGGTGACTCCTGTGTATTAGTGGGTGGGACTCTTAATTTTATCCAGCAGATGGGGGTCCTACTTGCCAATAGAGAGGAAGGAAATAAGCTGGAGGAAGCAACTAATAAGAATATATGGAAGGGATTGAGACTTTCCATTTGTATCAGAGGTGCCCTTTTTTGGACAAGCAGTTAGACCACTTAAATGAAGCTTATGGACTTTCTTAGGCAGTTTCAATATTGTTTGCATCTGTGTCTTGGAGGTATTAAATAGCTTTTGCTGTATTATAGACAGCAGCTTTTTCTGTATTATTATCTACAGACTGGGAATAAGAGCTGTATTTTTTTAATGTATTCTGTAACTTATTGAAAGAATACTGTACTGTTGAGCAGTCTTGGAGTTGGAGATTGGAGAGTAGCTGTCCCACAATGGAAAGCTCCATCCAAGGGTCTTAGATGCAGGGCACTGTTTACCAAGAGGGAAGACTGAATTTCATGTGAGTGCATTTACACTTCTCAGAGTTTCCCAATAAGGTGTCCACCGTCCCTCAGTTTGCATTTTTTATTCTGTCATACCCGAACTGAGTTCCTAGTCCTGTTCTTCCTGCCCTTTTCTCACAAACCCATCCTCCTGCTGCATTGAGGAGTCATGTGAAGCATCATGAAAGTGGAGTGCCATCAGTGCAGCAGCCAGGAACTGCTTCCCCCAGCCTATAAGTACCCCTTGTACCACTTCTGCTCAGCAGTCTTGCTGCTTTGTGCCTGTGCTGTGTCTAGGTGCTCTGATCAAAAGGCTGGGATCTGAACTGTTTGGGAGCTGTGGCATGGGTCAGGTTCTGCATGAACTACATTAGGAAAAGATCTCTAGAAGCTGTGTTTTAGCAAGGGTGGCCTTGATGCTTTCTTGTTCCATCCCCCATTGCACTCCTGGAAAGGTACTAGGGAGAGATGGCCTTCTGCATATGAATTTGTGTCTTACTTTGGGCTCACTCGTTTAATGATGTTAGGGGTGTAGCACTGCTCCTTTCCTCCTTCCATGGCCTTGAATCAGAACACTGATCCAGCCCGCCCACACTATCACAGGTAATGTCTCAGGAGGAGTTTTGAGCTCTGAAGGGCTTGGTTATAAAAGGCAAGGATAACAGCAGCAGATGTTTGCGTGTTTGCTTGTTTGTGGTTTCCTTGCTGCCTCCCGTACGCAGCCCCTGGTCTGTAATAACTGCTGTAGCGGGTAGTTTTGTGGAAACAAATCACCTGCTTTCATCTGGAGAGCAACAGTGATTGTGCTGGGGGAGCATGATCTATTTTTCATGTCTCAGTCTTTCTTATTATTTAAATTAATGTGAGTTGCAGTTGTCATGAAGTGAAGGATTGATGGCAATTAACTAGAACAGGCTTGGTGCAAGCTGTTTCTGCACTAGCCTGTTCTACCTAGCTCTATGACTGTGTCTTTCTTGGGACTTAAAAATCTCCCACACCAGCTCTGACCTTGTACCCCTCCTGCCCTGCAGTCCTCCCAGTCCAGGACACCCTACAGTATCTCTGCCCTTGTCTCACTCCTGCCTTGCAGCTCTCCTTCTCTTCCAATGTGAGTTTCTCTCATGGAGAATGGCCACTGGTTACTTTGGGGTTTGCTATTTTCTGTCAGTGATGTGGAAGATGAGATGCTGGGCTGGCATCAGCCTTATCCTGTAGATGTGAAATGCAGAAGAAACAAATATGTGAGTTTCAAGCCATTCTTTTCAGTGTTTACTCGCATCTCTCCATGATCAGTCCCAGCTGTGGGTGGGGCATCCTCCCTCTCTGGGGATGGAGCAGAAATATGTGAGTTTCAAGCTATTCTTCTCAGTGTTTACTCCCAACTCTCCATAATTCAGTCCCAACTGTGGGTGGGGCATCCTCCCTCTCTGGGGATGGAGCAGTGGGGTACTACAGTGTGTATTTCCTTTCATGTCTGGCTCTGCTTCCCATCCCCACCCTAACCCAGGGGATCCTAAGCACACTGTAATGGATACTCCATATAATTTACACTGAAAGAATGGGGAAAATCTGGCCATCTTACCTTTTTTAGCAGTACCAGAGACCCTGGCAGCGCTTTCCCATGGTTCTTGGAGCCAGAAGGGTCCAGCAGCAGCCTGGTTTCCCCTGAAGTAAAAAGGTGTTAGTCAAAATATGAAGATACCTGTAAGTGCTGTTGAGCTGTAGTACTTGCCCTTCTGTGGGACTGCAGCCTGTGGTTTGCCTCTGCTAATGGTTCAGAGAGGCCAGTCACAAAAGAATTTTCCACTTGAGGGTCGACAGGATTTGGCTGGGCAAATGAAGGCTGTGACATCCAGAAGGTTCTGGTCCCAGGAGGTTTTATTCTCAGCAGTCCTTCTTCCAGCAGTCTGGGACCTGTGAAAACACAATACAACCCACACATGGGGAAAAATAATAAGGTCAAAGCTTCTCATTTTAAGGTTGTCCTAAAAAGATGTGTGCAAAGTAATGACAAGTGCCAAGGAGGCAATGCTAACTGTTGCTGGTGCTGACAGTTTTGGCATTTTAACATGCTGGCTTGATGCCCTGAAAATTAAAAGTCTCTGACTTTTTATCTGAGTGAAATTATTGTCCACTGGCTTTGGATTCTAAACAGATGAAGCCAAGCCAGGTTTTAAATTTAGAGGGAAATTATTTCCTGCCCTATTCCCCATTGTCTTAGCCTTTCCTTGACTTCTGACCAAGGTGGCAGCTGAAAGGACCCAGCCATTATACTCCTAACAAGATTTCAGCCTTGGATGTCCTTTTTGCCCTCATCTGAAAAAGTGGCAAGCCAGATATGACCATCTGGACACATGCTTTTCCTCTTGGGCATTTGGTATGCATGGTCAGAACTGCTTGTACTGGCTGAATTTACTTGATCCTCTGTGAAGTAAAACGTCCTGACAGCTTTGGAGAGTGGCAGTTTATACATGTCCCAGCTGGAGTTCTGCTGCTGCCCTGTAGTGGCTTTTGCTGCTCTCTCCTCAGCCATTTTGATATTGCACCATTCTGGCCAACAGTTTCACCTGCTAGTCCTGCTTTAGTTTAGTCCTTCTTGGTTTGCTGCTTTATTTCCTCATGCAGATGTTAACCCCTTGAGGTTACAGCAATATTCCCAAAATGTGGTCTAGCCACTGGTTTTACTCCTGGGCTCTGCTTACCCAGGTTTGCCAATGCACCATGGAGAAGTTGTGCTGAGGATGCTCCATAGTCACTGTCCTTGTGTCCCCTGACAGAATGCCTGGGCCACAACTCTTGCAGAAATAGCAGCCTCTGATGTTCTTTCCCAGACTAAGCCCCTCTGTCCTCTCCTGTGCATGTTGGTCTTGTATCAGGTCTGAGGTGGCCCTCCAAGTCAGAGTAGCAGTTTGGATTTCAACACCAGAACTTTCAGGGCTCTGCCAGACTGCAGATCTCCTGGCTGGAATAATGTCCAGGTCTGCCCTGAGCCATGAGACAAGGTGTTCCCCTCATCCACTGGGAAAGAAAGGAGGTGAGTTTTCCATATCTCCAGGGGTGAGTTTCCATCCCCTCTTTGAGGAGCCTGTTCCTGTCTTGACTTTCTGAATGTAAAAGCTCTTCCCTCCTTTTGAGTCAGAATTTTCCTTACATTGCAGCCCCTACATTGTTAGCTGCTTCTCAGTGTTCACTGTGCAACTCTGAGAAAAGCCTGCCTCTGTCTTTTCTGCACGTTCCCACTTACTTTTTGTAAGAGCAATAAGATCTCCCTCAGTCTTCTCTTCTTCAGACTGAACAGACCCATTTCTCTTTGCTTCTCCTGGGAAGCCATGTGCTATAGCCATCTGACCATCTTGGGAGCCTTCCAGTGGACTTGCTCCAGTGTGTCAATGATCTTCTTGTACTGGGGAGCCCAAAACTGATCTGGTGCCTGAGATGCTGTCTAATAAGCACCATGTAAAGGGTTTTAGACACTCTCCTCCACTTAGGGGGTTATACTCTTTCTAATACAACCAAGGATGCTTGGTCTTTGCTGCAAGGGCATCCTGCTAACTCATGCTGAACCTGAAGGACCCCCACATGTCCTGGACTGCTTGTGCCTAGCACCATCTCCCTTCCAGAAAATATCAAATACCAAAGGTGGTTGGTCCCTAATGAGGGACTGTCATTGTGAGGCTTATTCTACCTGTCTAAAGTAGTATTGCCTCTTCTTAATCAAGTGGTTGGTAATGAACACCAAGGAACAGGGATGATACTGCAATGTCCTCTGATCCTTACACCTGAGCTAGTTCACCATCCAGAGCTGGGTACATGCCAGCCACTGATTTGCAATTCTTTTTCTCTCCTCTCCAGCCTGTCTTTCTTAGAAAGCCTGTATTTGTTACAGGCCAGTCCTAAGAGCTGTCTCACCCCAGCTCTGTCATGCCAATGGTTTTTCACACGCATCCCACTGTGAATCTGTGTGACCACCTGGTTCCTCCTGTTTTTCCACCATGATACTTTCACTGGTGCACAGGCATTTGGGGTGGGCCCCCAGCTGTCCTGCTTTCTAGAGGTGTGCAAAACCCTTCCCTATTGTGTTGCCCCCCCAGCTGCTCCTTCACTGCCCTCTGCATGGTCACTTCTCCACAGATCACAGCAATCCTTTCCCAATGCACCTGTCTCAAACCCCTCCTTGCCTGTTTGAGTGAGCCTGTTGGGAAATAGATGTCTGCCTCCCTTTGTTTGACAGGTCCTCTTCCTTCAAGGGGGTCCCATGGTCATAGATACTCAAGCATTGTCCCTGACTTTGGGGCCTACAGAGAGGGGCTAATGAGCTGTGGGTTGTAAACAACATTCCTGTGAATCCAGCAACACAGCTGGAAGTTGCTCTCTTCAGGCTTCATTTCCTTTTCCCCACCTAGCTTATAGGCAGTTTTGCCTCAAAAGGACCATCAGCCACTCTTGCCAGGGAGGGGGAAGGGGAAGCTGCTGTCTGTTTACTCTGTGGTAAGCAAAGCAGAAAATTATGTTGTTTCATTCCTCGCTACACACAAATTTGGAAGCTGAAAATACATAAAAAAAAAAAAAAATTAGAGAATTCCTTTTTAGTGAAAATTTCTCACCACCTGACATGGGGTATGACATGTGGAAGCAAGATGTGAGAGAGGAAAGACTACAACAGCTGGGCACACTCCACACCTGGAAGTGGCTGTTCAGGTCCCAGTTCAAGGTCTCTCTGGTCCCATGGCACAAACTCAGCTTGGAAAGTTTTTAAGGATCTTGAATGCCCAAGTCGTGGCTGATCTTTGAATCTCAAAGACTCTACTGTGCCTTTGGTGCTCTGCCATGTGTGGTGCAGTCATCCAGGAGCTGCCTACTGCAGGTAGCCCATGGGGGATCCCTCTTGGCTGAAAGATGTCACAGAAAACAATTAAAAATACACCCTCCAAGTCAGTGCATTGAAGTCTGGAATCCTGCAGGAGAATCAGGGACCCATCAGGGACTCCATGGTGTGTAAAAATTAGCTGGGATGATACTTGGAGCCCGCTGCCCCTTCCATGCAGCCTTGAGGTAGGCAGGCAAGTTCTGAAAGGTGATTTTATGAAGACCCCCAAATCTGCCCAAACACAAAGCATTGCAGCTGCAGCACAGGCCGTTTCTACCAGCAGACCCTTGAAATACAAACTGTACCCCAGTACACACTACTCTGCTGTAATTTCAGAAGCCCAGGTGGTAGTGAGAGGGATGCAGCCTGTGAGATGAGTTTGTGGCTGGCACTGGTTAATAGGTAGGTAGATTAATAAGCCAGGCAAGCTGCCCTCCATAACTCCGCTTCTAACAAGGTCAAACTTTCTCTTGTCTTCACAGTTCCACCAAAGATCTCCAATATCTCCTCAGACATCACCGTGAACGAGGGCAGCAATGTGACCCTGGTTTGCATGGCAAATGGGCGTCCCGAGCCTGTCATCACCTGGAGGCACCTCACTCCTACAGGTAAGAAATCCAGCTGGATCCAATTTGTGAACTCTACAGTACTTTCCTTCTCTTCCAGCATCAAAGAAATTTTCAGTAGTGATACAGGCCACTATAGAAAAGTGGCATGAATCTTAAATGTACTTCAAGTTTGCTTTGTGGTGTGAATTCCCAGGCACAATAACCAGGTTTTCCAAGTGAACAAATGAAATTACTTCAATAAATCCTCTGCAGAATTGGACCTGTAATTCTGTTTAGCTTAGGTCTTCATCTACTTGTCCCAGTCTCTATTGCTGGTAATGCACAGCACAGTGCTGGAGATGAAATGCTGCTGGTGCTAGGCTGAGGGAAAATATCTCTGTTGAAACAGTACATAAAAGGGGTTCTCTCTGAAAAGCATGGGATTTGCTTCCTAGTGATTTGCCTTAAAAGGGAGAGGCAAAAAGCGGCCCAGTTTTCATATTTAATTTCATATTGCTTTCCACTTTGGCAGACAGACAGAAGTCTTGTGTCTTCTGAGGTGAGTAAAGAAGGCATTTGGTCTTCAAGGTGAGTGAAGGTCAGGATGGTAACAGAATAAAGGAGAATTCACAATCTTTGTTCTGCTATCTGACTGTGCCCTCCATGCTCAAGGATGTGGCAAAGTTGGGAGGACAGTGTCCTTTCAGTGGCCAGACTCTGGGGTTAGGAGCTTGGATTACAAGAAAACCTTCAACCCCTAAAGATTTAACAGTAGGGTAAAAACAAGAGGTAGGTTTCTGTCCCTCTGTATCATGTTCTTGGAGGAGAGAAAAACTCTAGCTGATTTCTTTTCCTATCAGATACTCTTTAATCTAAAATGCACAGTGAAAACATTGATTAGCCACATATGAATGATCTTCTGTGATACTCCCATATATGTAAAGGGTTAAAGAGGGTTTGAGGTAGGCAGAGAACAAACATTCTGCATGTGCTACAGATAGTCCAGCTTTCTACTGCAGTTCAGCAGCCAGAAATGGGAGTGTTGAAGAAAGAAAGTTGGAGAGAGAAAGGTAGAATGACATATTGGAAGAGAGCTTAATCCAAGCACTACATACAGAACCCCCTGGATTTGGAGCCTGTGGTAGAGATTGGGGTTACTTAGATTTCCTGTCTTGTCTCTTCAGCCAAATCAAAGTTCTTATGAGTTTCAAGCCAGACATGCAGTTTGTATTTCTGGCCCATTTCTTGCAATGCCAAGAGAAAAAAGAGGTGGAAAGCCTGCCAGGAAGAGGTGAGAGCAGGGATGATTAAGGGAACACTACTCCTCTGGGGTATTATCATCACTGCCTGACTTTTCTCTTCTGGTTTTTTTTTTCAGCATTAAGTATGACTGTGTCATTTGCATTCATAGGAGAATAGAATTTTTTCTTTTCCTCTTTAATTATGTATATAGAATCTTCTAGCTCTATTCTTAAGGTTTACCTCATATCAAATCTTCCATATTACTGCTGCATCAGTCTTTCAGTTCTCTAACTCTTGTATACTACACTTGTAAAAAAGATACTCCCCAGATACTCTGTGAGCCCAGCCTAACACTGAGTTAAGGCTTTAAATCTTCATGAAATCTAAGGCCTGCTACACATGAGATGTATTCTTCACAGCAGTGAGAAGATTCTTGTCATGACTCATCACTTTGGCTGTTGCTGCTTTGTGGGAGGTTTTTTCATTTATACCACCTACTTCACTGTATCAGTCACAGGGTTTTTTTTTTGCTTCACTCTGGCTATCCCCTCTGGTGTGCAACAGAACTGAAGAATCCCATCCCAACTGCAGGAACAGTTTTCTTGGCTCTGTTGCTCAGTCTTCCAGCATGTCCCTTCACATTTTTTCTCCCATGCTGTGTGTCTCAGAGGTGTTGCCTTGTTAGCATCCCTTGTTAGCATCCACCATCTCACTGACTCCTTTCCAATCCCTCCTCAGTCTTCCTCCCTGCAGCAAAGTTTGCCAAGCATCTCCTTTGTAACAAACTAGAGGTTATGATGAAGGGCAGGCAGTCCTCAGTCTGTCACCTCCATGTGTCACTGATTGTGGTTCTTTCTTTTTTCCCCATCTGAACCCATCTGCTTTCTTTTATAGATACAGAGGAACTGCTTTCAGGCAGACATCAGGTCTTTGAGCAGCATAAAGCCCAGTAAGACACTTGTCTCAAAATGGGAGACAGAAGGGCTTATTTTAAATGTTTTCCTTGAGGCTGACAATTAATATAAATTCCAAATCTCTTCCAGAGCTGCTGCAGTTGGAAACGTGTCTTATCTTGGAATCTCCCTTTTCCAGAACTGCAAAGCATTTTGGCTCCATTTATACGAGTTTTGAAGACATCTGCTATGCATCAAAGAGCTATTTTAGATAATTGTAAAGGTTTCTAAAATATATCTCTCTCCTTCCATTTTTTTCATGGTTAAACTTGTGGCTGCAGAACTGGAAGAAGGAGTGTTATTGAGCTTGTGTGGGAGGTTTAGAATGGACAGGTAGTGAAATTAAACTGTATCAGGGGGCAAGAGGGCCAAATTGCTTTTTCTTTGCTCACTCTCCTCAAGGAGTTCATTAGCAACTTTGTCTGCTGTTTCATTCGGTCATTTACTTCATCAATAGTGTTTGTTGGCTAATTACCCAAGTTAGGACCACAGAAATTATTTAATTCTTGTTGGCTGGCAAGTGGAAGATACAAATGCAAAGAGAAGGGCAGTGTTGGTACTCTAGGCATAGAGGGTAGGGATGCATGTGATAGTTCATTTAAATGCTGCAATCAGGCAGATAAGTGAGCTATATCTGGGAAGTTAAAAAAATTGATTTATAAACGGCTATGTTGCTTCCTGTTCTGGTTCTTCAGTGAACAGTTGAACCAGATATTTTTCTCACTTCAACTGTAAGTCCTGATGCCCTCAAGCAGCCCACAGGAAATAAAAACCTCACCTAACCCTGTGAGAAAGCTCAAGTGTGACTGAGGTTGATATCTGTAGAAGGAAGGCAGGTAAGGGGAAAAGTACTTTAATAATTCAATGGCTAATGACAATACAGACCAGCTTTAATTTGATGAAAGCAGGAATGACATTCCTTGGAATGATGCAAGTCCTTGTTCTCCTCTTACATTCCTCTTCAGATAATTGCTGGATTGTATTTTGACAGAGCAGGCTGAGAGAGTCACCCAGACCCTTTTCTTTTTCACCTGACAGGCCATTGTTCTGCAGGACATTGGCAACCTGGTCTGAGTACTTGTGGATAATTTAACAGGCATTGTCTAGGAGCACAAACAGCTTCATTAGCTCTTCTTCTCCAGCCAGAAGAGGTGTTTTCTGGGATCACTGACCTGCAGCTTCCAGCAGCAGGCCAAGCACATCTCTCCCTGCAGATAGTCTGATCCCTTTCCTGTGATTCAGGACACAGCTGCAGGCTTGTTAAGCCTGCCATACCCAATGACTTTTGCCATCCTGGTTTGTGATGGTGAGCCAATAGCAAAGACTGTAAAACTGAAGATATGATCTGGATTTGTCAGGAAATTGTGATGTGTTCAGTTAGAGTGGGAGTGAGTATTGATGATATCCTGTGCAGACTGTGTGAATTAGCAGTTCTCAGCATTAGGAATACCTCACTAGGGAACACTCTGTGGCCTCATCTCTTGGAATGGACAAAACCCAAATTCTTTGTACCATGAGTGGGTGGTAGCCTATTGTTTTATTCTCCTTAATATTAGCTCTGCCTAATCCATGCCCCACAAAGGTATAGATTATTTTTTGTCACTGAGTGCAACAACCTCAAGTATGCCACAGCTGCACCATATCCTGGATGAGGTCCTCACACAGGACCATTTATCACTTATCACACTGATATGGTGTGTGAGGGATACCACAGGCAGCCTACCATCTCTGGGTAGTTCTGTTAGAAGGAGCTCTGTTTTCCCTGTACCTTGCAGCAGAATAACAGCTAACACACCCAAAAATGACTCCTGTAAAATAGTTCAGAGATGGTAGCCAATGCCTGCTTTCAAGCCCATCTTAGTTTTACTTCACATCTCTACTGGCTTATGTTTATTCAGGCTAATGTGTCTTTTCCCTACCTGCTGAGATCACAGTCCAGAGTATAATGTATCATTTGTCATCTCTGTGTCTTATTCAGAGCCAAGCTAGGTGCCTGGAAAAAGAGTTTTCTGGGGAAAAGTTGATGTACATTCATATTCTTACCAATAAACTCTCAAGACAAGCCCTAAAGAGTGGCCTCTTGTGAATTGGGTTTGCAGCAATATGAACATGGACAGTTGTTGCAAGGTCTTTGGATTACCAGAGATGTCACTGCCAACCTTTTTGCTGGGCAGGCAAATGCAGAAGAAGAAGACATCTCCTGTACTGAGAAGCTTGTGCTTGAGCTCACAAGAGCAGTACCATACATGTTTCTACTTCTTTGCCACAAAGCATCAGTGATTGAAACCTTCCTAAGGGCCTTGCTCATGGGTGCTCTGGAAAGTGCCTTTAACACCCATGCTGATGGCAGCCTGACAGGCAGACAAAGCTGACCAAAGTTGAGGGTTGAGTCTTTTACTGGTTACCAGCTGAGGAACAAGCAATTCCCTTTTCCCAGAGAAGCTACGAGTATGAAACCTGTATAAAACCACAAGGTATCCCATTCTGGATCCAACTTCCTTGGCCTCAGCCCAGCAAGACCACTTGATAGAGAAGAAAGCAGTCTGAATTCTTCCAAATTCCATCTGACAGTCTGAAGAAACCCACTTTGGCTCAGAAAAAGAGCTCAGTTATTACAGTGGTAATCACAGCATAAGAAGAACCAGTCTAGTGCAAAGCAGATAAGTATTGATTGCAACACCCAAGTTTCATGTCACAGCATAAAATGAAAGGAGATGAGAAGGCTTGTCAAATATGCCAGTCTGATTCTCCCTAGAGGGTGCTAGAAATTCACACTGAGTCCTAGGGAATTTACCCTAGCCTGGGAAGTTTAGGAGGGATAGAGAATATAGAAATGCTCCTGCATGCTGCCCTGTGTAATTGAGATGGTATATATATAATATGTTTATAAACAGCTGTAGAACTCATTGCCATGGAAAGTTATTTAAAGACAAGAACTTGGCAAGACTCAGCCAGCTTGTTTATTCCTGAGGATAACGTGAACAAATCTGGATATTCTTGTTATTCACAATAAAAATGTTGAAAAGGATATTAAACTTCATGCTTTGGGGCTCAGAGATCAGGATAAGACCTAAAGTTCAAGAGGCAGATTATCTCACACCCCTGCTCACTTGTGTATTTTCCCTCAGTGCACGCCAGTCCCCTTGTAGAGCTGAGCATTGAAGCAAGCAGAGACAGAGAGCTACCAGAAGGCATGAGTTAAGAAGGCCATATTGGTCACAATGGGCAACTTTGATCACTATGTCCTGTGTTTGCTTGCTTCTCATTGCTACTAAGTCCAAAGCCTTGTTGCTTCACTCTGTGTGGCACAGGGAAACCCAGCTTATGCCCAAAGAAAGTATCAAGCACAAAACCCTAAGGCAGAGTCACCACAAGTCAGCCCTGTGGTCAGTAGGTAGCAATGGGAAGCAGATTTTCTGGTCATCTAGAGCATTTGGATTTAGCCCTTCTTTCTGCTGCTCTCCTAAAACCTTAGTAGTAGAGAAAAGCAGCCTTGTTTTGGGAGGCATGGGTTGGGTTTTTTGGTTTGGATTTGGTGGGGGTTTTGTGGCATTACTGTGCCAGCTCTTCTTATTCCACAACCTTCTCCTCATGAAACTGTCTCAGATAACTTGAGGTTTAATAGGTATTTGTTTAACAAAATAACTGAAGCAACTGATGATTTTTTTAAACAGGTCTCCTTTTCCGCTTTTTTTGGGTTTTTTTGTTTTTGTTTTTTTTTTGTTTTTTTTTCTTCTTTCATCTTCAAAATACTTTCTGGTAAATATGGGGCCTCATCTTCCACAGAGACCTTTCACTTTCCCAGTTTGTTTTAGCACACTTTCTGAGCTGTCTTTTTCTCTTGATCTAGTCTTCATCTTATTCAACATGTAGGAAGAAAAAAAAAAAAAAAAAAAAAAGAAATAAAAAAGAAGAGGATGCTGGCTCATAAAGAGCCTGGGAAACAAGCCAAACTTTTAATTTTTTAAGTCTTCTCCAGAAGGCATTCAAAGTTGTTTCAATCTCTACTTGCTTCCCACTTACACTTGCTCCACATTTCTTATATTTTTAGAGGTCTGTTTTTCCTAGGGCCCACAGGCTAGATCCCCATTGCCTCCTTCCTCACCTGTAACAAACCTAAGTCATGATGGTTCTTTCTCCCCAGCATACTTTACTTTCTTTCTTCTATGCCCAGCAACACATGCAGGGCACAGGGATCCTTCCTCTTGTTGTCATCTTGCAATAATGTCCCATTCAGTTACTGTGGGCTGTGATGCTCTTTCAGTACAAATACTGTTTATGCATGAAATATTTTTATTTTTAACAGCTTTGATTTCTCTCTACTGTCCCAGGGCAGAGAGGGAGAGCAAGACCTTATGAGTCTCTCTTGAACCATCTGGCATTTCTGGGGAAACAGACAAATAAAGCTGCTGAGGAGGGAATGTACCCTGCTGCCTTCAGCAGTGGTTGGAGGGGAACATGTGGAGTCTTCTGGTCAGTGCTTGTCTGCTCCAACCCTGGCAAGATTGTCTGTGCTGCTGCTGGCAAGATGTGGCAGTTCTGTACCTAGTTAGTTGCCTTCCTGCCATATAAAAATGTTGCTCCTTGCAGCAAACTGGAGGCTGGAAGAGTTGCCTCCTTGTTATCTTCACCCAGATGGGTACTAATTCTAATTGGTTAAAAGTCTTTTCCATGGCATTTTAAAGGCTGAGCTGGATTGTGTCCATATGAAAACTTTCCTCCACCCACAGAAAAGCAGTATTTTTCTAGCTCACTGCATGCTCTAATATTACTGTGTTTGCAGTGCTGTGCCTCTTCCCTCAAGCTTAGTGATCCTCAGTGGGGTCACTCCTGTTCTGAGGCATCCAGGAACAGCTAGCTGCTTTCCCTCCCCAACCTCCATGAGCCAGTCTTGAAGGGTCCCAAAGGGCTAGGTGTGGGAGTGAGAACTGAGCCCCCCAGAAGATGAGTATTCAAAGTATCCCATAATTAATGATGGCAGGAAAAGGAATTCCCATGTGCTTTCACAAGCAGGACTGCAACAGCAGTTAATGAACTTTCCAATTCTCCATCATTCCTACCCATTCCACAGATGAAATCTGAAATCGAGGGACTTTTTTTTTGTCCTGACTAGGACAAAAAGAGGAGAGGTCTGCTAGGCCTGCCCTGCTGAGAATGGTAGATGCAGTCCATCTGGCTTGTCTTCCCTACCAGCCTTCTTGTTCTTCAAACACACCATTCAGCACTCTGGTTGTCAACTGCAGTAAAACAGTGTCTGAAGAGGAGGTTACTGAGTGCAGGACACTGATGAGGTGTGGATGTGTGTGTTGCTGTGTCTCCCTCTAGTGATCTGAACTCACAAGTCTGCTTTGGGTCCTTTGTGCTTGGAGCTTCTGGTTTGGTGGCAGAGCTTCCCTGGATTCACCAGAGTAAAGGGTGGATATTTTAGGACTAGGTGCCATTCCCTCTGCCATCTGGAGGTTATATTCTCCATTAGCAGCTCCATGTTTGCAGCTATAATTCTCATCTGAAAATTTTGAAAATTTAAATGTGCTTGTAAAGATACAGAGAGGTTGATTGTGAATTAAAGAGAGAAAAATTCATTGAATAGTTTCAATTCAAACATCCTTAAGAAAGCTAGCCTTAAGAAGAAAGTGGGGAGGCTGCTTTTTTTTTTCCCTTGTAGCTGTAATCTGTAGTTTCACTTAAGGGAAGCAAATTTCTCACTGTCTCCTCACAGTAGGAGAGACACACACTAATAAAAAGGGAAAGTTAAGATGGTAGTTTATGCTTGGTCCATGCAATTTTTTCTTTTTTCATTTGAAGGGAGAGACCACCATTTTGTTATTATGCTGTTATGTGACTACAACTGATCTCAGTGGCTGCACTGACTTTAGTGCCAGATATATTCTGCACTGGAGCCAGACCTACTGTCTCATCTCAGGACCCCAATGAGCATGGATGACAGCATCTACTGCAGCACATAGGTCCTGCCAGGACAGGGTGTCTGGAGGGAATTTCCTGTACAGCCCCAAAGCCTTCACCCCTTCAAGCATCTCTTGCACAAATATCCTACTGTCTCTTCCCTCTAGCCACCACCCCTGCAACAATGCCAATCATAAAGCAGCTTATAAATTCCAGCTCTAGAGACAGCTGGGAAATAGTGAGAGAGAGAAAAGGATGGGCATAGGGAGAAGCAGATTATTTGCAAGAGTTTCCTGTGTGTGTAGATAACCTAGGGCAAAGAGAAAGCAGCTTTAGGAGCAAGACATCCTGGAACTGCTTCAGCAAGGTCAGATGTCAGCCTCCTGCAGCGTGGAGCTTTTCTCCCAGGCCTGAATACAGTTGTGGTGGGAGTCTCCCAGCTGAAGGCACAGAGCTATTTTGGTAGCGCCAGGCTGTGACAGACCCTGGTGTTGTGAACACTTGTGCTCTGTTTGCTTTGTCAGCCTCCTTTCTGAGCCTTTTAGAAATATGTCTTCACAAGATCCCTCCCTTTCCTGTCTGAAGAAAAGCATAAGAGACTGGAAACATGATTCAAGGGGTTATTTTTTCTTAGGAGGTGCATGTACAAAAGCATTGTTCTTATTTCTTCTTCCATACTCTTTTCTTTCCGAACAGCACCTGAAAAATACGACTCTTCTGATGTACTCTGTATTTTTTCATGCACTGGCTGAACAAATCATCCTTTCTCATAAACTCCCAGCGAGTGCCCACCGCAGTGTTACTGCGGCAGAGGAGCAGCCCAGAGGGGCTGGGAGGGGATGGGCAGTGCAGGCCCATCCAGGGAAGCAAAAGCTCTCATCTGATGCAGCCTTTGCATCTCATGCCCTGTTTGGAGTGAGCCATTGGAAAGATAAACATATCCTGCCAAAGGATCAGTGCAATCTGCAAGGTAGAAAAGTGTAACTCAGGTATTGATGGTCTGGAAAGGCACTGATCAGTTGGGAGATTTCAGTTGTATTGACTGAGGGCAGTGGCATATTGGAAGGGTCATGGAATGAGGACAGGACTGTATTTATGACATCGAAGAGCACAGTCAGAGAGCCCACCCCCTGTCCCAGGAAAGGCACCAGTGGGAGATGAGATTGCTGCAGTCTGGGGAAGGCAAAGGGAAGGGCAATGCAGTCTCCCAGGTGCTCCTAAGGCTCCTCATAAGGGTGCCTGTGGGTCACTGCCCTATTGCATGTGCCTGGCTGAGAACTGCTGGCAGGATCATCCTAATTACAAGCACTCTAATGGTCACCATATGTCACTGACACCCTCCTTACCTGCTGTGCAGCCTGCAGATTTGTAAAAGCTGCATGACTATGCAGGTGCACACTGCTGCATGCATTATTTGTGAGCACTTGACTATGTGTTTATTTATGTGTTCACCATGCTGGTGTCTGTCCATGCAGTTTGCTGCACAGGTAAGCTTTTTGATGTTTTACCTGCCTTATCCACCAACCTCAAAGGCTTGCATTTCCTTGAAGCTATAATTGTGAAACATAGCAGTAAGCATGAAAAGTGGGAGCAGAGTACCTGCCATGGTTCTGTACACCTGTCCAAACCCTGGCTCTGCATGCTAAACTACAGCTGCATGACAGGGACAAAGATTTAGCATTTTTAGAGTCAATCATGATAGGAGACAAAATTTCAGAAGTTCCCCAAACTGCAGAAGCTCAGGTCAGACTCCAAACTCTTCAACTCCAGCCTCTCTCTGACATGCTCGCTTTTATCTACTGCATTTATCTCTGCTGTACTTGGGCATCTTCCAAGCAAATAAATAATTGGATCCTGCTTCTGTCTCCCCTTCTGCCCAAGGGAATTAAAGTTAATTTGTGCTGACTGTTGGGCTTTCAGTATGTGGTGGGTTGACCTTGGCTGGATGCCAGATGTCTACCGAGCCACTCTGTTGCTCTACCTCCTCAGCAGGATAGGGCATGGGGAGAAAATAAGATGGAAAAAACCCATGGGTCAGGATAAAGGCAGTTTGAGAAAGCAAAGGCCACTTACAGAAGCAAAGGAAAACAAATATTTATTTTTACCTTCTAATTGTCACCAGCAGGCAATCTTCAGCCACTTCTCAGAAAGCTGGGCTTTAGTACACATAGTGGTTTCTTCAAAAGACAAACATCATAGTAATGAATGCTCCCACCCCTTTCTCTTGGCTTTTATTGCTGGGCAAATGCCTAATGGTATGGAATATTCCTTTGGTCAGTTTGGGTCAGGTGTCCTGGCTCTGTTCCCTTGAGAGATCTCACTCATCCTCAGCCAACTGGTGAGGGGGAAATGTTGTTGAGTGAGCCCTTATGCTGTGCCAGCACCCCTCAGCAGTACAAAATACCAGTGTGTTATCAACACCCTTCTAGCTCCCTGTGCAAAGCACAGCACTGTGAGGTCTGCTGTGGGGGAAGGAAACCACCTCAGCCAAACCCAGACAGGGGAGAGGCTGTGTGACAGAAGGAACTCAGGGCACATATAGGTAGATGGTCCTTGTGCTGTGAAATTCTAAGTGGCTCCATTTCCTCTGGGGAGATCTGCAACCATTTGACTATGAGGAAGATTCCTTGTGGCTCTTGGGAGCTTTCCAGGGGACAACATAAGGAAACCCACGTTCCCTAGATATTTCTTCAGCAAGCTTCAACTTGAATGCCTGGAGCTGCATGTGCCATAACTTGAGTGAAATGCAGACCAATGGAGAGGCAAGTCACTCCTTGCAAGAGGCTGGGATAGGTCTTGGAGTCCATGCACAGAGCAGAGCCTGTAAGGGACTTGGGAACAAAGAAAAGTCACATCTGCCATACAGCATCCCCTGCATGAGACCCAGGGAAGATGAGGGAAGGAGACTGTTAACTTGAACAGACAAAAGTAATTAGAAGAATAAAATAATAGATTAATGAGCAGCCAGAGTCAAGGGAACTTATTAATTATCAGTAGAGGATTTCCTTCAGTGTGCAACCTGGCCGAGGGCACGCAAGACAGCAACTAAAACTCAAGTCCCATTTAAGGGAGCTGCTAAGGAATTAGCAGCACTGGGTGTCTGGAGAATGATAGCAGAGCTTGACTTAAAGGCTTCCTTTGCATCTCATGTTATGTGTGGCTCAGGTAATGGCTGGGGATGAGGGGATCTGGGAAACACCAGATTGTATCTAACCGATGTTAATAATGGCTCAATAAAAATGCTCTGATAAGAACACATTAAAGTTGCACAGTTAAGCACTCACAAGCCAGGTAAGGTGAGATTTAAGGTTACAGATGCAGCCTTAACTCTTCTCCTGCTGAGTGTACTTTAGCAGGCAGCCTCTAATTAAGGGGCATTGGGCTATTGCTCAAGTAATATATCATAACATCGGTGAATGCTCTGTTTGGCTTTGGACTGTGCACACAGTGTCTTGTAATATTGTGGGTTTGTCTGTGTGTGCCTGGTGAAACAGAGTCCATTTTAATGGTGACACTGAGCATACTGCATTAGCTGTACTGGAACAAAGCATTTTGGTTTAAAAGATGGGATCCATTGAGACTGTTCAGATACAGGGCAATTCACCACTCGTTCTCTCAGGTCAACATTGCACATGTCAGAAAGAAGTAGTCATGGAAGATGTTGACATTAGAGGCAAGTTGTGTTGAAAATGGAGCTGTGCTTTCTAAGGACTGATTTCTGCTCCTTAGCTAAATATATTGTGGGTTTTTGCCTTTTTGAAGCATTTGGACTGTTCACAGGGTGAGGTGGTACTCTGTCCCATCACACTGTGCCACAAAATAATGCCTTTCATCTATCACTGAGGAGGTAGCTGTTCCTATCCCAGCGTGTTTTCCATTTAACATTCCTATATTTACAACTCTGAGTCTCATTGCATGTACTAAGGTTGTGATATAATGGGGAAAAGATAAAATGTAAAAGGCCAATCTGTTCTTGGGGAGCATTGCAGAAGTGAATAGATTCAGGTGTTTTAAACCAGACATTGTGGATCTAACATCCTTCCTTAACTGTAGTGCTGAGTTGTTAGCCTGCCCACTGAACACAAAGTTCTTTGAGGAGAAGCCATCCCTTCTGCTGTCCAAGGCCTTGAGTAAAAACCTCTGTTTTTCCCTGAACACCCTTACTGCAGTAGCCTGAGATTTCTCAGAAGCCACTGTCTGTGCATTCAGCAAGCATGATCTGCAGCACTCCTGCTATCCCACTGCTATCCCACTGCTCATCCTTGCAGCTGTGTAGGGAGGCCTGCTTTGGCTGTGTTTGGAGCAAAGATTCAGCATAGTTGGACTTGGAGTTTTTTCAAATCTGTTGGCCATCATGTGAGCTGGGGTGCAGACTACATGTGAGTTTGAGAGCATCTAAAGCAGTTCAAGTGTCCTGAGCTTTATTTTTTGCATTTTGGATCACTATCTGAAAAATAGATGGGGTAACAGGAATGACAAATGCAAGGCCAGCAGTTTTAGCAACTGCTAGAGATCTATAGATATTTTTAAAGGTTTCCAAATGTGTTTTGTCTATCCTCAGCAAGACACAATTGTGTTGTGAGATCTGTCCCTTAGAGGCAGGTGCAGGCTGGTCAGGGTGGAGCAGAAGCTCATCAAGAGTATTATATGTGAAAAGGAAAGGTCACATCTTCAGGAGACTGGTCAGGTGGCCGTAGGAGGAACAGATCTTTTGTGCAAAGTATGAGAGAGCAACTGCAAGGAGGAAAGATAGGGAATTTCATAGAAAGTCCATAGTATGGTGAAATATACTGATTAATTTCCATGGACCTGCACAGATCTGAAGTGAGCTAAAAATTTCCTCGCTTGGAGACTTTGGGGGTCACTGAGCAGAGTTTGTTTAAAAGAAATGAGCTTCATCTGAGAGGTTTTGCAACTTGTGCTAATGAGAGTCTGTCTGTCAAACTTAAGTGGCATCAAGTGGCCCAGAACAAGGGCTCTTGGGCATTAAATAGTTCCTACCAAATACCAAGCCCATTACCACGATTGGCTGTTGTAGCCCTCTAAACGGCAAAAGTGATTAAATTGGTCGTTATGAAACACTAAAGATGCATAATTATGAAAAATAAGGTTTGAGTAAGTGGAGATTTCAGCTCACTCGCTGCTTTGTATCTCAAGAAAAAATCCATGAAGAAATGTTTTAAAAGCATCCAAGGGTTTTCCCTTGTCTGGTTTTCTCCTGACAGTCTGGAAATTATGAATGTGTTTGGAAGTGAAGGTGTTTTTCCTAGTGTCTAGGCTGATATAAAAGCTGGAGACTGAATGTCTCAAGTCCCCCTAAATAAGATTGTGTTTCACTGTCCAGTCTCTCCCCTCTCTTTGCTAAGGCAAGGTCCAGTGCACAACTTCCCTTGCTCACCCTGGCACATCCCACTCTTGCCTTTTCTGGGAGGGAGGGGTGGAGTGATTTAATTTCTCAAAGTGTCAAGCTCAGGCAGTGCTGCTAGCATGGGCACAGGTAGGTTTTCTTCTCCTAGGAAATCCTCAACTGGTCCAGAGCATTCTTTTCCATGCCATGGAGAGAGACTTTCTAGGAGGCAGTTTAACAAAGGTCTGTTGCAAAAATCAAGTGTTAGGCTTTGGTCACTGTGCATAAGAAGGCAGGGGGCACTGAGTATTCATGGAACTCTCTACAGATGGGCAAGGGAGTTGAACAATGAGTTGTAGAGCTGTTACACAGCTCTGCATGGTTGAATATAAGGTGTTGTAGTGGTGTTGTTCAGAGCATCCCTCAGATGATGTTCTCCAATTAAAAGGCCAAAATAGCACCAGGCACAGAGCAGAATATAAGCACAGGGGTTCTCTGGCACAGCTCAATCTGCCCAGATTTCCTAAAGTTCTGATGTTCCTGGTTTGCACAAACCTTCAGCAGGAATAGATTATTTATTCATTTTACTGTCTTTTTAGTTCTCTCCCTCTTTAGTGCCACCCCAGTCACAGAAGAGTTTTATAGCCTCCTTTGAAAGAGTAATAGTGGTGCTGAGTTATGTACAGCCCCTGGGGCCCTCTCTTCTCCTTGGGCTGCTGCTTCTCACTAGGTGTGTGGCTGCTGAGCCATTGAGCCATTGAGCCAAGTTCTTGTTTCTCTTGTTGAAACTAAGTGGTCACTGGGGATGTGCTGGTATTTACATTCCATTATTCCTGTATGAGATATGTAATGTACTAGGAGATCCTACCCAAAACTCTGCTGACCATTCATCTCCCTCATCTGTCTGTCTCTGCTCACTGCCCTTCCTCATGTGACAGCTGATGTTGAGTATCTTTCAGGAACTTGATTTGTTTGTAGATCAAATGCTTTTAAAAAATGATCAGACGTTGCTTGGCATCAGAGCGTGTCATTTAAAGCAGTAGTTTCTTTTAAGAAAATACTCTCTGTGTGTCATTTACAGCATTATTCATATCCCAGAAGACAAGTAATGTCATCTGCATATCAATGTGAGCTTGTGCGAGCCACTAGTCTGCTGATTTGCCTTATAAAGTTGTGTTTTCCTCAGTACTCCTGTGGCTGCCATAGTCAAAATAAAATGTACCATGTCCTAAATGGAAAGCCAGCTATCTCTGCCTTTTGACAGGCCTGCATTCTTCACAGAGATAAAATTATATCACACCTCTTGGCACCTACCTGTGCCTCCAAACCTAATGCTACTCAGCCAAATTTGACCTGTCTGAAAAACTACTTGTGCAAATTTAAACAGAGTGAGATGCATCCTAAAAAGTTTAGACCACTCTTGAGGTGCTGATTAGAGGGCAGGTTGTGAAAATTATTTTATTTCAATCCTTAGATGTTTTTAATTTTTTTTTCTAATTTTTTTCACAGCTTCTTGCAACTTACACATAGTTGCTGGCTTAAATCCACAGTTGCACAGGAAAAGATTATTCTCTGTGGGGTGAATGTTTCCATTAATTCTGTTTATGGGAATGCAAAAATATTTCATTTTTGCAGCTCTCTTTCAGTAAACACAGTGACCATTATGAAGTTCTTTGCCCACATAGTAGTTTGTAGGCCCTTTTTAAAATGTCTACATTTAAAATCCTCTGAAATCATAAATAAACTTGTCTGAACTTGCCATATTATTGGCCTAGCTTATGCTAAACAATAGTAGAGTTGTGGTTGTCATTGTCCATGAATTTGATGCTATGGGTGTTTGTATCAGGACCTGCCTCACTTGAGGATTAAGCTGTCTCACTGGAAATACTTCTTTGCAGAAAAAAAAAAAATAGCCCAGATGCCTTGAAGACCTTAATTTGTGTTCAGGGTACAGTTTTTCACAAAGTTATGTACTAGATAGCTTGCAGGAGAGAATGAGTCAAAAACATCTGGATTTCACATGTGGAACCTTTTCCCAGCATATTTCATCTTTTAATTTGGCCTGTAAGCCCCAACTGCATGTTTATCAGTTGCTCTTGGCAAGGATGGCTTGGATGACAAAAAGTATGTGTGTGAGAAGGTCAGGTTTTTAACCAAAGACATTTTCATATAACTTGGAAAGGCCTCAAGACCTCCTCAAAGTTTATAGCCTTCATGGCCAGGATTTCAGTGTCCAGAAATTGTACAGGGATTTGTATCTAACATGCAGGGAAGCTGCATATTTTCAGCCCCAAAATGAATATACTATTGGCAAACACTGCCCTGTGACTGTGGTCTTACTGATATTTGCTGTTGTTTTGCTGATCTTTATCCCATCACTCCATTTTACAATTCCTGTTTTAATCTTGTGGTTATACAATGTCAATAAATCTAGGCAGGAATGTTGCAAATTCCTGTTTCCACCTGTCAAACCCTGGTTGGAAATTCAATTTTAAGGTTGTAAAGAGAATCCACTTGGATTTGTCCTCACATTGCTGTAGCAAATGGTGTGTATTGTCTTTATGATGCTGGAAATAGCTTCATAAGGAGACAGCTTTGTTCTGGAGAGCTGTCCAGAACAGGCCTTTTGAAAGTGACTTTAAGTATAAAAGTACCATCAAAATACTAATCACAGCAAAGGCTATTCATATAGCTAGCTAGCCTGCAAACTCAAAGACCTCCCCTACTAGCTCTTGTTTAGTCTACATCAACCTAGCAGAGGAATACCAAAATTATCCCTCTGTTACTTGGCTTTTCCATTTCTGGTCATTTGCAATGTAGGCTCTCTCCTCTCCAGAATACCCCATGTCAGGAAAAGAAAATGGAGAGAGGTGCCTTGTCAATATCTCTGCCATCAAAGCCTGCCTCATTTGTATGCAGGCAATAATAAATGATGCCTGTGGGGAAAGGCAACAGAGACAGGTCTGGTTGAGCAGTTTTAAGCACTCCTTTCCTATATGCATTTTTCAGTGTTCTGAAGACCGTTTTAAAAGGTAACTTTACTTTAAATTCCTGGACTTGTAAGAGTGTGTAGAAGCAGGATTATTAAAACCATGCAGCCCCCTTAACTATCTGAAAGAGAGTGCAGCTTGTACTGAGGTGTTGCACAGGAAGATAAGAACATTTGCTGCCTCAAGATGCTGTTTCCTAAATGGGTCTGGCAGTCTCCAAAGCATTTGTCCTATAAATGTGGTGCTGGGGACAGGAATCTAGCTGAAAACTCTTCTCTTGCCAGGAGCTGGAAGTTTTGGGGCTATGAGAGTGAAGGAGCGATAATTGTCAAAGAGCTTGGAGCAGATGCCCGTGGGGGAAAGAAGGTTTTGCTACAGGATGTCTGTCTCAAGGAGGAACCCCACACATGGTGATTCACAATCAGCATCCTCAAGGGTACCAAGAATGAGGCTCCCTCTGCTTCTGCTTCCTTAGGTCATTAAACAAGCACTGCTCTGGCACTTGTCTTTTCTCCTTATATCAACATCAGAAACCAATATTCATAGCCTCTTACATCCCTTCCCCCGCTCCGTGCTGGCAGCTCTTCTCTCACCCCCTTCCTGCACTTGAGATACCTGCTGCAGTAATGGGATCCTCCTGTGAGCTCTTTAATTGAAAGGAATTTCTGTCTGGCCTGAAGATGTCAGGAGGCTGACGGAGACGTGTTTCTATAAAATTAGGCTTGATCTACAGTGCAACAGGCAGCATTTGGATCACTGAGAAACCTTCAGATTCGCTGGCTTCATCTGGCTTTTGGAGGGGTGGGGGTGTTAATTAAGGTGTGTGTGTCAGGTGTGGGTGCTGCAGCCCCCTCTGACTCGGCTGCCAGCTCTCCCTCTGCAGCTCAGCCTGCCAGGTGCCACTGCTTCCTTTCCACATGGCGCATCCCCTTCCCTGCTGTGCCACTTCCATTTCTGATTCCCATCAATTTGAAACAGAGCCCTGCTGACCCTGCTGACCGCTGCTCATACATCTCCCGGCATGGTTAATAATAATGGCCTCTGTGGGAAATGATGGGCTGAGACAGAGAGAGGACATAATGATGCTCTGGCTGGGGTAGGCAGAAAGAGGAAAGTGAAGTGACAAGCAGCTAAACAGCAAGAGAGGGGTATGATGATAAAAACAAACAAACAAACCTGCAAATGTCTAAAAATCCACAGCAATGGCATCCCTGAAACAAATGAGGAGAGACAAGCTTGAGTCCCTAAGGGAGAGAAGAGGGGAAAAAAAGAGAGAGAGAGAGGAAAGCGAGCAGAGAATCAGCCAATAATTGAAATGGCATCAGGGAAGAAAAGAACTGGAAAGCACAGACAGGCTTGGAATTGGCAGGTGGCAAAGAAAGAGGATGAAAGACAGGGAAAGAACATGGAGGAAGGAAGCTGTGGATGTAGGGAGTGAAACAGAAAAGTGGAGGGGATGGCTATATGGACCTAACAAAAAAAATGGGCCCAGAACAGGAGGTGGGGGAGCATAGAGGCGAAGAGAGGGAAGAGACCCATGCATTGGCAGAGGAAAAAAAGAGGAAGGGCACTGAACCAGGGTAGAAAAAGGAGAGAAAACAAGGTATTTGGGCTTAGAAAGGGGAAGGAAGGGAGAAGGAAGTGGAAGAGAGTTAGAGAGCACGTTGAACAGCCTCAGGTCTGTGCCAATAAAGTTCACCAGAGACACAAATAACAGGGCTTGGAAACCTGATGGCACCTGATTTTGCAAGGCTTCATCAGTCCCCATCACATGCTTGGGATCTAGTGTAAATTCCAGGGAGCGTACTTCATTTTTGAGTAAGCAGTTTCATTTTGATGGGAAAGCTTTTGACCCTGCATGCAGCCCCTCTGCCCATGGCAGATAGCAGGCAGATTTTTGGTGTTACCATAGCAATACAATAACCCCAGGCGTCTCTTAGTTGGGCAGATCAGCCACTTCCCTGCTTTGTGTTTGCCTGATGCTGTGGTGGAAGAATGTTGGTAAAGCAGATCAGAGCTGACATCATGCACTGTCAGAGATGTTGCTCTGATGTGCAAACAGTTGCTGCTGCCCTTGGCACTTATCAATAACCAATTATGTGTTCATCTGTGTTTCCTGGCTCACAGATTTTTACCCCCATACAGAGGAAATCAGAGAAGATGGTTAAATTTCCTCTCCATAATTCCTGTCCCTCAGCTGTGACGGGGAGGGAGCTGAGTGGCAGTTGTTGGAACAGCACTGCCTTTGCTGTGCTGCAGGGAGGTTAGCCAAAGCACAGGGGTGAGCTGTGGCTGCTCAGGCAGAAGTGTGTGGGCAGATCTTTGGCAGGGTTCATCTCTTCTTAGCTGCTCACATGCTCAGTAACTGAAGGCCGTTTTGCAAGCAATCCTCCATGGTCCTTCCCTGAAACACTGACACTCGTGTCCTGGGTTTTGTGCTCACGGCTGGCCCTGCCCTCCTGTATAACACTGCATAAGCCAAGGATCTTTATGTGCACCCTTTTCTTTTCCCCAAAAGAAATGCCTCCATTAGTCATGAGAATTTCAGATTTAATGTATTTTTAAGGCACTTTTTTTTTTTTTTTTTTTTTTTTTTTTTTTTGATGGGATGGAACAGATATGCGTTTATAGTGAGCACAAAAATAGAATCATAGAGTCATCAAGGTTGGAAGAGACCTTTCAGGATCATTAAAGCCCAGCCATCCACCCAGCACTATCATTGTAATCCCTAAGGCAGTAAACTGTATCACCCAGTGCCAGAGCCAGGAACCTCCAGGGATATTGACTCCACCACCTCCCTAGGCAACTTTTTCCAATGTCTGACCACCCTAACAGGGATTTTTTTTCCCCCTAATATCTCATCTGACCCTCTCTGTCTCAGTTTAAGGCCATTTCCTCTGGTCCTGTTACTGCATGGTAGAAGAGACCAGCCCCCACCTGGCTACAGCCTCCTTTCAGGCAGTTGTAGACAGTGACAGGGTGCCCCTGTGCCTTTTCTCAAGACTAAACAACCCCAGCTCCCTCAGCTGCTCTTTATAAGATGTCTACTAAACCTTTCACAAGTATTCTTGCCCTTCACTGGGCATGCTCCAGCACCTCAATGTCCTTTTTAAAGGGAGGGGCCCAAAACTGAAAGTGATGGTTTAGTTTGGGGTTACAGGTGCAAATGCATGTAAAAACACGAAATTTGCTTACTTCAGATCTTCCATTTGTCAAATTGAGGCACAAGAACAAGTCTTAAAACAAGAAAAACAGCACAAACAGAAAAAAGGTATTTTTTAAAGATCTGCATCAATATTCATGGAACTATTTTTCATTGCTACCCTTTTTCAGAGCTTTTTTCCCAATTCCTTAGAAACCACTCTTACCCCTCCCACCTTTGCCATTTCAGCTTCCACCTCTCTCATGCAGTGTGCTCAAATAAGCTCTTATTATTTTTTTCTTTTCTGGAAAATATGAGACTCGTTAGTATGAAACACAAGTGGCTGTGGCACAGAGAAAAGGAGGAATCTGGGTGAGCCTCCTGGCTGGCATTCAGATGCAGAGATTTGGTTTTCAATTAGATAATGCTCTCTGAAAACAGGACTGCTGGAGCACATGGGACAATATTGACTGAAGCACAAACCAATTGAGTGGGTGACCTTCATGCTGTTGCTGCCTGGTGTAAATGCCACCTTATCCGTGTTCATTCCGTGCGACTCGCAGCCAGCCCGCGCTGGGGAATGCATGAGAGGCAGCCTGCAGGTACCTAATGTGATCATCAGCTGATACATCAGCCTGGGATTCCACAAAGCCAAAGAGTCAACAGCACTGGAAAATGCATTTTGCAGCATTTGGGAAGATTAGTTTTTTCAAGATTACAGTGTCCTCAGTATAAAATGAATAAATAAGTATATCAAATAAATAGATATTGTGTAACATGGTTCCCTCCTCTACTCAGCTGACCAGCTGGCTCCCAGTGAAACTACTGACTGTGTAAACACACTGTTCATGTTTGATCTGGATTGTGTTTGCACAAATGAAACGAGAGCAAAGTTCTGGCCTCTTCACCATTTGGGGCATAGAGGAATTGGGGGGGCTATTTTTCTCAGCCCTTTGAGATGGTGGTCTCCCTCACTGAGATCTCAAGATACTCTTCTGTTGGCAGTCTCTGTGTCTGGACTCCCAGGGGTGAAGGCAAGGCTGCCAGTCTGTCTGTCAGTCCTGACTCCTCTCACTAGCATGCCTAGGGAAGGTTTTGTGCTGGGCATTTACATCCTTACCAGCCTGCCAAAGGTTCAAGTCAAATCACCTTTGCCTCACAGAATAATGTACTTTTTCTCAGCAGTCAGCCTTTACATGACCTTTGACTGGACGACCTGACTCCCTCACATATAGGGGGATGAGAATGGAGACTGTTATTACAACTGGCTGAAGTTGTGCTGATTAAAGTTTTAGCAAAACACACTCAACTGTTTGCTCCAGAGAGACTACAGCTGTGGTAATGCTATAAATCATTAACATCAACCTATTAAAATAGGTTCCCAGGCATTTGCAGTGCTTCTGCTGAACTCCAGTGTGAGGAATAACCTATGATGCCAATTCCTGTCTCAAAAATCATTGTGTGATCTCACCAGTGCCATTGTTCAGGCTGCTCGAGTCAAACCACCAGGTTCAAAAAGGGGGAGGCAACAACAGACACAGACAGAAGGTTTCTGGTTTGTAAATGGACACAGATGCCCAAAAAAAGCTGGGAGCCATTATCACAAGGCACCCAGAATAGCTTGTGCTGCAGTCAGTGAGAGCAGCTTTTAGACAGACACTTTCTTTTCTCACAGCTCAAAGAGCAAGTAACAAAAAGAAGTAAACCTCAGAGCAGAGAAATGACCTCTGAATTTTCTCAGGGGAAAAAAAAATGGGTCTCTTGAACTGAGAAAAAGATGTGGCTGGGCTTTGTGAAGAAATGCATCTTCCATTGCGGGGAAAAAAGGAAATGTGATAAGATTTTGCTGTAGCTAAATTTTAAGGCCAGAGAGGATCATTTAGTTTGGTTTCACACAGTCCAGGAGGATCTGGCATGGCAACTTCTGTATCAAGTCCGTACCATACATTGGAAGAACAGCCCATCTTTCACAAGGGCTCAGGTGGCACCACTGTGGCCCTTCTCAGTGACCTGTGCATGCTCCAGCAGAGTGCCTGAGCACTGTCTCCTCTCAGGAGACTCCACCAAGCCTGCATCCCAAAGGCATGGCCTTCTGCCCTTCCTAACCAGGTTTTCTTTCCACGGAGAACTTCACACAGCCTGCAGGGTGAATGGAGGAGCAGGGAGCAGAGAGGAAAGCTAATGAGGTAAAATATAATCATAGCACTCCTTCACACTCACAAGTTGCTCAGAGCACGTTCTGGGGATGGGCTGTCATTTGTCTTCCCAACTGGCTAGAGCTGGCTCACCTTTCCCCCACTGAAATGCTCATGATTTGAGTGCCTTAGGTGAGAGAAGCATAACAACTTCACTGCACTTAGGACATCATTGTCAAATTGAAGGATTGGGGAGGAGCCACTTCACCCGAGGAAAGCATTTGCATTCAGAGACTGCTTAAGTGTAGACAGCTTCCTCTCTGTGGTCTTGAAGGGGAGCCAAGCACCCTCTTGCACTTTGCCTGTTCGGGGAAACACATTGGGTTTTAGAGTGTGGACAACGAGGGGGAAAATGAGCAGGTGATTCCTGGGAATGCACAGGTTGCTGTCCCACTGCATACACTCCAGCACTGAAGCTGTTCATTTTTACCATGTCAGGTGTAACTTTGGAGAGGGAGGACAAAGTCCTGCAAATAGGTGAGGGCAGGGAATCCTAGCCCTGAGGAGGGTCCCATGTAGCTAGCCAAAAATTTTGTGTAATATTTACAAGCTTCAGAGGGTGTTTTAAGTGAACAATAAATGGAGTTGGAAACAGAACATTCTGAAAGGAGCATCTGTTTGTGTTTTGGGCTGTTTCACTGCATTTATATGTGTGCCTGTTATGAGAGTCTGACTTTGTATCTTCATGTATCCTAACTTAGAGCAGTGGGATCTGCTACAAATGATAAAATAGAAATTGGAGAAGAAAGTGCTACTGGGTGTGTTCTGTGCCCTGAAGAGCCAGGGATGAGATAGTGCACATGAAAATGGATCAAACAGAAAAAAATCAAGAGCTCCTTCAAGAAAGGGAGAGGCAAGAAGGCTTTGCATAAGCTGGGGAGAAATTTGATATGTCAGATCATTGGAAGAAATGTTCATTTGCGTGCAACCAGACACAGATGATACCTGCTTCATCTTGCTGAAAAATTGGAACTGGAAAGTGTTTGATACTGGGAAGCCAAAGATGACTCTAGGTTGTCATTCTTAGCTTTATCTATCAGAGCTGCCCAGCTGTTTGCCCTGTTGTTTGTTTCTTTTTGTGGGACAGTGGAGACCAAGGTGCATCCTCCCATGTACACAAAGCTCTCATGGATCTCCCTATCTCACAGTAAGCTGTAAAAGGGAACACTTCTTTGAAAGTGTGATGCTGACTTCGGAAAATATTTGCAGCTTTCCTTCTGAATTCTTGGGTTCTTACCACTAGAATTCTTACCACTAGACAGCAGAGCAAATCACTTGACTGGCTTTCTGCGATGTCACTGGGTAGGAATTGCTATTGTCACAGTTTACTGCTACTACTTGGTGCCTACCTATTTATTTATCATCCAGGGATGTCAGAGTGGTTTACAGTAATGTGCTGTCTAGCTGTTAATCCATGAAACAGGGAGCCAATTATTTCTGATTCTAAATCCAACTCTATCCAAATTTGGAGTGTCTGTCCAACAAGTTTCTTCCCCTGTTAGTGCCTCTGGAAGCAGGGACTTTCCCTTGCACCCATCTAGAGCTGACCAAGCCCCTTGGACAGGGCATGCTCCTACTACCTAGCCCAGCTGGTATGGAGCAAGGAGAAGCTGGAAACTTTTAAAACTGGTCTTTTAGAAATCCTACCTATTCTGTGTATTCTTCATAACTACGTCCAGCTGCCTTGGTAGGAGTATGAGCAACTGCAAGGAAATGAGGTGAAGCTTGTGGCTATCCTTTGGAGCTTGAGGTGCTCCAAAGGGGCAGTTCTACTTGAAGCCTGTGAATGATCACCCCATAGCCACTGTGGAGTCACAGTAGTGCTTGCAGTCATTCCCTGGATTCTGGAAGTGCTGTGGACCTCATGGGAGGGAGCAGGGTTGGAGTTTATGTGGGCAGTATAAGCCTGATGGGAAAAAGAGTGAAGATACTGGAGCAAATGCATCAGGATAGGCACAGTTGTAGGTGGGCACATTTAATACATAAGCCATGTTGCCTTAAGCAGTTTCAAATCTCAGGTTTTATACTGTAATTTTTCTCACTGTGTGATAATGCAATTTAGTGGATAGGCTTAATACAAAGCTGTTAGCTAATTTGGAATTTTTAGGGGGATTAGCAAATTTGGGAATTAATGTATTTTGAAGATTCCAAGCTTATTAAAATTTGGAATTTAGGATAGGCTTGTCACAAGTTAGACAAATTATCTTGAAAGAGAGAAGTAGAAGAGGATGCTCAAGGAGAGATGCATGTTACCATACCAACAACCCAGAGAGCCAGTGTTGAATGTGTATATTCCCTGTCTCCCAGATCTTCTGACTTTGAGGGAGATGTCTGAGTGGTAAGAAATATGATATATTATTTGTGGACCACAGATAATCTTACTATACCTTTCACATAAAAAGGGCAGAAATAGGTGAGACATATTCTCTGATTCAGAGTAATATTTGTGGAACTGAGATTTACTATCTCTGTCTTGCAAATAGATTTCTGTAACTGAGTAATGATGGAGAATGCTTAACAACTTGGATAGAGCAAGGCCACTACTATTCCCACATGAGGACTTTTCCCCTGCTGTGTGACCACAGGTATTCCAGCAAGAGTATTTGGAACAGACCTACAAGTCCTTTCCCACAAGCATTCAGACTGCTCAGGAGAATACTGTAGGTGTCTGTCCCAAGAACCATGGAAGAAATTGATTTTCAGGGATTCTCAGTGTTAGCAGAGTTACCATGTGAGAATTAGATAAGTCAGTGATCAATGAAAAGCTAACCATGGCACCAGAAGCTGTTGGAAAGATAGGACAGCATTAGAAAGACCCTTTGGGTCTTTGAAGCAGAGCATTTCTTGCAAACAGTCACCTTCCCTTCAGGTACCAACCATGACTTTCTAAAGCTGTGGGTAGGCGATAAACTGAGAATTCTCAGTACCATCCCTGGAAAACTGGTTTTTATTCAGGCTCAGCCTCTGGACCTTAGAGAATCTGGGCAGATATGGGTTTTAGTATTTGGTGTGAAACTTTACATTCAATAGATTACGTTTTTCTAACCACTGGACTTCTCCCACTGCCTCCCCAGGAAAGCAATCAGCATTTATTTGTTGAATGATTAGGCAATGAATGAAAGTGATTAATTGGAAAAGAGAGGATGGTGGCTTTGTAGAGGGAAACACCTTTGACAGGTATTGAGAGAAAGGTGTAAAGTCTTCAGTCCAGAAATAATGGATTAGGTACCATGAGAAGCAGGAGAGTAACACTTACCTGGCTTTGAGAGAGAAGCAAAATCCTAAAAGGGACTCAAAAGGGGTTTGTAGCAGGTTGTCACCAAGGTGAAAACAGAAGCAATGCTTGACGACAAATAAGTGGTGCTTATGTTTATTTTAGGCTAAGAGACACAGGAGAGATATTTTGTTGTGTTGGGGGCTTTTATGGTTTGTTTTTGTTTTCTCTTAAGAGGATTAATTTTTTTCCTTGAAAGTTATTTCTTGTTTGCAAAATTAAAAATGGAGTAGATTCTTTGATTTTATAATACTTTAAAAAGGAACTTTGAAGAATATATTTTCTTATATGTCTTTTTATTTCCCTCATAGTTTAATGTGATAAAACAGTAATGTATGTATGTTCTGTATTTGTATATATTTACACTTTCCACTTTTTAATTTTTGGGTCATTTCTGAATGACCTAAAACCTCTTCATTATACAATAACTTCAGAAGTTAAGAAGATTAGAAAGCTAAAACTAAAAATTAAGTTGGAGGTTTAAAAAGCAAAGGTGAAAAAATAGATATCTATGGATTCAGCATCAAATAGAATGGGAAGATGGGCAAAGGGCAAGAGAGAAATACAAGAATAATACGTTTCAATTTTTTTTAATGAGTATTTTTAAAAATACTTTTGAACTTGTAACAAAGTTTTCTGACAAAATAGTTTTCCTTGTGGAAAAAAGATCATACCAGCAATACATCAGCTGTGGAAAATCGAGTTTTTCAGGAGTACCCTTCGGCTGGAGAATTTTGTCTGGCTGTAGAGGACAAAAAGGGTAATGAAGCACTGTGTGCGGCCTGAGAGGCTGCAGTAATTCTGGGAACAAAATGGCTTTAAAGATGTTAAAGGACAGAAATAGAAATTATGCTTTACTTCTGCACGTTCCTGCTTTGGAATACATATCTAAGCCCTTCCAGTGTGCATTCAGCTATGATAAGTGCTCTGTGCAAAGGTACCTGGTATTGAACTAGGTGGCAAACCTTATTGTACCTGTGCAAATGTTGAAAAGCAAGGGAATGTGGAGTGTGGAAAAAGAGTACAGCAATACAGACATGGCCTTCCTGACTAAGGAAACCCATACCTCAGCAGCAAGCCAAATTTATTGTTAGCCAACAAAGTATATTGGGAGAAAGACTGCAGAAGTGGCAGAACAAATCATTTTAGCATAGCATGGTGGGGCTTGATATAGGAAGGTGAGAATTCTGATATCTGCTTGTGCATTTAGCATAGAATATGTGACCCCGTATAAACAGCACCAGTTCTTTGTGCCTCAGTTTCCTCAACCATAAAAAGGTACTTGTTCATCTTTAGAGCACTTTGAGCTGCGTGTCTGAAAAGCCCTGTGCAAGAGCTACCTGAGAATTATTTATCATAAATGACAGCAACTCGTGTTCGCTTTGCGCTTTCCTCTATTACCAGCCCTTTCTTCACCCGTAGTTTTCCTTATTTATGTCTTTGCTTCCCCATTACCTTTGTATTAAAGTTTGTATCTGCATTGATTTTACATCACTGCACTGTACTGCAGCCATTACAAGTTTACATTTCTGAGAGATCCTTCTGAATCTTTAACCGATTGCTCCAAGAGCCCTCACCATAGAATATCCATCATCAGATAACCCCAACTGTGCTTATTGTGATGGGGTGTTAACTGGCCACTTACTGCTGAGGGAAAGGGACAAATACACTGGGCACCACTGTGTTCCTACAGCTTCTAAGTCACTCTTCCCCAGTACATATATGGTTTTTCAAAGCAAGACACTGTCAATATCAAAATAAAGCACATTGGAAAGCATGGTACTAACTTGGAAAGATTGAACGGTGTTTCATGTCATGGGAAGACTTTTGCCTGTTAGGAAATGCAGATCTTCTAAATAATGAGCTCCCTTGCTCCATTCCTCTGGCTGAGTGTTGTTAAATCACTGTATGTGAGCACGCTCTGGCTTTCCATGTGCTATGGCAGCATCAGCATTTTCCATTGACTGCAGGGAGAGCCAGGCATGACAGCCCTGGAGGAGAGGATTTCTGGTTTGCTTTTCTGAGCGTGGATTTGCCCGTCACACCCTCAAGTCCTCATCAGCTGTCCTGGTAGCTGGACAGAATATAGTTTTAAATCTTTTTTGCCTCCATTCCTTTTATGCAAAACTTTATTAAAAGACCTCCTTATTGCGAAACAAAGTTTGATACTGAGTATGTTCCCACACAACAGGAAAAGAACTACTCAATCATGTGAGATGAGTCAATAAGACACTGAAAATATTTACTCATGTGCTCAAGGAAGAGTTTACTCCTGAGTTGTTTCAAAGGGTGAGCTTGCTATTGCAGTTTGTTAAGGAGGGGTAACTAGAAGCAAACCACATAAAATATTTCTCACCAATCTTCCCCAAAGTCCAGCATAACTTAGGCAGAATTCTCATCAGCTGGCAGGAGCTTAGGGAGAAGGCCCTATCTCCATATCATCCAGCCTTCCAGGGACAGCAGTAAAGTGTTAGTTATTGCCTTTTTGCTTGTTGGAGGAACAGTTTATACCCATCAGTAGTCTGCTGGGATGAATTGAAAGCCTAAGTGACTTGTCAGTCAGGTTTACATTGACTAGAAGGCTCTGCAAATGATCCCATCACTTGAACAAAGCAGACCTGAGCCCCTCCGCTGTAAGTGTAGGTATTAATAAGTGTTTCTATGTTTAAGTTGCTGCATAACTTCAATTGCTTTTTGCATGTTACTAAAGCACAGCTCTACAATGATGCTGGCACGTAAGTAATTGCTTAGAGACAGCAGGGCGTAGGAAGCAGAGGAGCAGGTATCCTTTCATTTTTGAATTAGTTACAGGACTCACCAGGAGTCCTGATGCCGGAATAACAATATCCTGACATTGGCATAACGATGTGCTGAGTCAAACTGGGTTCCTAATAGACTTGCCTAGCTGCCAAATGCAAGGGGTTTGCGTTAACCCTCGCGGAGTAAACTATGAGACTGGAAAATAAAAGATCCTGTGATTAATTTACTAAGGAACAGAAGAGATTCATTTTCCATATGCTTAGTCTCAGTGTTCAAGGGAAATTACTCATGCTGTTGTTCCTTTTGAGAATGTGATTATTTAGTGAGGATGAAAGCTTGGAGACCTGGAAGTTCAATCGGAGCTTGATTTGGGAAATAGCAATTTCAATGTTATCCAAGGACAGATGAGGTAGCAAGACTGAGGGTATGCATTTGGAAGAAATACTGTAAAGGACATTTCCTTTAAACTAGGGAGGTACTCCCATGTTAAGTATCAGGTAGAGCTATCTTTCTGTTTCCCTAAGTCTGGTCCATACTAAAGCACACTGTTAGATTACTTACAGACAAAAGCACCTGGCCAATCTTAGAAATGCCCAGAACTGTAGCATGTGACTATAAGTTGTATATAATTCTCTAAGTTGTACTTCACAAAATCAGATTTTTGGGTCTTGCTTCTGTTCTGTCCTTGGGGCTGGCAAGTTGTTTGAATGACTGTTTTTACTTCCATTTGATTTTGTGGATTTGTTACTTTTTAAAAAAACTCAACATGACTTGATCCACTCTGAGTTAAAAACTAAGAAACTGCAGTCAAGGTTTCTGCAGACAGTCTGAAGCTGCATTGGTGCATGCCAATGCAGGATCTCTTACAGTAGAAATTTTACCTGTGGGTTTGACATCCTTATGGGCTCCCACCAGCAATCTGGTATGGTGGATTGCCAAGGTTCAGCACAGCCCTGCAGCTCTGTATGGAGACCCTGAGAAGGTGGAGTTTTGAAAAAAGTGTAGTGTGGATTGTTTACAAGAATGAGCCTTTGGCATGATCTGTGTTCTGAGTGTGAGCAAAGACTGAAAACTAGACACTGGGGACCAAAGAACAAAGGTAAGTAGCAGAGTGTCTCATTTTCAGTCTCCGTATAAGGCTGACTTTGCATGCCTGCCCGCAAGGATCTGGAAGATCTTCCCTGGTAAGGACCAGCTCTGGTTTCTGTCCTACCTACTGCCCTGGGAAAACTAAATGGAGCTGTGTGACGAGGATGAAACAGCAAGGTAATGCCTACGGCAGAGCCTGCTGCTGCCTGCGAAGATTCTTCAGTGCCCTGAGGCAAAACTGTTTTTTAGCTGGAAAAGGGGTCTGTTGATGTGCTAATTCAAAGGAAATGTTCATCTCTAATTGCATCGGAGTGGGAGGAGGTGGATTGGTTTAACAGTAGATGGACCTAAAAAAGGCATTGCATGAGGAAGTAGAGAAAGACAAGAACCTGGATTTGAACAAAATTACTCCAGTCCATTCTACCAAATGGTTCCAATTAGCTCTGTTCTGCTGGCCTTCTTCCTCCTTTTCACATCTGTAGCCATACAGCTATTGTTTGTCCAAGGTAAAATCCAGCTTTCAGGAGAGCTGTCTTGTTATTCCTGAACTCAGTATTGCATTTTAATTGAGAATCATAGGGTTGTTTTTCCTCTTCCTGGGTTTCAGTAGGCCAATGTATTTAATCCCTACTTTCGACACAGTGAGTAGACATACTGACTGACTCAGGACTTGAACGCATATGGTGATTTTAAGCACAAGTCTTCTAGATTTGGAAGCTTGAGGGCTAGTTTCTTTTAAAATGATCACTCCCCTTTACTTGCCTAGATGCTTCTTGATTTCAGATTCAACAGGGGAAAGAAGTGCCTGACTAGAAGGAAACAGACAACCTTAATCTATTTCTTCACCATCTCAAGCAAGAAATCCCCTTAGAGCACTCATTCAGCTGAGATTTCTACTTCCATTCTGCAAGCTGAGGCCCTTCACCTTTTGAGGGGAGACATGATACAGAGGAGATACGGAGTTAAATCGTTTGTCTGAACAGGTGACACTGGAAGGTTAGTCCTGTGCCCTGTGTGCCGCTTCCTCCATCTGTAAAACACAGATAAAAACTTTTATTAAAGATTAGGGTTAGACAGGTGTCCAAAGACAGTTGAGAGTGTCTCAAATATCTAACTGCTTCTCTTCGTGACCTCTTTCATTCCCTCTTATCAGTACTTATAGCATATAAGGCTTTTCTCACCTTAAGGCTGGTGTGTGATTGCTCTTTGTTCACCTGTCCAAATGAAGTTGGAAGCCAGGGTGCAAGTGTGACACAAATATGGTCCATTCATAGTCATCCTCACTAATGAGGTTCCCATTTTCTACCAGGGAGGCTAAATGCTGTCCTGTGACCCAGGGCGCCAGTCACAGACCTCAGACTGCAGGGGTAAAGAGTTTCATTCTAATCTAGTACAGTGACATTTGTTAATGTTGGCTGTTCATTAAAAACTTTGGAGCAGCAGACATGTTCATAAAGCTCACAGCCTGCTCACAGATAATTCATGAGCATAATAAAAGGATTCATTATTCATGTAAGATCTTTGCTGTGAAAATTAAACCAGCTCTAATACCTCATGTGCTTCAGTGCATGTTGGGAAGGTTTATTTGTGGCATTTCACTTGTGCTTTGAGATCCTGGAATTAAAGTTGCTATGGAGAAAAAGCAGTATGGACCCAGTTTACAGCTGTCGTTAATGCCCTCATTAGCTGAGGCCTTATGAACACATCAAGTGTAACTGCATAGCTGTAGTTCAAGCAGTGCATCACCACCTAATGCACATTGTGCTAAAACAGCACAGCCAAACAGGACCAGGAAGGATATCCCAGGATATACACGTGTATGTTCCAGACATTAACTTTATGAATATCAGATGCAAGAGTATTGCCCCCTTTTTCACCCATGTTCTTTCTTAACCTTCTCCTTGCTGAAGATTGCAGTTCTGTATAGGCAGAGGAAGGGACAGCATCCTACTTCTCCCATCTGCTTTAGTGTAATGTCAGCTGAGATTGCTGAGGTTGCTGTTGGCTTTTTGCCTGAGGTGGAGCAAGAGGTGCTGGCATGATCAGCAGGAGCAATATTCTCCAACCAAGAGGTAACAGGAAACGTGAGGAAGGGATGATGTCTTCAGCTGTTAGGCCTGCAGTGAGTGCTGGCCACAGCCTCCCCATCTTAATCAGACTCTTACTAAATGGATACCCAAATTAGTTGTAGACCAGGCCTAATACCTCTAATAGATCCATTTTAAAGCAAGCTAAGCGATACAACTGGTACAGAAATCAATGACGATTTCTATCCAGCCTGCCAGTAGTGTAAGCTGTCTGTTATTGCTCATTTGAGGGGATGCATCCTACATCCTGAACAGAAAGCTGTGCACACTGAATGGCCTGTGCACAAATGGGCACTTGAACTGCCATCAAAACAGACTGTTGCATGTAAATGAATGTGTGAGCGTGGGGATATTCCCCTGACAAGCATCCACATGCGTGCCAAGGGAATTGTACCAGCCAGGCATTGTTGGTAGTAGCAGTGGTATAATAATTTTCATAAGTGTTAGACCTTAAAGATCCCATAGATAGTGAAAGATGCTTAGAGAAAGGGGAAAGCTGTTATATTTTATTTTTGCTTTGTGGACTTCGGGAGTAGAGAAATTACTTTTTAACCATTTCTTCTTATTCATCTGATGCATATTCAGTGATAAAATCCTATGAGCAAACATCAAGGTGAAACTGCCACCGGGGATGAGAGGAAATGTCTTTTGTAGAATGTACCATTTACAAACAAACATGTTTGCACTTGTGCACTGAGCCTCCCTGCAAATTGCTCCTGGTTTAATTTTTCTGTCGCCTTTCGATCTGTCCCCTGCAGGGGATACAGTGGGAGCACAGCAAGCACAGCAGTGAGAATATGGTTGATAGACCCCTTGCAGTCCCTGAATAGGCAGAGTGAGAAGGGATGTGGATCGTGAAGTCAAGGGGAGGTCTGAAACAGGAGTTTGAGAGCACTTGACTAAGGTAGGAACCAGCAGAGGAACAAAGCAGGTTCTGCACAAGTATCCTAAGCACTCTTATATTGCTGTACCTCTGGGACACCAAACTGCCTATGTGCTAGCCATACTGGCCTGCTTGGGAGTCTGGCTACAAATGGTAGCTTCTTGAAAGGGCCTGCATGCACATTATGGAGTGTCCTTCCTTCCTTTCTGGATGAGCAAAGAATCCATATTCAGCCACATCCTCCAGCCAATGCAGTCCCGCTGCATTTTTCCTCTCTGGGTTAGGGAGGGCAGAGCTAAACTTTGCTCCTGCCCCACCTGAACAAGGTGTGAGATGAAAGAGTAGAGCATCTTGTCAGTGCCTGCTTCTTTATTAAACATCTCCATACTGCCACTGTGACCTGCCAGAATGAGTGCCTAGAGGGAGGTGAGCAGTGAGCTCAGTACAGCAGTGCTTATCCTCTTCTATGGTCTGAACCCCCCCTGATCAGCCTTAGGACACTGGCATGGCTAAGGTGTGATCTTGATGGTGACCTGTTTCTAGACATGGATGAAGATCAAGGTTCCAGTGCTTGTGCTCCTTGATATGTTGGTAACCTTGATTGTATTGATCGAAGAATTCTTTGAGCGCCATCAAGGACTCAGCAAGAGAGGGTGGCTCCAGTCATGTTTGTTGGACAGAGAGCAGAGTCAGCATTCTTCCCTCCCATTTGCACCATTCTGTGCACAGACAGCCCAGATCACCAAGAGATGTGAGACACAATGTGCTGCTGTGCCAGTAGCACATTGACATGGCTCTGTTCCGCACAGCCTTCCCCACTGAGGCAGTCCCTGGCAGACTCACTAAGATGTTTTTCTACCTGGAGGAAAGAAGGAGATTGAAAAATGACTTCTGTTTCCAACCAAGCACAGAGATGAAGAAGTGTTTGAAGAAGTGGGCTCACTTCTTCCCTATACAACTATACCCACTATACAACATATATCACCATCAGTTTGAGGCATTTGACTACCAGCCCTCAAAGCAGACACTCTCCTGCTGGTCATGCTGAACTGCTGACTCCTCTTGAGCACTCAGATCACAAAAGCACTAAGGAAATATGCTGCTATGCTTGTAGAGCTAGCCATACACAGCTTCCTACCTTGACCAATTTATCTTGGAAGTAAAAATCTTACATCCGACCAATGAAGATATACTGCATTAAATTTTGGGTTGTGGCTTGTTAATAATTTATGGTTTTTTCTAGGTTTTTAAAGCAATAGATTTGCTCCACAAAGCAGGTCTCAGCAACTTATTGGTCAATATTTAATAGGTAACTACCATCTTCACATCAGAACACTCCTCACACTTGGTAGTGCAGTCTCTGGTACATGGGAAGAGCAATTTTCAAGTAGAATTCAAAAGGGGAGGTACTTTTGTCTTGGGAAAGCTCCCTTGAGCAACTCCTCTTCAGTAGGAAGAAATACAATTGTCTTAGCAAATGGCAAGGAAAATAAGGAAAAAAACTATCCCAGCAGCAGAGTTACTCTTGAGAAGGCAGCTATTGGCAGGAGCACCTGATCAAAGTGCCTTAGGAGTCACCAGGATGGATGATGGCCAGGTCAAATCCATAAAATGAACTTAAAGCAAATGATAGTTGGGTAATGGGTGTGTTTGAAAGTTGCTTTAGTTTTGTCCCTCTCAATTTGCTTTGAGACAAGGCCTGAGAGAAGCTTTGAGTCTCAAGTCATGCATTTTTCTGGTCTTTAAAAATGGCTGGAAAATACACTGTTTCTCTGTTTGGTTTTGTATGGCTCAACCACCCTCTAAGCTGCAACACACAGGAAGGATTTGTGCCAGCTGCAGAAGTAGCATGTGAAGAGACAGCCACCTGCCCCTGTGTTAGAGCAGCAGATAACAGGGATGGCCTCTGCATGCCAGGCATGCCACTTGTCCCTGGTGAAACCACCTGGCTGGAGAGGAGGTCACACCATGTGGATGAGAGAGAACATCACCTCTCCGCACGCTGACTGCCCAGACACGGGTAGGGATGCTAGGCCACGTCAGCTGGAATGGCTTACGTGGTGAGGAGAGCTGCTGCCATCCCTCTGAGCCTCCCTTGGGTCTGCTGTGGCTCAGAAAGAGCTCTCAGTCCTGCAGAGAGCCCCTTAAAGAAGGGCGGATGGCTTCCCCTGTGTGGGCACACCTTCCCAGGCGGGGTGGCTTGTGCTCACACTTTCATTTTTTCTCAGCTCCCTGTCACTGATGCCAACTGGCTCACCTCATTAAGTTACAGAGAAGGAGGCCTCTGGATTGATGGCAGGCAGGTTTAATATGGCTCTTTCTGAGCACTCAAGTGCAGCATGTAGGAGGCTGCTGGGGAGATATTCCCACAGGCTCCAGCAGAACTGACTGATTGAAGTTGCTCTGAATTGATGGCTAATGGGGGAGCTTTCTTTGATAGCTCTTTCATTCTGGGTGCAGCTGGATAGAAAAAGATATCTTCACATGAGGGAGTGGGGGTATATTCCCCCTGCCCTTTATTAACAGATGCTTCTAGTGCTCTCTAGCAGCAGAATGAGATCTGATGGAAACCTAATGGTGTAAATTATTCTTAACTCCTTCTTTTTCATCAGCCGCTCGCTTATACACACCAGCTGACAGTCAGGTCAGCCTAAAAGTTGGTAACTATATAAAGGGAAAAATCCTTTGGGAAAGTTTAGGCCACTGGAGTTGGATGCAGTCTCTCTGTGTCTCCAAAAATGGATCCTTGGTTTGGTGTAGATGTGATAGCTGCAAGTAAAGCATCTAACACCTTAAAGCCATGGGTGGTTAGGTAGTGATGGGGTAACTGAGGGGCAGAACTGGTGTAGGGAGCCAAGGGGGTGCAAGACAGGAGGATCCAATATTAGTAGAGACTTTAGAGAATCTTTCATGGCACCTGTTCATGTTTTGCATGGCTCAAGCTGCTGTGGAAAGAATTAGACACAGTCAGGCAGAATTGTATCAAAACAGATTAACAGAAACTGGCTAATGGTGAAAATGCTGTTTTGCCCACCCTATGGAGGCCTCTGTTCAACAGGCTCATTGCAAGTGCTTTCTCACTTACATTATCTAATCTTTTAATCAAATAATGGATTTCTTCCCAATGCCATAAGTTCTACATCTCCTAAAGTTTCTGTCAGCCAGATGTCCCTGCAATCTGTGTGTATCCATAAACTGACGTATTTGTGACCATGCCATTTCTCATTCCCATATACAGATGAGGGGGTGTGTTAGAGAGGCCAGAAACTCCAACAATTTGATCCAGTTTGAGATCAGCAGGCCAGATTTTGGTCAGTATAAATCAGTGCTGACTTGGAGCACAGTAATTTTGCTCCATTTGGGGATCTGAGATAATTTCCAATCTAGGCCCTGGCACCTGGCAGACTGTGGCAGGGCACTAAAGAAGCTCTTTGTGTAAGGGTTTGCTTTGCCCATTTCCTCTGCTTGACACAGCAGCCATTTGTCTTCAGTGATGTGTGTTGTGTCCCATCTTAAACTGCTGAGGTAAATTTAAGAGTCAGAAAGTAACTACACCCCTAGCTGGAAACTTAGCCATCACTTTGCAGTTAAAACCCCTTTGCTTTTACAAGAAAGGGCTTGGACTGCGGTGACTTTTATTTGTAGGTGATCAGGAAATGCAGTTTTTCACCTCAGAGACAACAGCTGTTTAATGCCATGTTGAAGAGTAAGAAGCCTTGGGCTGTCTCTTAAAAAAAGTCATCAAGTTCATGTCATAACATGGGTGAAAATGTGTATGTCTGCTTAGCTGGGACCCAAGAGAAAACCTGTGGCACCTGGCAAACTGACAGTAAGCTCCTGGGCAAAACAGGGAGGGTTCAGCCTGGCTCTTTTGGGTAAGATTCTGTTCCCCTTTTAGCTGGAGGTGTCATGCACAACCCCAGTTACTACAAATGGTGTCATTCCCCCTCTTCCCTGCCTGTAAAATACCATCTGGGAAGGAGGGCTTCCCCATATTTGCAGTGTGTCTGGCCAGCTGATGTCCTGTGACTCAGGGCAGCTGCTGCTGCAGGCAATCCCATAGCACTCCATAATGGCACCTACCTGGCTAGGCTGGGGCTGGGAAGCCGTGGGGGAGGGAAAATGCTGGGTCAGGTTCACAGTGGCTTTGCATGAATGCAAGGAAATCCTAACAGTTTCAATGGTGAGAATTCCTGAATGCTTTTCCTTTCCTTTCCTCCTCTCTGTTTTGCCCTCACTATCAGAGAAATGCTGGCTACTGGCAGCTACTGGCTGGACTCTGCTGTTGTCAGTATGTCATGGCTGCACAGTGCTCATCTTACAGTGGATGAATGGAAGAAAGGCCTGCAAAGGACCTCACAAGTTACCTAGTCCATATCCCTGCCTAATGGTAGGGCCAGCTCTTCCCAAGTCATGATAACTCTTTCTCTGGTTTGTTTGGAATCACTTCACACTCTCAATACAACATACAGGACAATTTATGCTTGTGCTTCATTATACTTTATGTTCTTCCAAGGTTTAACTGAAACTTCCCCATTGCAGTTTGAAACCATAGCTTCTTGTCTTGTGTGTTGTGAATCAGATGCAATCATGTGTTGCTTTCTTTATTTTGTAGGAATCTTGTCCATGATTTCATCAGTTTTATTGTGTCGTACTTCACTCTTTTTTAAGATGTGATGGTCCCACTGGTTTTTCCTTTCTTTGTAGCTCATGTATCCTAAATATCAGATCATCCTCCTGCTCTTTCCTGGACCCCTCAGTTTGTTCACATCCCTCTTGTTCTCATTCCTCCATACTTGTCCTGCTCTGACCTTTCAGTGGATTTCCAGTTTGTTAAGTAAATACATTGCCAATCTGTTGACTTGGTCCCACTGGTTTTTCCTTTCTTTGTAGCTCATGTATCCTAAATATCAGATCATCCTCCTGCTCTTTCCTGGACCCCTCAGTTTGTTCACATCCTTCTTGTTCTCATTCCTCCATACTTGTCCTGCTCTGACCTTTCAGTGGATTTCCAGTTTGTTAAGTAAATACATTGCCAATCTGTTGACTGCAACTCAGCCTGATTGTAGGTAATGCAAATATAAGCATTCATGATTCCATCAAATCTACAGATGTCAACTGATTGTCTGCTGATTTCCCATCATGGGACTTGAACCTGGAACTGGCCTGGCAGCCAGCTGTTCTCAGCTGTAGGAGAGACACACGTATGAAACCAGCTGTCTGTCTTTTGGCCAGGGCACAAATGGATTTGTGCTATTGCCAGTGCAATTCCCATCTGCCCACATCATCTTCAGCGACTATGGAAGTCATTCCTGGCTGCTACTCAATAGCTGAGCCACAAATCTGAAATGAGATCATTTGAAACTGGAATAATTATTTTGTGTGGCACCCTAGTTTTACCTGGATGGTGCTCCAAATGCTGTTTCACCAATAGTTTATGTTATTGCTGCTACTTAGAAGGTGCTCCCCAAGCTGAGCCACCCAGGGGGCAGGGATTATTGGAAGAACATCATAAAGATTTATGGCAAGCCCAGTCCTACTCCTTTCATTTAAAAAAAACCTTCCATCTATTTTGGGGATATTCTTGGTGAAACGAGAAGAGGGGGAAATTAAAATCTTTCTTCCATATGCTCTCCCTATTGTGAAAACTGATCTAGTTGTAATAACCTTCATATGTGCCCTGGGACCCTAAGTTCCTCCTCATACAGCTGCACTGAAGTCAGGACATCCCATCAATTCCTGTGCCCTTTAGCACAGTCACACCAGGGGAGGATCAAGCCTTGCTCCCTGAACTTCACATGTGCTCATGTTGAACCATTGCATCCCAGCCAGTGTGTCTGCACAGTGAAGGTTGAGTAGGCAAAAAAGACTTAAGGTCTGACAAACTACCTGGTGTTTGTTCACATGGACACTCTCTTGTTCTCCCACTCCCTTTCAATCTATCCCCAAACTTCCTTCACTGAACTTTGGCCTAATATTGTCTATTATTTCTAGAAAGAGAGTGGATTTTTCATTCCATTATCCCTGCTGCTACACACTTTAGGCTGACATTAATGGCCTTTGAGATACTAGACTGGGGACTTTGCTTTTAAAAGAAGCCTTTTGTAGCCCTGATTTCTTTCCTCTTGTGTTTCATCCTCCTTTCCTGTGTTTCTTTTGGGGAAGTCTTGTTTAAACCCTGTCTGATGCTGTTGGAAAATTGGCCGTTGTTGTGTGTTGGGGAGAGAGGGGAAAAAGTTTTCATTGCCTGCCTAGCAAGAGGGTCTGGCAGCCTTATTTCTTCCCATCGGTGGAATTTCACAGTTCAGTGCAGGAAAGCTGAAGGGTGAAAGCAACTGAGAGAAGCCAGGACTGGAGGCAAAGGGTGTGAGCCTGTCAGTCTGTGCTGCTGCACCGTCTGGGCAGCCAGAGATGCTGGATGCAGGAGAGAGAGGTTCTGGGAAGCAGAGCACAGGCAGGTAGACCAGACAGATGAGAGGTTAGAAAGTGCAAGCAGCCCATTTGAGCTGATGGCTGAGAGGTATATAGAGAATATATGAATCCAAATCAATCTGCAGAATTAGCCAGGATGCTTGGGCAGAGCAGGAGCCTCAGCTTATTTACCAGCATGGAGGGAATCTCTATGCTGTTGGGATCCCATGTTGGGCAGAGCAAAGCAGCTGGGCTAGGGTACCACATACCAAACAGCATCTCTAGGGAAAGCCATTAACAGAGTAGGTGTCATTCCCAACCAGTGTGAATTGCTCTGGCTGGCTTCAAACCTGACAAGGTGATGCCAGCTGTGAAAGTGACCATGAGAGGAAGGTTATCTCCAAATCAAAGACCTCCTTAGACTTTCTCTGAAACAGTGGTTCTCTGAATGGATGATCTTTGTCTCCTTTGCAACAAATTATCCCCCTTGATTAAAAAAAAAAAAAAAAAAAAAAAAAAAAAAAAAAAAAAGTGTCTTTGTTTTATCTTTGTTTTAACTTCTATTTTGAGAGAAAGGGAAAAAATGCAGCTGATCCCAGAATTGCTTGTCATAGCTCCAGAAACTGAGCAGCTCATGGATTTTGTCTCTTACATGATTCTTTCCCCTCTGAAGGAAGAAAATCTGATGTTCTGTTTAGGAGTAGGGGACTAAGGTAACAGCTTTAGTATGGTCTTATTCTTTGTTCTCTCTCATCCTGGCAAGTGACCGTAGTGACCACTTGCCTCACCTCCCATTTCTCTGTCTTGATGTCAAGAAAAGGAATTTAGTAAGCACTTTCCCACTCCTGCTGTCTGGTATTGCTGTGAAGTTAATACAGGCTCTCTTGCAGCCACTCTGCATTGGGTGCAGTGCTGCATTTGCAGTTCAGCTGAGTCCAAGCTCCTCATGCATCTCTATTCCTCTTATCTAAGCTTTACAGGTACCAAAGCTGGTATCTCCCCCTCTGCTTGCACCCAGTCCTGTGTTAATTTCAGTTCTTACTCTGGAATGAGCAGGGGAAGAACCTCAGGAAGTTCAGGTTCCCAAGTCATTTTGGCTTTAAGACTGACAGCCCAGCAAATGTACTGCAGTGGGAAGGTGGAGATACAGACACAGACTGCTGGGATCATCTGTCCATCAGTCAGCAACAATGTAGTGCTTTATTCACTTACTGCATCTTCTCATGTCATAAAGCACAATCTGAATAGAGGGCTAGAGAAAATGGATTTCATACTCCATAAAGAGCCCATTTCTTACACTCCTGGGTAAGATGATGAACTTCTTCAAACAGGCTCTGCTGTGCTGGAAATTAGAGACATGAATGTCTGGCATTAACAGTGAGTGAAACATTGTCCTGACCTAGCCCTTGCCCCTAACACTATGCACTGAAGCACCTAGGGACAACACCAGAGCCTTCGAAGGCACTTCTTCACCTAATAATAATGACAGGATACTTCAGATGTCATGAACCACAGGGAAACACATTCATGTTTTCCAAAGAAGTGTGGGATGATTTATCTGGGGAGCATAAAACCACTAGCTATCTTAGATTTGAAAGCATGTCAGGATTTCATTCTGGTTATGATCCCTTAGCACAAGAGGATGAAAAAAGAGAGAGAAAAAGAAAAACATGAGTAAGGAGAAAATATAAGTCAGAAGCTATGTACATAGTGTTGGTCTTGTATGTGAGTGCTCAGGAAGTTATGGGGTGTTGTTTCAGTGGAACAGGACTCAGTGGGTGTGCATGATGAGTGAATCTTAACTTTGAAGCTGGCAGGAATGGGTCACAGAAAGTAGTGGCAGAAGCAAAATAACATCAGCTACTGAGTTCCCCAGAGCTTCCTGATTCCCTGCCCCTCTCTGCCACGTGCTATGTCCCCTGCTTGTGGATTTTGGCAACTTGTCCTTGATGATGACACACTCTAGGGCATCCCAAAAAGATTGGTGTTAGCCCTTGTGACCAGCTCCAGTGAACACCAAAGAACTTAGAGAACACCAAACTCTTCCTACACACTCAGGTTTTCAGCTCATGTAAAGCTTATTTGGTAGCTTGAATTAGGTTCTTGTCTCAGTAGGTACAAGCCTTTATGTCACCAGCTCTGGCAAATTTTTGTCAGCTAAAATAAATGCAGCATTATTTGGAATAGGCATCCTGTTAACAGCAGGACATGGCCCTGCTCAGAAAAGAGCTCAGAGCTTGAAGAAATCTGCTTCTCCTGCAGCCCTCATTCTCAGGGGGTATATCACCCCTAGCATATCCCTAGTGCACGTTGCTCTTGTTCAGTGTACTTGCAAACCCTTGGATTCCACACAGCTTTCCTGTCCCCAGCTTTGGGTGTGTGACAGAGAACAGGAACAGCTCACAAATACACCACCAAAATCCTGCAAGCCCACAGCTTGCTCTTACTGCCTGTAAACTCACTGGGCTGCATGCTGACCTGTCTGAGCTGGTGTAAGTGTGGAGTTAACACCACCCATGACAGCAGTGTGCACCTGGCATTGGGCAGGCGTAGCAGAGACCAGAGCTTGTGCTTTGTGTTTGGGGTTAGAGTGCCCTGGCCTGGGCTTAGGTGCACACACAGCAAGGGGCACTCCCAAGTTCATTTCCAGGTCGTTTCCAGGTTCTGCTCTGCCATTTGTGCACGTACCAGCTTCACAGATCTATTTCATATTGCCAAATCCTTGCATTAGCTTGAGGATTATCTCAAAGTGACAGTGGCTTGCTCTCGTCAGATTTAACCATTTCAGTCTTTCCTGTAAACTAGGTCCTCCCAGAGCTGGCTGTGGGAGTGAGGAACACTCCCTAGAGCTGAGTTGCCAGAAAGATCACACTCCAGCTCACTGTCACAGTCCAGAATCTTAGCCCAAACCCACAGTCAGCAGTGGTCCAGTGCTGTGAACAGGGACAGTTGATGCACAGACATATAATGTGAATATTCCTGGCATTATCAGGAAGCTTGTAATCTGCACCAGGGCAAATGCAGGAGAGCACAATGTCATAAATTGTCTGAGATAGGTCACCTCAGTTCTGCCAGGGCCCAAGTCTCTACAAGCCAAGCAGAGGAACCAGCCTGTGTAGCTTGGACTGCAATGGACCTGACACCACTGGGGCTTAAAGAGAAGCTGGTTCAATTATCTGATCACATCACTGTTGCACCTGTCAATTCTTAACCTCTTCAAGTTACCTTGAGAATACCTGCTGATTTTCTGTGTTTTAGAAAAAACTGTTGATTCTACCTTAGGTCTTTAACAGAAATGTCTGTCTTGAGCCTCTTCTTCATTTTCTATCAAATTTCTGAAGAAATGAAGAAAGAAAAATGGCCCATGTGAAGCTGAGCTCCACATACCTGAGAGCAGAGCAGGAGCCAAATTGCTGGTAATGGTGAAGATCATGTATGTGAATGAATTTGCATGTAGCTAGAGCTGAACTAGGAGTAGTAGTGAGTGTGTGGTGGATTGTGCAAGGATAGTGTAAGATTGTGCTAGAACAGGACCAGGGGGAGAGAGATGCACCTCTGATTCTGCACAAAAGAGTTTGAAAGAGGATTTGCATATGTAGCATGCATATAACTGAGAGTGGAGCAGTAATTAGGAGTAAGTGAAGGTGAAGCTGAAAGAGGAATTTCATGTTCAGTGAAAGATCTTTCTATGTAAGCTATTGTTCAGAAAGGTTATTAGCAGACAGCAGTACAAACTGTCCTGAGCCACATGCTCTGCCTTTGTCTGACTACAGGATTTTTACAAGCCCTTTTTTCTTTGAAAGCTGACAGCATAATAGTCCTGGACAATGCCAAATCATCATCTGCACGCTCACTACAGGAGCTGAGCTTTTATATGAGAGAGGAGAAGATAAAAACAGCACACTCAAAGCAAGACAGAAATGACTGAATAAGAGAATAAGAGAAAAAGAGAGAGATTTAAATGCTGTTTGCTGGGCTGGCTGATTTTTCCTTTCCTTTAATTTTTTCCTCACCCCTGCTCATTATATTCTGGATGTCTTGTTCCAAAACGGTTTCAGTAATTTTGTGCGCCTGTGTTTGCAGAGCATGAAGACTCTGGCTTGGAGGTAAATACCAAATAGATGCTTTAAAATATGGCAGGTGGAAGAGGGAGGAGAGAAGCCCTATATAAGTGAAATGTAGGACAGATGTTGTGTCTCCATCCCCAAGCAGTATTCTGCTCCTAACAGGCAACTCTACAAACTGCATTATTGCTTCTCCAGATTACACACATGAGACCCCTTGGGTCAGGGTCTTGAACTGGTCAGGCAGCCAGTTTCAGTCCAAAAAAAGGGACTTGGCTATGATTACTGCCTGCTGGCTAGGACTGGATTCATGTTGCAAGACTCAGACAGAAAGCCAAACTTTACTAACACTCAGGCATATTAAGAAAGATCCACATTCATCAGATTCCTGTAGGCAGGCTTGGGTGGGGAGTGTATCTCTTAAGCCTGTGTTCTTCCCCTCTGCTCCCTTATCTCCCTTCCCTGAGGCTCCCTCACTGCACGGTTCCTTGGTTCCTTTTGTAATATGGCAAGAGCTGAGTGACAATCAATCTCCTGCCCTTTTTTGGCTGCTTCCCTTACCAAAATTGCAGAAGCCGTTACAGTCATTAAGACTGAAAAAACAGTCATGAAACATTTTTGCTGCCCAGTCTGTGTTTGGTAGGAGGAGGATTTCCTTCAATCAGAGGGTCCTTAAGTTGCCCCAGATACACGATGTGTGCTGGAAAGGGATGGCATCTGGCTTTGTCAGCTCTATTGAGGGGAACAAGCTCCATTATAGTAACCCTGTCATGCAGGAGTAAGAGAATGTGTTGCAATTTGTGTTGGTAAATCCTTTATGCTGTTGTGTGTTAGTATTAAAGATATTATTGTGTCTGGCACTATGAAATGTTTTGGAAATGGTTTAGGACATTTTAGCTCACTGTACCAGTCGCATTGTTTGAATGCCTTCAGCAACAAATCCAGGTGCCTCATTAATCTGAAGTCCAGCTTTACAGGGCTGAAGAAATCCTCAAAAATAGCATCATTCTCCTGCATATAAAATCATCACAGAGGTTTTTTTAACGTACTTTATCTTAGATTCTTCCAAGACTAGTACAAACTGAGGAGCAGGGATTCTTTTTTCTAGTGAGTAGGACTTCTCTTCCTACCAAGGAGTGAAATACTGCAGCATAACAATTTAACATGCAGAGAACTGGAAATTCTGCTATGAGCAAGGGGGGTTTTGGTGGGAAGGCAAAGAGATATTTCTCTAGATAGCTGCTTTGCCTCTCCCTACTGGTTTGTGCATGTTTGTGAACGTGGGGCTGGGGTATCATGGGTGGAGAGATTCTGGGTGTCTTTATATATAGCTCTGTTCTTTGCCAGAATCCTTTGCCAGGCTACCAGGTTAGCTACTGTGGCTGTGTTGTCAGAAGACCTGGAGATCAGTGTTAGGAACCTCACCTGAGGTCAGAGCCCTCTCTGGAGACTCTTCTGGCTTCTTGTGTGCTTCCTTGGAAACAGTATACTTTGCAAAGAGTTTTGCTTTATTACTTGATTGCATGTAAAGAGCTATTAAAAAATGAGTAACAATAAGCATGTAATTAACATTACATTTATTATCATCTAAGCACTGTATTGACTGTTGCTGTTTGGCACAGACACTGACATGCAATTTAAAAATAAATAAATACACTAAATGAAAATTTAGCTTTTGGAGACCTTCTTAAAAATATTTCATCAGCACAGCAAATTAGTGCTGCCATATAAACTCTTTATTGGGACTTGGATTGAGAACCAGTCAAACCTAGTCAGTCTGAACTCATTTTCTAAAAAAAGCTCAGGTACTGGAGCCCAGGACCACCAGAGAATTTCCTTCGCCTTTCAGGCTCCAGATGAAGGAATAATTTTTCTTGCCCAGTGTGTGCTGCCCTTTTTGACCTTCTGGCCTGAGCACAGCACAGAGTGTGGGCTACTCTTGGTAAAGTGCCCTCCTGCATGAGCAGCACTGTTCAGAACCTCCTCTGTGCTCCTGCCCCCTAACCAGGTGGTGGGATTGAGAAACAGAGGCAATTGAAACAGTACCACAGCTCAGAGCTGGTCATCACTGTGCAGCTGCAGTGCACTGAACAGCAAGGTGCAGTCAGCCTGTGCTCCTCCTGGCCATCACTGGGATGTTCTGAGGAGGGCAATTCTTGCCTGTGTTGTGACTAGTACCTTTGTGGCCTAGGGTCATGTCAATGAGATGAAGAAGGTGTGTGAGAGCAGGACTGCCAGTGTACACCTGGGTGTTGCCAAGTGGCTCCTGCTTGCAGAAAAGTTGTGTACTGCACACACAGCAGGCATCCCCCTGGGAGCCATGCCAGCTGAGAGGCTATACCATCAGGAAAGAGTAGGCCACTGCACTCTATGCTCCTGCATAAAAAAGGAATTGTATAATCTTTTATTTATCAAAATGATATTCTTTTCTTTTTGGTGGTTTTGTTTTTGCAGTATTGCTATCCAGTTCCTGTCATGGTTTTTGCTAGTCTACCCTGAGCAGGTCACCTTTAAAAAAATTTCTGATCATTCTTTTAACTGTCTAGTAGAAAAATCAAAACTGAGAGGGTTCCCATAACCTCTCTGCAGCCTTTCTGCTTTCTGGTCTGCAATCAGAGCAGATCTTCTCCAGAGCAAGCAGGGAGACTGTTAAGCAAGGGACCAGGGGACTGAGCAAATTCTGTTCAGTCAGTCATTTCCTTCTTTCACTTCCTTTAGTGCTGCTGATGTTCACCTCTAGAGCAGTCTTCTGAACAGGATGCAAGGATACATAACTGTGGTGGGGCATGGCACTGCACAGTTACTAGCAAGTATGGCCTTGCAGTACCAACCAGGAGTACTAAGAATCTTAGCCAGAAAAAACAGGGAAAAGAACCAAAAAATCTGAGGTTAGTAAAGTGGAAAGAAAACCACCTATTTACTATTCACAGTCTGGAACAGAAGGAAACTGCTGCTATAGAGCCCAAAGAGGAAAAGGGAGACCTCTCTACCTAACAGCTCCCACTGGAAGTTTGGCTATAAATTCAGGGTTTGCAATGTGCTCTCTCCACTAGCAAGTTGGGATGCTGCTGGATTCATCAGGGGGAAAAGGAGCTGAGATGAAGGCAGCTCTGCTGATAAGAGTGGCCTGTTTTAGCCTCTCAAGTCAGCACTATCCACAGAGGAGGAGGGAGGCAGGTCTTGGGCTGCCCAAGGTTTTTACTAGAAAGGAAGAGATAAGTCAGAGATAAAAGGGAATGCACTGGTCAGTCGTAGTAGCTCAAAATAAATTGCTACATTCTTCTCAGCAAATTACTTTATTCTGCAACCACAGCCCCCTCTTTCCCACACACACAGATGCCTTCCTCTCTTCTCCCTCCATCCCTCCTTAAATCTCTTCCATGTTTGCCTGATGTTCCATTCTGTAGCATCAGCTGAGCACATTGAAAAACATACAGCTGTGATTTGTGACTTAGTCCTTGAAAAGCCAGAGAATCAGATCAACTCCCTAGAGTGACCTGTGCCATGTCCAGAAAGGGGACATGCCAGTAGCTCTACCTCCAGCATCCCTCAGTCTCTCTCTTTTTGCAAGGTTTCCAAGAGGGTAATAATATGCTGTCATGGGCAAGAGGGCCTTGCCACCATCTTCTGTGCCTTCTTTGCAAACAAGAAAGTTTTTCATCTTATGTGTGTGTCTCTAGTTTCTGACTCATTCTCCACCATGCAAATCTCTCCTTCCCTCCCTAGACCTCTCACATATCCATGTTTCAGCTCTGACAGTGCAACTACTCCTCTCCAGTTCTATGGTCTGCACAGTGGAACCAAATGTAATTTGGGCCCAAATAACCCAGTTCCTGGGTATAGATGTGATTGGGGACTGAGGAAATTATTGCCTTGAAGATGTAATTCTCATAATTCCAGAAGTGTGTGCACACACCTGTCTGGTGTGTGGGGGGCCCACTTTGGGGCTCCCCATCAGAAACACAGGAGAACTCAGAATCTGTGTCTCCTTCACCTCCTGCTCACTGTGGCTGTGGAGCAGCAAGTTTGCTGACAGAGGGGGCCATGGGCCATGGGAAAGGCCAGGTGGGCTAAGGACAGTGAGTAAAAAATCAGCGTGGGATGGATTCAGACTTCCTTTATCTCAGTTGGAGTTGTTCCCAATTGCTGGTTAGATTTTTGCCTTTGAGATCCCAGGACTGGGCAGACATCAAACAGCATGTCCCAGGCTATTGCAATAGTTGTCCTGTAAAACTGTCCATCACACACAGGAGGTACTGGAGCTGTGTTTCAAGCTGATGAGATACTTTCTCTAACACAGATCCAGTTCAAGAGGAGGCAGCACAGAGACAGCAGCTTTGAGAAGGCCAGCAGAGCTGTGCTGCCCAAGCATTGCCCATCAGAAAACAGGACAGGGAGCAGCTCATTGTTGCTGTCTGAGAACAGGGCACACAGCTCCTTATTTGCCATATGCCAGTGCAAGGCACTATCAGGGAGCCATCTGTGGGTCTGCACCCAGTAGTGCTGCCTCAGCCTCTCCCAGAAAGACAGCCTTGGAGTGATGACTAAAGAGAAAATAATTTTAACAGGAAAACAAACAAACTGAAACAGCTGCTCAGAGCTCCTGCAGCACTGCAGTCTGTTCTGGAAGACTATCATGTCAGAGGAGAGCAGCATTTGACCGATGGAAGCTGATTTGTGTTACAGAAAGAACATGTAATGTCATGTTGGATAATATCATCCCTTTCTCTGTGTCTGGGTAAATCTCTGAGCTTTTGATTTCCCTTGGTTTATCCTGCTGTGACAGTTCCCATGCAGAGGCATGGGATAAGCTTCCTCACCTCTACGCTGCTTGAGGGATGATTTTTTTCATTTATCAGAGCACACTCCAGAAAGACATTGGATACTGAGCTAAATATGTCCTCTTAAGATTTTACTTAGGGGAAAAAAAACCAACATAAAAGCTTGAAAAAAGCTTAGATAGATAGTAGGCAGTGCAGAGCTGTGCTCCTTGGCCTTATCTCCTGGGTGATGCTGGCTGCAGTGCACTAGCAAGCTGCAGCAGCTGTGAAAACAGCTGCCCTTGGCTTGCATCAGTAACACCACTGCTAAAAAAAGCCAAAATTAATCAGAAATTGCACTTGTGACTGTAGTGCCTGTGCCAGCTGAGCTGACCACACCCTGCAAGGAGCCACAGGAGCAATGACAGCCAGTTCATGGTAAGGGAAGCAGTGGAAACTCATTGGGAAGGGCTGTCTGGGTGGAGAAGCAGCACAGCCAGGAGTGGTGGAGAGTCACTCTGGCTCAGACCCTGAGCAGAACAAACTGACAGAATCACACAAGCTGAGAGAATCACAGCTTTCTACCTGGTGGGAGTAGGTTTTGTCATGCCACACTTACAAATGTTGCTCTCTTTGCTTCTCACCAGGAAAGAGATGTAGGCAGCCAAGGGAGCAGAGTGTGTCTGTCCCCATGGAAAAGGGAACCAGGAGGACCATGCTGAGTGTGAGCCCTGGGGAAGGGCTGTCCATCAGCAGTGTACACTCACTGGCACACAGGGGGCTCCAGTGGTGGGGCTTTCCACTGCTTACCACACTGCCCAAGAGCTGCCCCAGCCCACAGCCCAGGGCTGTTAGGAGATGTGCTGGGGCTGTGCCAGACCTGGCACTTGGTAGGGCTGAGTAGTTGGGATAAGAAGTTGTGATGGCACCAGCTCAAACCTCTGCCAGCGGCTAAGAGGCTGCAGGCTGCCTCCTGCTGTCACCCTGACCACCACGGGCTGTTCCAGCCATGCAGGCCTTGCTGTGTCCGAGCTGGAATCTCTGCCTGAGGCACTGGGAGAAGGGAGCCACTGCACTGGCTTGACACTGGGATAAGGGGCTCCCTGGGCACTCCACTGCCAGCACAGGGAGACAAGGAGAAAAGACACATTACTCAGGCCAAGGATGTTATTTTCAAAAGCCAGTGCCAAGTGAGACAGCTCTCAGGCTCTCCATGCTCTCCTAGATCACATGTTTGGGAAGCTAGTGGAATTTCATCCTGAGCAAGGACCCAGCACTTGTACCTGCATTCTTTTCAGTGCTAAGCAATACCTCAGCAAAGATGCTCATTTTAGTCTTCCCTTCTCTGCCTGCCTGATATTTCAGCTCTTCCCTTCCCTGGGCCAGAAGTGCAGCTGAGGGACAGAGCAGGTCCTTAATGTGTTGGTCAGGTAGGAATACCCACATGGAATTTTGGGGGTAGCTCTGAGGGTTGAGGCATATAAACCTCATTCTTCTTCTCTGATGCCCCTGGCAGAAGGAGAACTGTTGCATGACACTAGCATTTAAGAAATAATAATAATTAAAAGCTTTCTGATGAACATGTTTAATTTCCTATTCTAAAAAGCTGCTAAGGCAGCGCCTTTCTTGCATTAGCATATTTGCAAGGTTAATGTAGTGTACTTAATAAGATAAATAATGCTTGTCATGATATTTCAGGCCAATTGTAAGAGGAGGAAATAAAAATACTTTGCTTAACATCTTAAGTTTTTGCCTGGTCAACTTCAGGTTAACTGCTGAGCTACCACTGAGTGTTAAGGTGTGTTCTTCACTTTTCTCCTTGGCAGGTGCTCACCAGCACTAGCAGAGGGTTAAAGGAGACTGTCATGGCACAGATGGCATGGGCGAGCTTGAAGTGGACTCTTGGTGTCTACTGTGATAGACATCACTTTGGGAATGTGCTTAGGAAAGCAGCAGAGCCATAAAAACCTACAGGAAAAAGGATATGGGATCAGGGACAACGTCTGTGACTGCAGGAGACCTGCAGGAGAGGGTCTGAGGCTGCAAGCAAGGATGGCAAGCAGATGGCAGCAGTAATAAACAGGGACTGATGCAGTGGGACCACAAGGCTGGAAGAGATAATAGTGGTCTTCTTACTTTTAATACCTATTTCAGTATGAACATCCAGAATCAGGGAAACATTTGAAAAATCCTCATGTAAGACACCATGTGTGAGCCATGGGAGACAATCATAAACCTGCTTGCAAGCTGCCAGCCCTGGGCAAGTCTCAGGTAATGATTAGCAGAGAGCCCCTGTGTTCCTAATGGCTTCTCTTGCCTCCTCTTCTGCAGAATGATTGCTTTCTAAGGCTTTTTCATAATGTACAGTAAAAGCTGCTACATCCTTAGATAAATGAGGCCACAGTGGGCAAGGAAAAAAGAGGAAAGAACTTTCCAGGCAAATAATCCAGGGCACCTGGCTTGCTACTCCCACATGCCCTTCCTTTCTCTCCCTTCCTCCCCCTGACCAGTAAAACAGACCAAACAGCTCATTATTTTCTCATAATGATGAGGAGAGAGAGAGAGAAACAAGCCAAAAAAAAAAATAAAAATAAAAAACCAAAAAAACCTGCTGGTATTTTCTATATAGGAAATTAATAAATAGATATGCTACACAGATACATGTGACAGTGAAATGCTGGGAGGATGGGTAGATATTTAGCTGGCTTAAAATGCTGGGCCAGTTTGATGAAGGAAAGGATGGACAGCAGAGGCAGCTGAAAGATAAGGGGATCTGTGGGGGTGAAAGAAATAAAATGGGGGAAATAGAAAGCAGAGTGAGGAAAAAAAGACACTGGAAAAAATGAAGGGAGGGGAGAGAGGAGAAATCTGAGTGAGGAATGAACAGGATGTGAAAGCAGATAGAGCAAAAAGACAGATGAATTTGGCAGAGGGTGGAAGGAATAATAGGTTGTTGTAGGTGTTCAAGGGGGGTGGTAGCCAAGGGGTGGAGGACCAGCTACAGAGGGTAGATTGACTTTGATGCTAGCTATATTGCAGGTCAAACACAGTCCTCACACCTCCACATTTCACCCCCCGGGTATTTTCAGCTGGAGCAGCTCTCGGGCGTGGCACTGTCAGCCCCAGAGCTGGGGCACCAACCAGCCCTTGTGCCCCACAGCACCAACGAGCCCAGGGGCTCAGGGCAGCCTTGCACATCTGTCAGGAGCCTGGGCGTGGTACCACTGGAATGCCCTCTCCTGCCTCACCTCCCGGGCAGACTGGTAGCTGGAAGCCCATCCCACAAAGGGAAAGGAGCCTTGAGTGCAGCACCCAGTGTCAGAGAGACTCTGGGGCAAACCTGACAGACTGTCCATCTGGAGGGATGTGGAGCAAGCCATCCCACCCCACGGGAGCTGTAAACTAGAGGTGATGTTAACCTGCCTCACTAAGAATCATTGGGAAGGCGCTTTTACAGCAGCTCTGCAGGTTTATCCTCACCAGCCATCTTGCTCCTGTGTTTTTGGCCTATGAGGATGGCCTGTGTCAGGCCAGAGGGAGTCATTTCTTCAGCCTCATCTCTGCAAAGGGTATTGCTAAGCTGACCCCATTGTAGTGGGAATTTCCCTTCACCCTGGGCTGCGGGACACAGATGCCAGGCTAGAGGAACCCAGCATCCTGCAGCTCATGGCCCCAGACAGCAGCCCTGCATCCCATCAGCTCACGTGGCTGAGGTGCTCTCATCATCCTCCAGCACTGGACAGACAGCCCTTAATAACAGAACCTGCTCCCTCTGGGTGCTGCAGGACATTGTTGTCTGAGAGCACACCAAACCAGTCCCCTGCCTCCATCCCAGCTTCTGGTTTCTTTCTGTCTCTGGGGTGCAAAAGCAGCTTTGCTTCCCTGCCCAAGCGCTGAGCAGCTCTATGGGGCCTTGGCAAACGTGTGCCCCACCAGCTCAGCAGAGACCAGTGCACCCCAGTGCCTGGCAAGTGGGGGGTGGGCTGGGCTGCCCTGGAGGTGGTGGTGGCAGTGTGCTGTCTGGGAAGCTGCTTGGCTGAGCTGCTCACAGCGGGGGAGAGCGCTCCCCTCATCGCTCTGCTGATCCCAGTTGCATGGTAACTGTGACTGCACTAAGGGATAAACACCTCAGTCACAGCCCCCCTGTTCCTTCCCTCCCCTCCTGTCTGCTGACACCCATTGGTTTGCAATCCTCGCTCTTCTTCAGTTTTCTCCACTTGCCTTCCCTCCACATTTGCCCCATCCTGTTTCTGTCCCCTGTGAATAATGCTTGGCAGTGCAGTGTGTTGCCATAGAGGAATTAAAGCTGCATTAGGCAGTTAGCCACTCATCTAGGAGAGCACCCTGAAAAGCAAAGAAGGAGGAGGAAAAGAAAAGAGAAAATAAAATCAAGGTTTTCTCCGTTCTCTGTCTCCTTAGTGCTTGCTAAGGCTCTTGGCAGAGCTGGGGGCAGAGTGCCCAGGGAACAGGGTGAAACCCCAGGTGTTTTGATACAGCTTGAAGAACAAAGATGTAAATAGAAAGAGGAGGAGAACTGCCAAGCCAGTATGAAGCTGAAGATTGAGATAATGAGGCTGATGCAGTTGGAGACTGAGCTTTATTGTGTGTGATGTATCAGCCATTCTGCCCGGTGCCATGGGCTTTGCAATTCTCAGCGGCTCTGGATCTTGCCCTGTGTCAAATGTGCATAAACCAGCACATCTTCACAAACCAAGGAAACTTAGAAGAAATGCAAAAGAAAATAAAAATGTTCTGAGTGGAGTGGAGAAAGGAAAAGAGGTCATATTCCTCACCTGCCCATGTAGAGCCATGTCCTCCATCACAGGCAAAAGCACACAGGCATGTATAGGTAAATACATGCACACAGAGCTTTTGCAGTACTCAGAAGAGATTCACAGGCATCAGAAAGCACCACAATGAACCTCCTCAGAGTTTGGCTCCTGTCCCTAGCCCTACTTCTTATTGTCTACCTTTTCAGAGCATGTCAGCAAGGCTGCATCAGCTGCACTTCATCTGTGGGGCTGTAGCAGAGGTTAATGGTGACATCTGGGCAGGGGTTTGCCCCTTCTGTGCATTGTGTATCAACAGAACATTCTTCAATCTGTTTATTAGGGTGATCAGATAGCAAAGCTTCAAGAGGGAAATCCCTCCCCAGAAACCATTTGTGCAGTAGGCATGGGGATTTAAAATCGTGAATGATGGTGAAAATGTGAGGTGGTATTTTTTATATTGATTGCTCTTCACAGGGAAATGGAACTCAGCAGGGGAGAAAATACTGTGTAGATTTCAAAAGTCTTCATATGTCCAAGCACTAAAGAGCATTTCTTCTCCTTCTCCTGTTCAACCCTGACACCACAGATGCTTCGGACTTGAGCAGTCTGTTTGAACTACCTGCTGTTCGAAAATCTTGAGGAGACAGCTGAAGCTCTGTGCTGCTGAAGCCTTTCTTCCAAAGCTTCTAGGAGCTAGATAAGAGGAGCATCCAGGCTGCTTCCTGATCCTAGGAGAGCAGGCAAACTGCTGACAACCTCTGCACCCTGTTGTGCATGCTGGGGTGGATTAAGGCTGCTGAAACGGGGGTCTGCTGGCATGTGGTTGTCCTGCAGTGCAGTGAGTCAGTGATAAACCGACATTGCGTGGGAGGTGGGAGTTCTGACTCTCCTCAGGAGATCCTAAAGGATTTCTGCTTTATTGGAAATTCTAATAGTAGCCAGTCTGATTTTTATCCATTAATCCCTGTTTTACTATGTGAGCACACACTCATGAAACATGATGTTCCCTCTATTTGAGTCCCATTTTCTTACCATGCAGATGTAAATGACTTCCTGTTTCTCTCAGCCTCACAGATCCAGTGGAACAAAAAGTGAATGAGGTTTTCTTTCACCTTGTGGATCAGCAGCAAAAAACCCTATTTCCAGTGGCATGATTGTTTCTGCTGGGAATGGTGGATGAGGCAGATGGAGTCTTCTCTGATGAAACTCCTGTGTTTCTGGCATTTGAGAAGAGCATCCTTTGCCTTGAAAAATTAGTGAATCAATGGGAATTTCTTCTATTGTCTCATTTTTACAACCAGTGTTATACCTATAATCAGGATTTTCAAAGGCGAAGGAATTAAGTTCCTGAGGCAGAGGATGATGTGAATCTCTGCCCTAATACATTTTTGGACATGGAGATCAAAGAATAATCAGAAAAAAGTCAGGATCTTGGAAAGCAATCTGATTTTAGTGTACATAGGAAGAGATGGCAAGGTTTCCTTCTGCACTTGGCACAGTGAAGTATTGGCAGTTGCCATGAACTCTCCAGACTGGGTGTAAGTAATTAAAAAGGTCCTAAAAGGACCTATGAGGATGGGCTAGAGTGTTTGGCTTGCTCAGTCAGCAGAAGAGAAGACTGGGGAGACCTTAGAGCCACTTCCAGTACATTAAAAGAGCTAAGAAGAGAGTTGGAGAGGGAATTTTTACAAGGGCATTTAGGACAAGGGGGCTTTTAAACTGAAAGAAGGTACATTTAGATCAGATATAAGGAAGAAGTTCTTTACTGTGTGAGTGTTTCAGGCACTGGAACAGGTTGCTAAGAGAAGCTGTGGATGGTCCATCTCTGGAAATATTCAAGGCCAACCCAGATGGGGCTTAAAGCAATCTGGTCTAGTGGAAGGTATCACTGTCCATGGAAGAGGGTTGGAACTAGATGATCTTTAATCTCTCATCCAACTCCAATCGTTCTATGGCTGTACAGAGTTAGGCATCCATAGCCAGTGACTTTCTGTGCATACAGAGCATCTAGTAATACTCTTAAAACCCATGAAAAATACCAGCATTATTTCCTATGTAGGTGGTTGCCTCAAAGAAGCAGTCAGGAAGACAATCAGTACCCTTCCTTCTCTTCCACGTTTTAAGTTGCAGGGGGAAATGGCAATATTTTGGTTGGAGGTAAGTATAAACCAAACCCTAAGGTGTTGACAACCCAAAATGCTTGCATTATGAACAAGCATCTAGATTTGTATCTTGGATATGGTCCCTGGCTTCACTTCTTTGAACAGTAAATCTTTTTCACAGTTTAAACTGTGAATATAATTTAGCATTAATGTACTGTGGATGTCTTTCATATGGCCAAAAGGGACAAGTTATGTATCGGGGTTGGAGCAGAAAGACACATCACCATGTTGGCAGGATCTTTACTGCTGGAACACTAAGTCCAGGAACCTAAAACATGTGAGACTTGGAGTATATTTAGGTATGAAAAAATAAAGTATGTTCATACATCTAGCATTAGCTACCCCATGCTGTTGTATAGATCATGTGAAGTGTTTCAGATGTAGAATGAGTGCTGCCTTAGGGTGCAGAGGAGGCAGAAAAGTATCTGCAGTGAGGATGCCAGTTCCTGTGGCTACAAGGTCTTCCCCCATTAGGGGTCCAGCAATGAAGAGATCCTGGTTCTGTTTCAGGGTTCCTTCTTGGGAAGGTTGTTTTTCTTTTCTCATTAGCTGAAGAAAGAGGAAGACAAAGTGTAAAATTGTTTACGGATAGAGAACTGAGCAGGAGTGCTCAGCATGATATAGCCTTGTTAAGCAATGGTCTGTTTTTCCTCCTGTTGTCTTCATGGCAAAAGAAGGAAAGAATTAGCAATCCCCAGATCTGAACAGTAGAATTATAGCTGTGATTCACTACAAGCAAAACCAGCTAATCATTTCTCTGCTATTTTTAATTCTGCCTTTGAATTGTGGTGTATGTGAAATACAATACAGGGTCTGAATTCCTAGGAATAACTTAATTTCCAAATGCACATATAATAGAATTGCCAAGAACTGGAGAAAAAGTGTAGACAGACGGTCTGATTTTTGCAGGACTGAAGAGTCCCTCCACTGTTTTGCAGTTGACCTTACATGGTGGTGATGTGAGGGAGGGATGCCCAAGGCCAGATCACTGAGTTTTGCTCAACTTTGATCTGATATTTGCTAACATAATCTGTGTTTTGATCTGTTTGTGATTAAGGCTAGCTGTGTCTCTTCTTTCTATTTTTTATTTTTTTGGGGAGGGTTGTCACTATTATTATTGCTACTATTGCTATTATTATTACTAGTTTGCAGTGGTTTTTCTAGTCATCTGTGTTCAGCTCTCTTGAGAGCAATGAAAAGAAATCAAACTGCTTTTGTGAGTTGTGGCAGAAGAGTGCAAATAGATTGATTAAAAACGCTGTTTCTTTTTTTAATTTAAACAGAGCAGAGGTTTGTGGGTAATGTGCATAATGTATGCTCAGTGGTAACAAGCCACTATGGGGAGAGGGGAGGAAAATGAGGGAGAAAGAAAAAAAAGGGAAGTGGAGCCAGTGTTGTTCTGCCTTTAAACACAAGATTGATTTTACATTTTCCCTGTGTGTCACTTTCATTACTAGCAAATTAATCCTTCTCTCTGAGGCTTGAAACTGATTTCTAGGGTTTCTCATAAGAAAATAGCTTTTGGTGTGCTACCTATTCTTAAAAATGGAGCTAAGATCTTGGCTACAAGAGCAAGTAGTACTCATTTAACCAAAGGTATAATTTTAAAATTGACCCTGTTATAGAGGCTTATTATGATTTTTACTTTACTTTGCATCTGCCTGTTCTGGAAGAAACACAACACACTGGATATGACAGGAGAATGCAGACTAGAGGACAGGTAACATCACTTTAACTGAATCGATAAAAAGTTATCCCTTCACAGCTATTCCACCATGTTCAGATAAAGAAGGCAATTACAGAGACTTGTGGCCTGAAGGATCAAGTCCTCAGCAAGCCCTCTTGGGAGGAGGTTGTGAGGTGTTTGTGACACTGGTACCATTCTGCAGTGCAGCATCGCTTCGAACCGTGAGGGTCTGCAGGCTGAGGTGCCTCTGGGGACTCAGGGAGCTCCTGGCCTAATAAAGGGGCAGACCAATGGAGCACTCATTTTAGGGCAATAATTCCAGATAATTACATGATTAAATCATTGGACTGCCAGAATGTGTAACTACTGCAAGTTTAGAAAACCATTTGGACACTGCTGGGTTTCTAAAAAAAGACACAATGCTGCTTTGTGGGGCCATTCTCTCTTCAGTCCTCAGGTCATGGTACCGTGTGAAGACATTTTGACTTGCTTTGTTTCTGTTTAAATTATCTGATATACCTAGAGCTTAGATCATCTGTGCTTCATTACAGCAGGGTTTCTTTCATGTTTTGGTGGTTTTTTGCAAGTCATACATTTTTCAGATCCAGGAGATGACACACATGTTCCTTTAGAGTTCTTGGTCAGTCAAATCACTGTCTGTTTACCAAAACCTGCTGCTGCTTTATCTCTTTGGATGCCTCTGATGGAGTAAGAGGCCTGTTCTGATTCAATTCTGGCTCAGAAAACTGGAGAGTGATCCATAGCCACTTCTTCACCTCAGTTAACACTGTCAGTTTCATTTCTGTTTAAGATGAGTAGGTGTGCCACAGCCTTTGAGAGCCACCTGCCAGGTGTGGCCCATGGTGCCATAACGGGGCAGTAGGGTGAGATCTCGGTGGCTGCCCAGTGTCTGGGTTGGTGCAGCAGCAGTTTTTCATCATCAGTTGCTGCCACAGAGTGTAAGTGCAAGAGCACAGTCTTTGGGTTGACCTGAGCAGGACCCTGCAATCCTGTCGACAGCAGTGACTGGTAATTAGCTAGGAAAGGGTGGGAAGAAGGGCTGCATCTTTCCTGCTGAATTTCAAACAACATACAAAAATAGCCAGTTGAAGCCACAGTGAAGACTTGCTCCAATCAGTGAAAATCCAGCATGTTTTATCTGACCAAATGTTAGATGTCTGTTTGGATTGACAAACAAAAAGGATGCCAGGTGCAAGAAAGAGAGTAACTTTATATCAAAAAGAGTCTTATTTTTTCTTTTTCTTTTGAAAATTCTAGTGGCAGGATTTCAAGTTGCTTAGACCATGTTTCAGTGAAAATTACTTCCCACTTTTCCTGTGTTGTGGAGTGGCCAGCTCTAATGGAGGATCTGATATGTGATTAGGTTTCTTATGAGACAGGCAGGAGAGTGCACCTACTTACAGGGTTATTGTTACAGTGAGGAGCTTTTGGGAGTTCTCTGCAAGAACTCTGGTTTGTTGGAAGCATTCCATCAGATTTCTCAAAATCTGAAAAACTGCAGTCTTTACTGCTGCCTTTTGGATTTACTAGAGCCTGAGCAATCCACTGGCCTCTCTTTGAGCATGCACTTGTTTAAATACACCCATGCAGAACAAAGGAAGAGACATGGCCAGGCCATATTTATTTCCATTTTGACTGACTGGAAGTGAAGGGTGCCTGTGAGCATCTGCAATGTTCAGTGGACAAGAGCTTGTCAGAAATGTTGGGCTGGTTATCTGTTGAGTGAACTCTGTGCTTCATAATTGCCCTTTTTACTCCTGTGCTAGCAGAGGACACTCTTGTTTTTCATGCTTCAAACAAGTGCAATTGAGTGTGAATATATCTTCACATTGATACCTAGGATCCAGCTCTGTTCCCTTCAGAATAATAGGCAAAAAATCCCAAAAATTATTTTCTGTGAAGAAAGAATCTGGGTTTGGATCAGTGGCATGGTTTTAGATACACTGCACTAACCAAGGGACTCCTGAAGTAATTGAAAATTTTATAGGGCTTGATTGATGCAGGAATGTCCCAGAAGGCAGCATAAGAGAGGACAGTGTCCATGTAGTGGTACATATGCAGTGTGCACGTGCATGGGTGTAGGAGTGACCTGTCTTTGACCTAGTTTGGGAGAGCAGGGACTGCTGCAGGGCAGGAGGGAGGACACTGACAGAGCTGGAGGGCTCTGGGATTTGCCCACCGTAGTCAAGTCTGTACCTTATACAGTACAAAGCTTGATTTTACAGCTACCAAAGGCACCAACTTTGTAGACTAGGCAGAAAAAAATAAAAATGCAAATATCACAGAGGTTGGAGGGAGGAGGGAAAGGAATGTTATGCTAGTTTGTTTATCAAGAAACAGAACTTTCCTGGGACACAATACGAAACTACAAGCCTATTATCCTACTGCTTCTCCAGCTCCAGCACCAGCTCTTTTCTTTTCCAGGTGAGGCATTATTGTGTTAATACTTGCAGGAGGAGGGAAGAAATGAGTCCAAATGCCCCTGTTTGAAATGTCCTATCAGCTCATAAAATATGTCTGCGGATTTGAGAATTACGCTGACTTCACAACAGTAAATTTCAGATAAATAATTTATCTCCTGCAAACACATTTCTGTGCTCTTACACATCCATTTGTTTCTGGAAAGCAGCGGGGGTGTTGGGGAGGCAGAAGTGATTGGTGTTCACTGGGGAACTTTCCATGGAGCTGCCTGTAGCTTGGGTGTTGTTGGCTGCTGGAGGTAGGGCTTTGTTCTCACAGCCACCAGCTCTCACATCATAAATAAAGCCATTTTGGAAACAGGAGGCACCTTGAGCTAAAACTGGCATTTCTCACAATATTGGCAGATCAAGCCAGCAACTGTTGATTTTAAATGTTTAATGAGCAATATGTTGCTGATTCTGATCTTAATGTTGTGTTTGCCTAACCTTTCTCAATGTGCTCCCTTCTGCTGGTATGCTGGCATGTTTCCAGGAGAGGAGGAAAGGGAAAAAACACAAACCCCACCACGAAGGGGGAAGCAGGGCAGAGAGAAGAGGAAAGTGGAATGACTTAAGGGGCATAAAAGGCAGGGATAGAACTTTACTAACAGGAAGAAACAGCAGCAAAATGTTGATGCCATGTCAGAGTATAATTGGGGATTGTACAGAAAAACAGCTTTTCCCTGCAGAGGTATTCATACTGAGAGAACTGGAAAAGAAAGGCTGGTTGCTAAAAGGAGATGGACAGGAAGAGCTGTGTGGAGATGAACCCCTAACCAGTGAGTCTCCTGAGACAGTTCAGTGTGTTGTTTAAAAGCAGGTGAATTGAAAGAGAAGCAGTACTGCACAAATCAGTAGGATGCTCAGTCATTTTCCTGCCAGGCTCATAGAATGCTCACTGTAAAGGCTGTCTCCAGTATGCTGTATTTTTTCCAATTTACTTTTGTTTGACTTCAGAACCCTTAGTGATTCCACATAAGCCTGTTTGACACTGGGTTCTGAGTTGGGCTGCAGAGAGGCTTAGAAACATGGGTGGGTATCTCTGGACACAAAGGAGGCTTCACTGGCCAGCAGAGGCAGGAGCATGCAATGGAGACAGAGAAAGGGTGCTTTTATAGTACTAAATAGCAGCTGTTTTTTGCTTTTGCTCTCATCCTGGACCAGACCCACATACTACTGGTGTGGGTACTGACCACTGTTTGCTGTAGAAGGCTGAGCTCTCTCTCACTTAATACATACCATTACTTATGTGCTCATGAAACTGCAAGGCTCTCAATGCTGGAAACTGAAGTCTTTTGGTTTCTGAACAGAGAGCTTTTGGGCAGCAGGGTCAAATACTTCCTACTCAAGTGCCTTGGACACTCCTCAGCAGGTGTTATCCAGAGACATATTGTGTAAAAACATGGAAGATTTTTATAACATGTTGATTGGACTCTCGAATGAGACCAGACATTTTTCTCATCTTTTCATCATTACCTGTTTGGCTGATGTTTAAGTCAATGAGTGCGTGCCAAATACTCACTGCCCTATTAGAAAGACATTTCTTGTTTTACATGATGCCTTATTTATTGCTTCAATTGTATGTACAGCACAGTATATATTGTCCAAAAGAAAGAGTTACCACTCAAATTTGGTAAGGGAGGATTTTTCTTCTTTAATGAGGAGAATATCAATTTTGCAGTGCTTGTTATGTTTTCACTCCAGGCTGCATACAAATTCTGTATATATCAATATAAAGTTGACCACACACAAATACATGTATAGAAAAGTGTGTGTTGAGACACTGTGAGCTAAAAATGGAAAGAAACTGGACACAGGCTTGTCTAAGAGCAGCCTTGCCAGGAGAAAGGGCAGTGGTCCACCCAGGCCACTGTCTGTCCTCCAGCAAGGAGAGAATTTTAAGGGCCTTTTATTTATATAAATGATTGATTCATTGTTTTTCCTTTATGGGTAATTTATCACCTCCCTAAGTTGCTTACTTAATTGTTAACAAGTGATAGTGAAGCATGGATATATGCTCCACACTAAATTTTCAATTTTTGGGAGCCAGTATGCATGGGATTGCTGGATTGACCTTCTCTCTGTGTGTGTTTGAGTCCCTCTTTTATACCACTATGGTATATTCTGTTGTTTTCTTGCTTTCTTGTTTGTGTGCTAGGCATCAAAGCTACTACATGCAAAAAAATTTTAATTAGCCTTGAACCTCCCACTAGGGTCTTCAAGTACAAACAGGCACAGGCCTTTACCTGTTCAAATCAAACACAACTTCAGTGGGTCATCTTCAAGGAAATATCCAGCAACCCAACTTCTGTAAGTGAAGTTCTTTGCTGCCAGCACCTCCAAGTGATTTCTCTTTAGCTGTAGCATATTTCTTTAGCTGTATCATATTTTTTTAGCTTCTCTGCTCCCCACCCCCTGGTTCAGCTCTTCACAGCTTTGAAGTAAAAGGATGGAGTCTTTTCCAGCCATGTGGTACAATATGGCATCATCCCCCTTAAAGCAATTGCTGTGTGACAGCTATAAAAGCAAAACAAAGCTGCATATGAGAACTCTTCTCCTAGATGTTTCACCAATAAACTGTTCCTGCATGAATGTTCTTTGTCATTGCAGAAGGTCAGCTAAGTTACAGTCAGGTTTCAGTCTTGTGGACATATATACAGGTGGAAGGAAAACAGGGTTCAAAGATAAAAAAAAGAGAATAATAGGGGAAGGAGAGGAGGGAGGCACAGTAAGAGGAAGAACTGAAAAGACAAAAGAGGTATGTGAATTGAAGAGGGGGAAAAAAAAGGATGAGAAATTTGAAGCAGTGCTGTGATTGGTAAGAAAGCAGGAGAGATGATTCAGACCTCTGGGGTGGCAAGGTCTGAAGCTGAGCTCTTCTTGGCAGAGCAGAGCCCTGAAGAATGCAATATAATCTCTATCAGAGCCCTTCAGTTTAGAGGCATATAAATGGAGTGGGGTTTATTGCAAATTCTGGTTAATAACTTTCTCGAAGGGGAAAACTTCTGTATTCTCTTTGAAATACAATTTCTTGTCTCATAAATTGAAACAGCTGTGACTGTTCCCTCTGCACACAATTTTTTTTCATCTTCTGCCTTTTTTGCTGGGTGTTTGCATATGATTTTGCTAAATGATTTTTCTCTGCAGAAGGGACTCAGAGTGTGGTACTGTATACAGGTTTGTGATCAGTGTCTTTGCACAAGCACAAGAAAAATGCCTTGGGCATTTTCTGCTATTAGAGAGGAACAAGTGTTAAGCTATTAGTCTGAATCTAACTTAGACTGCATTTCTCCTGAGAAAAGTCAGTAAGAATTCCTGCAGCCTCATTCCCTAGAAAGACTAAGCTGAGATTTAATCCATCACCTAGACCAGGCACTGGTCTTGGGCCTGTAAAAGCTGTTTATACCTCCATAGCTACCGTGTAGAAAGCAGAGCAAAGAATGTAGGTGAGGATCTTGACAGCCTGCCTGATCTCTTAAGGCATTGCTTCCTGCACAGGGATGGTGATGGGCACCACAGTGGAGGTGGGGAGAGGTTTCCCTGCCTGGAAATGGGAGCAAGACCATTCTCCTCCTTGTGATTCTAAGCAATGCTAGATGTTCTCTGCCAGCATCAAAGCATCTCTGTCTCTCTGATAGCTCCTAAATGTCTCTTCTTTCTTTTTATTTCTTTTTTTTTTTCTTTTTTTTTTCTTTTTCTTTTTTTTTCTTTTTTTTTTTCTTTTTCTTTTTTTTTTTCTTTTTTTCTTTCTTTAATTGAAAGAGCCAAGATTGCCTTTAGGCTTGTGCAGATATCAACCACTTTTGAGGATGACTGAGTGTACAGAAACACAGACAGGGACTCAAACCTTCCTGCCTTCAATTCACTATCTACTCCCAAGCCAAAGTGGTCACATCCCTAAATCATTAAACAAGTGGTATATGAGTTAACATAGTATGCTGACAGAACCAGTGTGCACAAATGTCCTAAGGAGGTTCAAATGAGGGCTATATGTCACCTTCAGCCAATTTCTGTTTGGAAAGATCTCAGGAAGACTTTGGGATTCAATAAAGAAATACCTGAATAGGTACCTCAGTATCTCAGCTTTTCATTTCTCCATCTCTCTCTCATGACTCCCTAAAGTGCCTCCAGCTCAAAGAGGTAAGGGGTGTTGAAAAAGACAGAATTCATCATATCTGAGTGCAGAACTCTTTTCTCTCATAGCAGACCTCAGCCTTCTCCTTGTATATAGCAGATTAGAACCTTTTTGGGCAAGCTGTGTGTTCAGGAGATCAAGAGCAGCAAAACCATTTCTGCTGTTGGGTAAGGAGCCAGACCTGTGGTCTCCAGCAGGTTTGGTTTCATCCTCATCTTCTCGTGCAGCAGCTTCCTGCTGCATTCCAACCCATGGGCTCCCTGCCATGCCTACATCCAGCTCTGCTGTGTGACATCAGCTCTGCTGTGTGACATCAGCTCTGCTGGTGGACGTGTCCTTTCCCCATCAGAACAGATTTGTAAGTTAGGGCACCAAAACCTCAAATCACTCTGGTGACAAGTGACTGGAGAGGTTTCTGTTTCATTCCTCCCTGAGTCTCTTGGCAACCACACTGTCCTCCAGGCAAAGCACGGTGTGTTCACAGCAAAGCCTAGGGGATGAAGAGCAAAATAAATTCATGGGGGTTCTTCCAGGGCTACATGGAAAGAGCTGGAGATTATCTTCTAGGTCTCCTGCAGTGCTGGAATGAGGGGGAATTACTATGGATTCTTCTTTGTCTTTTTGCTGCATGAATTGCAGACTTTTCAGGGGAGCTCTCTGTATTTGAGAAGGTAGCAATAAGAGCACTTGTTTGTCTAGAAATGGGATGGCTGTTCATGTGGTGTATTTTATCTGCTTTTAATGAGATGAAGCAGAGTGAAAGTAAGGAGGGGGAGCCAGCACCAAACATTCCCACTCCATCCCAAGCCCTCAGTACCAAAGGTCATGGGAATTTACCTTTTTTCTTCTTGCATGTATACACAGCATGTGTCCAAGGCCGTCAGTGATACTGCCAACAGGCATGAATTGCCTGTGAGCAGTGAAATTGTTTACCACAGATCAATATAACAGTAATACATCTGGAAGACTCTGGCCTCAGTTGCCCCTTGTATGTTGTATTCCCAGCCAACACTAACTGCATTCCCTGCTGCTTTCCCATGGCAATTCACCTTGCTCAGAGCTCTGCTTGTTTGCCCTAACCCTCTGCATCCCCTTGCTTCTTTTTAATCAAACTTTTATCTCTATCTCATGCTCTGTTTCTCTTTCTTTTTTTTATTTCCCTTTTGGTCCTTCTCCTGAAGACTTAGGTCTCACAAACTATCTTTTCTTTACTACTTTTTAAATTATTTGATGTCTTGACAGTTCTTCCCCTGTTCTCCATTCTCCTTTCTTCTCTCTTCTCCCCTCTCTTTCCTGGCATCCCCTAGGTATGCAAGCTCATACTGCCTGAAAATTATCTCAAGACCTTCCATTCCTGAAGTAGGGAGAAAATACAGTCTGCAGGTGAATTTTCCATTTTAATATAGTTATCATTTCCCCCTCCTTCGACTGTTCTGCAATTGCAGACTGCAGACTGCTGAGATTAGTGGCATAAAATCCCACCAGGATATTGACATAACCTACAAGCCAGGAAGTTGTTTTAATCAAACCCAGCATCCCTTTTGGAATGCTGGACTTAGAAATAGAAGGACAGCAGTTTTGAGAGCATTTGAGAAAAAAGTGTTTAAAGAGAGGGTGTTTGAAAACCTGGATTTTAATATTTTTTCTATAGCTTGTGGTCAAAGTTGCAGGATCTTTTCCCTACTGAGTCCTAGCCTATACAGAGTACTCAGAGTATTGCTGCTGGAGAGGTAATAGAAAGAAATTTGATTGAAATGCTGGTTATTAAGAAATGCTATTATCCAGTAAAAGTGTCAGAGGGCCTCAATCCATGAGGCATAGATGATTACTGTGGACGAATTCGTAGTCCTTGGAGGCCGGGTGGGAGGGCATAATTGTTGTGGTTTTCCCCCACCCCCAGTAAAACTCAAAGCAGCCTTGGAGGAGCCACCCATTAAAAAAACAAAAAAACAAAAAAAAACAAAAAGCTGTTGTGTTTTTTAGAAAGCAGAGAACCAAGGAAAGAATACAAGATACCCCAAACTATTTGTCAACTCTAACTCCACCTCTCTTTTCCTCCCTCTGAAACCCACATAAAGCACTTTATATGTTATGGTGATGAGAGACAAGGGGAGATTTCTGTCCCCAGCTGGTGATCAGTTTATTCACTGAAGTATGAGGATTGATAGCACTTGTCACTAACAGCCCAGCTAATATAGCTGCAGATGCTACATTTAATCATATAAACTGTGAGGCACAATTGCAGAACAAGGGCCTCTGGCCTACACCACTGAAAAAGGAAGTGGAGCAGATTCCTAAAGGGCTGGTGGAGAATTGCAATGGTCCTGCACCCCTGTGACAGGAAAAAAGATGTGTCCTGCTTCTGCATGACAAACTCTCAGGATATGTGTCCATGCATATGTGCAATCTACTGAGTGCACATGAAGGAACCAAATGAAAGGACCTTGTGCATGATAGCAAGATATGTGCAGGAGGAAGCAGGGAGCTCCATTGCACATAGAAGAAATTAAGAGAGTGGTTGGGGTAGGAAGATGTTCCCTGTCACATTTGGCTGTCTTTCATAACACTGTATGCCTGACACCTTTGTCTTGATATCTGCAGCCAAGGGAGTCAGAATATTTGAGAAGATGTGGTGCTGTCCTGCAGCACAGCTGCATAAAGCAAGGAGCAGCTTCCATGCAATTAACACCAGAGCCTTCAGCAAGGGTTCTGTAGTGCAGTGAGTACAAGTTAGGGAGAAAAAAGGGAAGGTTTGGGTTTCTTATGGCCCCCAATATAAAATGGCAGCCTCACTCCCCTTCTGCTTTCCAGAAGAGTTTGAAACCAGGTGTTACAGATTTTCAGCCATTAATGAGGGGTCTTCTCCCACCTGCCAAACGTGTTGTATTGAAGATGTGCATGAGGCTGCATGGATGCAGGCACCATGCAACACTTGGGAGGCAAATGATACTCCATACTTCAGTGCTCCCCTTGCTGGACCACAGACACACCCTGTGCTCACCCTCTCCCCTGCCTGCCAGCCTTCCTCCCTGCACATCCTCACCCAAAAGTTTCATCATACTTCCAGTCCCACACCCATTATTCCATGTGTTTTTTCCACCACCTGTACACATGCACATATATGTGCAGTCTAATCCCCAGGCACCCTTTCCCCCACCTGCATTTCCTCTTGCATCCCCACAGTCTTTGGCACTGCTTCCCTTACGATGCTCAGCAGCTCTTGCCCACACACCCAGCTGGTACTCTCTCATGCTCACCAGGCTCTCATGTTCTGTCTCTGAGTACCTCGTGCTGTAGCCAAGCTGTTACTTGTTCAGTCCAGTCATGTGTGTGTCCTGTCAGACACACATCTGCAGTCAAGTGGCCCAGAACAAGACCAGCATGTATCAGGGTTAAAAATGAATATGCTGGGAACGTCCCTCTTCTCTAAACTCACACCCTGATATCATAGCCCCCACGGGGATCAGTCTGTGGTGTAAAGAAAGCTGTTTGTGGTTTTCATTGAAGGAGAGCACAGGGGAGGAAAGTCCAGCCCAATACCTAGCCCTTCAAATGAAGTGACTTGTCAAGTATGCAACTGTGGCAGGGATTTGAGAAGCAGTAAATTTAGCAGCACTCACTTCTACTGACAACCTGTCATGTGCTTGAAACATAAATAGTGGTGGAGACAAATCACTGCTGTTTTCCTATTAAGCTTTGGCCCACTGGCCCTCTAGCAGCAGCATTTCTACCTGGCCTGCCTGTGTGCCTTGTCTCAGGGACAGATGTGCCTCCCCATTATAGGCTTTGGGAGAGTCAGGACAGGAATTAACATGCTGTTATTTCCTAGGTGTCCTTGGTGTCTGGGTACTTGCTCCTGAGCTGATGGATTTCTTGCTCAGGCTGTGTGCTGCTGGCACCTCCTACTTCCATTCAAGGTTGAGGAAACACAGACCTTCTCCTGAGAGGGCTTATGGTTTTCACCCCTGCCCCTGGTTTCTGCCACACAGACTGGCAAGGTCACACTGATGGAGTAAATGAGGCACTGATTTGAATAAAGGGGTAGAGGTGAAGTTTTCCAATGCACCTGAGTGACTTACAGGCACAAATACCATTGCAAGCCGATGGGTCTTGTCCTGTTAAAGCATTTAGTGGCTTTTGGAAACCCTTCTTTCAAATATCAATTATTATATAACCTTTTAATAAAACATGCCATCAGAAGCTCACATTAATCTTTACAGAGATGAGAGACGTCCCTTAGTGCTTTAAAATGAGGAACCAGGGATTCAGTAAATTTCACCTTCTTCCCTCTCTCTTATCAGTTTTGATGCCTCTTCTCCTCTCTCCTCAAGGAAGATGAAATCATGCTAGAGATTAAGGTGGCCTGGTCTGTGCTGTTTAATTAGAGCCACTGCTGTTTCAGTTCCAGGGAAAGTCTCACAGGTGTGCAGTTGCAAAGGCATTCTAATGAGACCCCTGCCTCTCCAGGAGCTTGGCACAAAGGAGCCAAAGAGTCCTCAACATAAAACAGATAGTTTTTTGTGATTTCTTGGGTCTTTTGGCTGAGTGGGCTCCTGTTGGAGCAAGGCATTTCTCTTCCCACAGGAATCAAATGTGTTTGGGGAGTCGAGAGAAGAGAATTAAATGGATTCCTGTCCATGATGGTAATAGGGGGATTCAGAGAGACGAAGCCCAGTGAGACACATTTTGATTGATGTGATTTGCCATGGTCTTCTCACTGTTACAGTTGTTGGAGATGTTACGTAATCATCAGAACAAGTATTAAGGATTTGGTATGAAGGCAATGAGATATATTTTAGGTTTGTCTTCAGACCCCTTCCTAAATCTATGGGGTAAGCTGTAAGAAGTCAGAAAGGAGATGTTTTGATACTGTTTCTTCTACTTACAGTTTTCTGCTTTCTCCCTTTCTGGTGACCCCCTTCTTTTTCCCATATCCCTGGGAGAGAAACTCTGCTTCACAGCTATGATTTTCAAGTGTGTTGAGGGCCAACAGCTGTACTAGCAATGGGAGTAGCTGCATCAGGGTGCTGCAAGGCCTCAAAATCAGGGTCTGTATTTCCTCTCTGCTTGCCTTCCCTGTAGGACTGTGCAAGATGCAATACTAGGCATGGAGCAAATGCCTTCCTTCTCCTTTGCAGCTACTGCCTTGCAAGTTTGAGAGAGAGAGATTCTTTATTCTTTGGAAAGCAAAGGAGTGGCTAAATGCATAAGAATTAAATATCCTGGACCAAAGCAATCATTTATCTGGACTGCTATCACTATGAATCAACCGCAGACACCTCAGATGATAATATCACAGGAGCCAGCCCAATTGATCAAAAAGTCTCTGCAGCGTGAGCCCAAACAATCTCTTCCCAACACATCCCACCCTGCCTCAAACCTCTGTGATTCTCTCCTTGATACCTGACAATATTTGATGCCTGCTGAATCCTGAATTCAACTAGTTAGTCTCATCTCCTGATCCCTTGTTGTGCTCCCCACAAAGTATTCCCTTTTCTTCTTCCACTAGGAACAGATACGGGGATGGTGCCAGGAAATTACTATGCTGGACCTAATTGAGAAACTGCACCAAGGAGAGGGGTCAACAGAAAAGCAAACAAAATGTTTTTTCAAGAAGCTAATCCATCTATACAAATATTGGCACCAAGCATCACAACACACTGGCATGATTTTGAAAGGGTAGATCTTGCTAAGGGGTGGCTTAACTCTTTGACCTTATTTCCTCAGTTGAAAACTATAGCAGTTTAAAAGCTCAATGGCTAGGTCCAGAAATCTCAGTCTTTAGGTTTTGTTTGTGAAGTTGATGTTCAGAGCAGCCTCACTGAAAACAGGGATGAACTACAGGAATTGCCGTCTTGCAAAAGGACAGGAGATTCGGGGGCCGTGTTACCTGGTCATGAAATGTTTGGCTCCAGCTTGCAGAGAAAGAGCCACAGCAATCCCTAAGCCTGAGTTAATGCTCTTTCCCATTTCAAGTAAATTTGTGCCTATTTGAAATTTCTCAAGACTTCTTCCAAGTTTCAAACATAAAAGAATGGAATTCTGTGGGCAAAGTTGAATCATTGAAGAGGAGGGGATCGTTAAATTAAAAAAAAAAAAAAAAAAGTTATCTTGAAGTTCTGGGTTCATACTTAACCTCTTATCCCAAGAAGTACAAGTGGGCATAGGACAGAGTAGAACAAACACCTTATATTTAAAACCAGGGAAACATTCTGGTGGATGCCTACAAAAGCTATCTACTTGATTCTTGCACAATAGTATATTGAGCATGTCTTGTGCTGCATAAGACACAAGAGACTTTGTAAAGAACATAACAAGACTTTTTAAAGATGCCACCAAACACAGACCAACCCCTATAGTTCCTAGATTGAGAGACTGGCACAGTTGGTACCAGTGAGTGCCATTGCATGAGGTTTCCCTGAAGTCTGGAGTGACATAATGATTTGTGGAATTAAACTAGGGACTGCAGTGCAGTTCATCATTGCTCTTCACTGGCAGGACAGAAATTATACAGTTCAGTCAGGCTTTTTGCCCCAGAGGGGACTTGTTGCTGTCAGTCTTTTCTTTGGTCTTGTGTTTGTGAAGAGGAACTTGTCTTCAAACTGTACAACAATGATAGCACAAGTACATTGTCCAAAATAAGAAAACTTGTAGGAAGAAGAGTAGAGGAGGCCAAATGAAAGGAAGCCATCTGACAGGGTCACTAGAGACTGTAACAGCTGACTGCTTGCTGTTGTATTTTATGCCTTTCATAGGTGTCCATGACATGCAAGAAAACTCAGTCGCCTGCATCAGCTCTCTGCTTGCATTACCACCCTGTGCTTAGCACAGTGGGAAGCAAAGACCTATTGATTACACACCCATGGCCCTGCAAACACACCCTGATGTTCCTCTTGCTAGGGACAAGTGCTGGCCCATCCTGTTCCTGTAGGTGGTGGAGGAAGAGGGCACAGGACCCCCCAGTGCTGACCACACTGCTGGGAGCAAGATTGGTGTGCTGCCATCTACACGTGCACATCAAACCATTCCTGTGCCTCAGCTGTGATTCTTTGTCTGGCCTTCTGTTTTCAACCTCCATTTCATTAGCTGCTCCAGCACTGTCCTTACAGCCCTGATGAGTTGCCAAATCCAGCCTTCCTAAGACTCGTAAAGTTGTAGTGACATCTCATTGATTCATCTAGCTGATGATGACTCCTACCTCATTTTGTTTTAAAGTACCCTTCAAAAGGCAGCAGGCAAAAATTTTGTGATGCAGAAACAGTGCAACTATTGGTTTGTTCATGCTTATATGTCATTTTCTTGGCAGTAAAATTAAGGCTTGGTGTTTGGTAGCATAGTCATGACAACTTGCATTTCAGTATGCAACACTTAGAGAGGATAATATTGTAGTTGTGACGTTACATGACTTAATTTACCTCATGGTTCATAATTTACTTTATACATTGGCTTCACAGCCAAGTTCTGTTTAAGAGTAATTAATCTATCAAAAAAAATGCTGTTTGTGTTCATTAAAAATGTGTTAACAAATTTGGGCTAAATTCAGTAAGTAATTTTGGAAAAAAAAATCATCTTCTTCAACATGAAATCATCTGATTTAAATTATATCTCAAGCTGAGGCAGATCATTAATTCCTTCTTCTGGTTCAGCAAAGAGCAGAAGAAAACCACTGGTCAAACAGAAGGCTATGACCCAAAGTGGGTCTGGATTTCTTTTCAGGGAATGGTTCCCTTTTTTCTGATGTTCACATGTGGATTTTGAATGGAAAATCTAATCAGCTGCTGAGATGAAGTGGTATACTGCACACCTGCTCCATGCCCAGACTTAGGCCTTTGTGTGAGAGAGTGATGACCCTTAGTGGTCATTTATAAAAAAGAGGGGGTGGGAATTCAGAGATACTGAGGCTGCCTCAGGCAGATGACCCCCACTGACAGGCACCCACAGCCTGGATGCAAACTGCATCTGAGCTGTCAGATTTTGGCTTCCAGCTCCTGGGCAGAGCCGTCAGCGATGGCGAGTCATCCCCAGTGGTTTGGTCAGTGCTGTCCCGAGAGAGAGCACAGAGACATTGTTCAGTCTGGGGAAGCTGCTCTCAGCCTGGAGGGTTTTGTTTGCATGCTGGATGCATGGAGTTTGAGAAGAAAGAGCCCATGAAAATACAGGCTCCCTTAACCCTGCTCGTGCCAGCAGTGTTCATGTTCCCCCAGCCAGGGAGCTCCTTGGGCTCTGTCCTGGGCTCAGGAGGCAGGACAGGCAGGTTTGCACATAAGGTGCAAATGTGATTGCTGATGAGCAAAGTCCTGGTGAATGCCAGGGGAAACCATGCCAGTGTTTCCCCCTGGTCTGACTAATTCTCATTCATGAAGCCAGAGCCAGGCTAGAGCCCTTCCTAGCACTGATCTAGTTTTTTGGTTTATGTGTAATAGCTACAGACCTGAGGGCATGGGAGGCATGAGGCCAGCTGAAACAATAAATACCCTGCTGTGCCTTGCTGCTTAAACAGAGTAATTACTGCCTTACTACATGTGACCCCTCTGTTCCTGTCCCTCTGGCAGTTGTTATTTCATGGCTCCCTATACACAGGGGATGGCTGTGCTCCTCTCCCAGCTGTACATCTCTCTGTCTGCCACTGTCTCACCTCCCATCTTTCTCACTCACTGTCTCTGTTTCTCTTTGTCAGTAGCTGAGTAACATTTTCTCTCAGTCACTGAAGAATCTCACTTTTTTTTTTTTTCATTTCTCTCTCCCAGCCACTCTCTCTCTCTCCATTCTCCCTCTGTTTTTTCTCCATCTATTTTGTCTTCTCTCAAGCTTTCCCCATTTTCACCACTTCCCATGCTACTCTAGGTTTTCTGCCTGCCTTCCTCTTAGGAAGGAAGGCAGGAATGCTTCCATTGTAGCACTGTAGCACTAGCTGTCCCTTTGCTTATCCACCATCTGCTTCTCTATATGATCTCTTTCCTAAAAACAAGCCTCTTCAACTAAGATGGGATGGGAAAAAATGTCATGCTCATTGGAATCTGTGATGGCTGAGGAGGCAGGGACTGATAAATGAAAACTTCAAAGTTTTGAATTAAAAAATGAAAACCTTCAGCTGGAGGTAAAACAAAAAAATCATGTCAAAGGCTCCCTTAGCTATTTTTGTCTTTCAAAAGCCTGTTCCTAGGGAATAGAAGGTGCAGAGGGAAGGAGGAAAGTTAGGTGAGCAAAACCTCAAACACTAAATGGAGAGTGCAGAGACAACAAAACCTGCAGTTCAGCAATAGAAGTTGCTACACACAAAAAACTTCAAATGGCATCCATTGATTTCCAATCTTTTTTATCTCCTTGCATCTTGTTTTAGGCCCAATAAAGATGCATAACCCATTCTGCTCCCCTCTCTTCACAACTACAAAGATGCTTAGAGGGAAAACAAACATAGGAGCAGGGTGGCTGATCTCTTTTTCCACACGCCAAATGCAAACAGATGCTTTCAGCAGATCTGAATTTCAGTTTAATTTAAGACCACAGCAGTGTTTAAAAAAAATAAATAAGAGAACTAAAGTAATCTCTGCACAAGAAGAAGCCCAGTAGTGGATGCACGGACAGGAGAAGAGATGAAACAAAATGTGGCTGCACCTCTGGAGATCAGCTTCCCCTCTGGTGATGTAAGAAACTAGGGCATGAAGGGAAAGGCCTCTCTGCAGAGCATGTGACTGAATGCATTGCTGGCCCTGGTTACCTGAAAGAGCTGTCTGCACACAGTACGAGTGGGATTTGGTCTGGGTGTGTTTCATTTGTAGAAAGGAAGCTTTTAGCATTTAAGGAAAGAGTGATAGTGTGTGGCAGTGCAAGGGGCGATTTGAGTGGAGGTGAGAAGGGCCCATAAATGACTGGGGAACATGTCAGTCTGTGTTTCTGTACACACAGGTGGATTTGTAGATGTAAAAACAAATAAAATACATAGTACATAAAGTACAGGGTATAGCACAGGATAATATCCATATGAGAGCACAGTCAGGTGTGCAGACCCACAAGGACAGTATACAGAGCCAATGGGGTGGTACAAGGCTATTTCCAGAGGGCAGGGGAAAGGAGGGCTGCCTGCCAGCAGGCTAGCACAGCCAGGCAGATTTGCTGTGCAGCTTCATTATTTACTGGGTCCAATTAGGAAGCAGGCTGTTAGGGAATGTGTCTGAGGCAAGCAGGCCTTCAAAGCCTTCCTCCTGCACACATCAAAGCTGTGCTGCAGATCCCTCTGCAGAAAAGCCTCTGCCAGCTCCCAGCAGCAGCAGCAGCCTGGCTGGGGTCGTTCCCTCTTGGTTTGATTGTCAAGCCTCCCAGGCTCCTGCTCTCTCTATCTCCAGCCTCCAGAGCAGAAAGCTCCTCTTTCTGATTCACTGGGACAGAGTTAAGGAGCTACAGCTTGGCAAGAGGCTGTTTAATGGGGCTGTAGCAACAAACCAAGCTAACTATGAACATGTGAAAGACAAAAAGACTGCAGGGAAGCAGCTTGCCTGAAGTCATGCAAGGGGATGGTTTGGGATGAGCAGAGCTGCACTGACTGAGAAGTCATCTGCCTAGGGAAACCTGAAAGGGGAGACAGCCCTTGTCAGCAAGGAAGCTTTGGTAGCACGACTAGAATTTCATCCCTTGATAATCTGCTCAAGGTAAATGTCTTCTCTTAATGGGAATGGAGTGGCTCACTTGCCAGTCCCTCTTTCACCTAATAGAATATGGTCATTGTTATCAGTACCAAAGAGCATTGTCCAAGCCTGCTCCCTCCCCATTTTGATAAACTGCATAGTGACAACCATCAGTTCCCTACCAAAGCTGGCTCCTGTGAGGAAACATTTGTAAATTCTCTCAATGTATAAAGCTCTGTTCCTGCTCCCCCCACCCCATTTGCCTCAGAGGTTAGAGTTAATATGACTCACCTAATCTGGCTGCCAAAGTGAATTAGTGAAAACATCTCTACAGCTCTCTGCAAGGTATCACAACCTGACATTTCTCTAACACACTGTGATACATCTTTCCTCTCCCTGATCTGTACTACAACACCTCAGTTTCATATAAATGCTTTGTTAGAAATGGTTAATGTGCTCTTAGAGGGGACAGCAAGCAAAAGGGTCTGTTTTGAAAGTGAGAGCTCAGTTCTTGTAGCAAAATGTTGATGCTTAGGGTCACCAGTGCAGAGACAAGAACAGTGCTACCATTTATTCAGCAAGAGACTATCACAGAAACTTTCCCTGAAGTGTTATGCTTATATGTGTGTCCTAGAGCAGGGGAGTGAGGAGCTAAATAGTGTTATTGATGTCTTTGACCTGCCCTTTAGAACAGAAGTCCTGCCTTTCAGTTACTTCCAGGGCACTCCACTGGGCAAGGCAGCAGCTCATCATGTCTTGGGAGGGGTTTGTGCAGCTGTGAAAGCTCTCCTGCCAGACATGGCACACAGTACACTTCAAGTGCATGTATGTATGCAGAGGAGAAGCTCAAAAACATCTTCCCTTGGGAAAATACCTACCCTTGTAGGTTATTTTGGAGCTCCACTGATGTGGTTCTCCAAAAGACAGACTTAACAGCACCCGTAATGAGGGTGCCACTCCATTAGAGCTGGTTAAGTCACCCTCAACCCTGTTTTCATTACAGTGACAGTCTTGTGACAAGGGCAAATTGCAGGAGAAGCAAGTCCCACTTGGAATGAACCCTGTGTATAAACAAGGCGGAATTGCAGAGCAAATGAGTTGCAAAACAGAAGCAAATTATGTTTTAACCTTTTCTTTGTGAGTCTTTCCCTGATGTCTGATTAACTTTCCAGTCAACTGACTGACCTACCAACCAGGAGTGCTGCTGTGAGAGGAGGGGAGTGTTGGTTGTCAGCTCAGTTTGGGGGTGGGATTTTTGAAATGTTTTATTAGCAGGTAGTAATATGAGTAACAAAATAAAACCTGGGAATTAAGAGAGTTCCCAGACAGAAATGTTCCCTGCTATAGCAAAATCAGAAACAATGTGCTGCCTGTACAGACAGCAGCATGGTGCAGTAGGTGCAATGCAATCCTTCATCTGTGTTCAGCCCTGGTAACACCTCATCTGAAATGCTATGTTGAGTTTGGGGTATCACACATCCAGAAAAATGTGAACTTGTCAGAGAGGTCTAAAAGCAAAGAACAAGAATGATCAAGAGTCTAAAAAAAACCTCACCTACAGAGAAGGTTGAAAGACCCTGGCAATGTTCAGCCAAAAGAAAAAAAAAAAAAAAAAAAAAAAAGATGACAACTGAGGGAGGAACATAAGTGATTTAAAAGTTGATAAAAGGCTATTGCAGGGAAGGAGGGAATGATTTGTTCTTTTTGTCTGTAGTGGCTAAGACAAAAGTAATAGCTTTAAATTGCAGCAAGGGAGACTCAGGTCAAACTTCAGGAAAATGCTCCAGTGGTAAAGACAGCAAAGCATAGGAACAGATTGTCAGGAGATGCTGCAGAATCTCTGCTCTGGAGGGCAGAGGATGCTGTGTCCCTGACATGACTCATGTGTCCTGCCTTGAGTTTGGGGAATGGCATAGATGGTGACTGAAGTACCTTCCCACAGTGCTGTGACTCACCTAACCCTGGTCCTATAGGGATTAAGATTCCCTAATAAATGAGTCCCAGCAAAAAAAAAAAACCTCCTGCGGAATTCCCACCCTGCTTCCTTCTCCACTGACTCTTGGCAGTATCAGCCCCAGCGCAGAGGACTGAGAGCCATGTCCTGGCAGCAGGAGCCAACTCTGCCTCCTTCCCTTGTGCAAAATGCTGCTGCCATGCAGGAAGGTCCTGCAGCAGACTGCTGGGGGCTGCAAAAACCAAAGCAGTTATGAATTTTAGACGCAGCAATGAGACTGCCACTACCTGAACATCTGGTAGGGGTTGAAAAATGGGACTGCTGGTTAGTCCTGCTGAAAGAGAGGGGTAGCCCTTGTCTTTATATGAGTTTAATAGGTACATTGCTGTTTTCATGCTGAGTCTCTGTGATGGGGGGTGGTTTCCCCCAGAAGGATTCTGAAAATTGCCTGTGAAAAAGAAAATTAAAAAAGGACAAAAATAACTACGTAAGAGATGGAGTTCTGAGCAGATTTTGAAGTGTCTGAAGTCCCTCTCTGATGCTAAAGGGAATTGCACACAGCTGGCATCACCAGTGTGTGTGGCCAGGCTGACCTGGCCAAGACACTGCAGCAAGTCTGTGCCTCTGGGGTGGGATTTGCTGCAGGTGGCTCCATGGGCAGTTCAGCTCCAGAAACCAGACTTACTCACTGCTTTCATGCAGTGCTATAAACCAAGGGGAACAGCAGGCACTATTCAAGCTCCCTGAAAAACTGTAAGCACTTTTGTGAAGTGGGCAGGGTTTCAGAAGTGCCCGGCACCTGTTGAGCAGAAAATATCGTTTTTTGGAAAATCTGACCACTCTCTGAGGAACCTGAATGGGAGCTCTTGTGTTCTGACCTTTTCCATTTGTTTGTTTTTGGTTTTTGTTTTTTTATTTTTCCTCAAATCTTTTACCTTTTTAGGGTTGGGGGCAGATTTTTCTAAACATACACCGGAACATAACTGGGACTTGCCATTTCTAATGCTGCAAATCAGTGCTTACAGCCCTCTGAGAGGAGGAAATGTGGTTCAGATTCTTTCCAGGAGATGCCTTACTTTGCTTTCTGAAGGAATAGGGTAGATATAACAATCCTAATATTTCATGCTTCCCTGGCAACTTTCATGCAATGAATCTAATGTGTTTTACATGGGTTAACCTCACTGCCCTGCTCTAACCAGGAGGTGATGGGAGAGGGGGTGTTATTTGCTGCAGTTTGCAGAGGGAGAGCAAAGGAGTGACTCACTCAAGGTCACACAGTGAGTTAAAAGCAAATCCACAGACCTCCCCCGATTCCTGCCCCCATCCATAACCCCAACTGACACTCAAGTCGCTGTTTTCTGAAGTGTGTAAGTGAGGCAGCATGGTTTAAATGTGTCATTTCATATGTACAGTAGCTCAGGGATGCGTGATGATTATTGGTCTCTGCAGATCAAATTACAGTTTGTTTCTCTCCGTTTGGCTGTGTTTAACGGTGGCTGGATCTGATCGATGGCACTTCAGGGTGGTGGTTGCTCTGAGAGACAGACATTTTTCACAGTTTTGCAGTGGAGAAAAGGGTGCTGCCAACACATCTGAGGACCCAGCTAGCTCTGAACCAGCACATCAACCACAGTGTGACTAACCTCTGGTGGTACTCAGCCATCACACTAGTGAACTTACTCTGATCTTATGTGGTGGAGATTTTGCTTCTCAGCCCGAGCAGCCTGTAAGATGCTAAATATTGTACCACATTGTATGCAGCCTTCCAGATTTTCAGTTTTCCATAATTAAATTAAATACTGATATCTTGCTGGTGCGGCTTCTGAAATAACTTTTAAACGGCTCATGACTGTTGCTTGTTTGTTGTTATTGTTCCTCCACAGCAATCTCCTAAATCTAAAAGCCTAACAGAACCTCACTCTGTATTTTTCTGTCCTACCAGGCAGAGAGTTTGAAGGTGAGGAGGAGTACCTGGAGATCCTGGGGATCACACGCGAGCAGTCGGGCAAGTACGAGTGCAAAGCTGCCAACGAAGTTGCCTCAGCAGACGTCAAGCAAGTCCGGGTCACTGTGAACTGTGAGTGCATCTCAGCTGGGGCAGGCAACGGGGAGAGGGTTACTTCAGGATAGACAAAGAAGTGCTTCTGGGCTGGGGTTATACAATCTGAAAGGGAGGGCGCTGAGAAAGCTATCTGCAGTGAAACACTTGCCACAGGGTACAGTTTGTGCTTCAAACCTGGTAACATGTAAGAAAAGGCTGAGGGAGGTGTGGTACAGAGAGACAGACAGACAGGCAGAGACAGAAAGAAGAGCTGTGAGCTGCCCCTGTCTCTCCCCTCTGAAACACTGGCAGAGCCTTGTTTCCACTCATTGATATTCGGGTGAACAGCAGCGTGAAGAGAAGCTTTGCCAAGGCAGCCAGGAGAGATAAGGAAGGGCTCAGCTGGCTCTGAGCAAACACATGCCTGCCTGCACCCAGCCATCTCAGCACTGCCTACACAGCTACCACAGCCAGGGGACACGGGGCATGTGTTAATGACAGGGTGTAAAAACTTAACTTTTATGTAGGTTTCAGGTAATTGCTTTAAAACTCTGTCTAAAAGACCCTTCTTGCACCAGTGCAATCCAGAAAGGGGTTTTGGCCAAAGGATACAGCAATCCCTTAAAAGCACTGTGAGGCACAGTAAGCTGTGGCTTGTTTCCACACCTCTGGATTGGGGCATGGATCCCATCCCATATGCACTTAGACAGGTATCCACTCTGCTGGCATGCTCCTCTCACAGTAACACAAGATATTTCAAACTGATCCTGCTCTTTAATCCTTTAATATGTCCACCTCCATACTTGTATGGCTTATGTTTGGCACTTGAGTGATGTAAAGTGAGCTATCCCCATGTGCCTGCTTTGTTTCTTTGCTTGGAGGCTAATAACTCTGCAGCAAGGATGGATGAATGGGAGGTATGTTCTCTCCTGATCTTCTTCAGTTTAAATTGAGACTTAAACCAGAATATTAACTTAAATTAAAATTGGAGATGGCTACAGATATATTTCTGGGTGCATATTCATGCCTTGATTCACAGGTACAACTGTTAGGGAGCAGTGAGGGGCAGAGAGCTGATGGCATCAAGTGTTTCAGGCAATACCAACTTTAATTTGACTGTAGGTGATTAAAGCACCTTTAATACCACTCTTCCTCCTCATTTTTTTCCCTTGGTCCCATGTGGGCCATCACATCATATCAACTTTTCTGTCTTGCTTAGAAGTTGAGGTTATAGGCTCCCTGCAGCCTTTTCTGAATCCACAGTTTTTTATAATTCCCTTAGAAATTGGGTGGAAGTGGTTTAATATTACTTTCCTCATGGGCCAAATTTGGCATTAATATGAGTAGCAGATTTTCTGCACTGAAAGTATAGAAGTGTCAAAAACAGCTGAATGTATAAACTGGAGACTTTCCATGAGAACCAATTAATAATTTCAAACATTTCTGTGAAACATAATTTCAATGGTGCTTTAACGTGTTTGAAACAGATTGTTTGTATAAAGTCAGAATGTTTGATTTTGATTTAGTTTCAACACATAACTATGCCATGGTAAGATCTTAAACATTTTAACTGTTGGAAAATATGAAAAAGTGATGTTAATATGTGGTGTAATTTGTAATGTAAGCAGCTTAAAATTCCTCAAGGACAGATTTTTTTCTTTTGAAAAAAGAGAACTAAATATAAGAGACTATGAGGACCATGCAGGGGAAAAAATCAGTCTTATTAGGGGAATGAAAACTCGGTATTTGCATACATCTTTCCCCATCCTGCTTTGTTAAACAACACCACAAGCAGCAGAAAGTGGGAAAACCACAGTAAGTTTGAAAAATGGAGCCTTTCCAACCTCAGGAGCTTCCTGGCATTTTCTTATCCATTTGCTGCGGAGCACCGTCAGCTCGGACTGCAGAAAGAATCTGACTTTGCTTTGGTCTCACACTACCACCTTCAGGCTTCCCAAGTAATTGCCCTTGTGTGTCACAGACAGGGAAACTGAGGCCTGGGGAGAGTGGGAGGAGAACAGGCAAAGGGAGCCCACTCCTGGCTTCCCAGGCAGCAAATGGCTCACACAGAGCAGCTGCCTTCTAGGGGCAAGAGGCTGGTTTGTTTGGGACTGCCAGCTGCCCCTCTCCCGGGAGAGCACTGCACTGTTCACCATGGTGAATACAGGGACTGCTCAGAGCAAGGGGCTGGGCTCCCTGGAAGCCGGCTGGGAAGCAGACACTTGCTGGAATCGTTTTCTAGGACCATGGAAAGGTGCCTATTCATTCTGTGACTCACCTCTTGTACCAGATTCATGAAATGGAAAGGTTTGTCTCGCTGGAGACAGTAAGAAGATATATTGCTCAAACCAAAAAATCAAATAAGAATGCTTTAAAAATCACCTTCACTATCCTTTTATTATCCCTCCTCCTTTTCAAATTTAAAATATTTACATGAACCCACAGCCTTTGAATGTAGGATCCTATTTATGTAAACTCATTAATATTTATGATGTTAGAGGGCGCACTGCAATATCCCTAAAGCCCTGCATAAAATCCCGATTAAGGTCAGGGAAGGGATCGTACTGAGATGGCTAATGTGTTCACAAACAAATTTCCATCCATACACTCTCCAGACAGAATTATTTTTTTCTTTGACTGAACAGTCCATTTTGCTGTTGTTTTTTTCTTTTGGCCTCTCATTTCTGGGATGGCAGAGTGTGTTTCATGGTAACTTGAGTCTCAGAAAAGTATCTGTCTAAGTCACAGCCCTGTAATCTCAGGGTATGCAAGTATTAGTAAAGAGAGACAAGGCTGATCCCTCTCAGCAGCCAGGTGGAAATAATTCTGCCTTTCAAGATGTAAAGCTTATCACTTAATATTTTGAACATAGGGCTGGGATTGAAGATGCCAGTGCCTACCATACCTGGTTTCCAGCCAGTACTGAGACCAAGCTCCAGCAGAGCACACCAATATATTTTCCAAGTTTGGTTCGCCCATGGCACAATGCTCAGACTTCAAAGTAAGCAGAGGTGGGAGCACTGTGCTGGGCTGAGGGAAAACTTGAGGCAGAGCAGTCACAAGCGAGCCCTTCTGGAGCTTGTGACAAAGCACGATGTCCAGGAAGGTTTGATCAGAATTTGTCACCTTGGACACCTAAGGGAAATGTCTCAACACTGGCTCTCAGAGTTCCACCCACAGTTTCTGCTAAAGTTCTTCTCTTTTAAGACATTAATATATTTCTGTTTCATACATGTTGCCTCAGTCCTTTCTTATTACAATTTTGGCATTAGGCAAAGAGTTTATGTGGAATATAATTTTCATGCTAGTGTTAAATTCCATTTTTATTCCTTTACTTTTGCTGTCTTCCTTTACCCTTGATGAAGTCTTTCTCTCATCTTCTCTATGATAAGCCCATGTGAACTACAGATCCGTAGGTAAATATTCATAAATTGCAGAAGTCCATCATTAACCTTAACTTTGCCTGTGTATGCCTATGCATTTATGACAGAACTTTATTCAGCAGTGCTGAAGAGAAGCACGTGTAAGGAGTGCTGCTAATGTTGTATATCAGGGAGAGTTCAAAGAGCAGTGTTCTGCAGAGGAGCAGAGGGAACAAGGGCCACAGCAAACAGCTGCCATGGGCCTCCAGTAGCTCAGTTTGCATGAGGCAGGCAGCTCTGACAAAGTTTCACTGCTTTGTTCCACCTGGAAGTGTGTGGATTGACCACGTGTTTCCTTGCTGCAGACCCTCCCACCATCACAGAGTCCAAGAGCAATGAAGCAGCCACGGGACGACAAGCCTTACTGCGGTGCGAGGCATCAGCAGTGCCCACGCCCGATTTCGAGTGGTACAGAGATGACACCAGGTAAGGCCTTTAGCCTGTCTCTTCCCTCCTCTCTTTTTTGGTCCATTGAATAGAGGTTCCTGTCATCCTGCCCAGCTCCTCTCAAACAAATTGCTCCTCACAATGTCCCATCAGGCTCAGCAGAGCCAGCATGGTCATGGCTGGAGGAGGCAATTCCCCTCTGCACTGGAGATGCTCAGGGAAGTACAGAGGATGGAGCTCTTGCCTTGAAGTCAATTATGGGCCAAGCCAAATTAATACAATGTTCATGTGTTAAGTAGCCCATGATACAGACCAAGAAGTAGGTAGTATAACTATGCAATTAGATAAATGCTATTCCAGATGCATTCTTCTAGAGAAAGCAGGTATGAGATTTCCCCAGCTATATGACGTGAGACTCTCAGACTTGCATATGAGAATAAATGAGAAGATGGATCTGTCTTTTCTATCTGAGCATTACCTGGCATTAAGAAGGTTGTGTTATTCCTGTACATTTTAGGGTAGCCAGCCTTGAATAGGGTGCCCAGGTTCAGGGGTGACTCAACATGGGTATAGGCACATATTGTGAATCAGTGTTTCACTAAGAATATGTTGTTCAAGGACAGACTAGCCTTCAGCTGACCATGGTGTGTTTATTTCCAGAGTGACTTGGTGCTGGGTTAATGGTTCCTCCCTTTCCCTTGTCTTTCCTTGGTTCTCCACTGCTTTACCAGTGGAGGGATTTCCTTCCCAGTACACAGCTCTCATTGCACTGTCCACCTCTTCTCCTTTCTTCCCAGGATAAACAGCGCCAATGGTCTGGAGATAAAGAGCACGGGAAGTCAGTCTCTGCTGATGGTGGCCAATGTCACTGAGGAACACTATGGGAACTACACCTGTGTGGCTGCCAACAAGCTGGGAGTCACAAATGCCAGCCTATACCTTTACAGTGAGTATGGGAGAGGGTGAAGGGAGGCTTTCACAAAGACACAGCTGTGCAGGAGGCACATGGTGGTCAAAACTCAGGAAGGCATCTGCTTGACAAGCCAGTCCCCTCAGACCTGCAGCCATGACCTGGCTTTCAGCACTCTGCTTCGGATACCTGCGTGTTCATACTTGCCTTGAAACACAAACACGGCCAAATCAAAAGGTTTGCAGTCAAGCACTTTGATTGACTGGCTTTGCTGAAGACAGATTTTGTTAAAATAATAAAAATGTGTTTGTTTTAAAGCTGGAAACAAAAAACACTTTAGAATGACAGCCCCTGTAATAAGTAGACAGAAGGCCAGGGCTTGGAGGATCCATGACAGGTGAGAAATGACAAGTAATTCAGGGAGATGGAGAGAGCTAGCCACCGAGCCTGAGGAGAACAAGACAGTCAAGAAAAAGAGAAATTGGTTTGAAATTGGAAGGGATAGAAATGAGGAAAGACAGAATGATTTTAAAGGGATATACCACAGGGACTATGGGGGAAAAGGTAATCAACAGATGAAATATGGAATAAGGTTCCTTGGATCTCATTCTGCTAGCTTTCAATTACTGAGTTTGTCTTACTAAGTTTAAAGAGACAGAAGCTGGGACTAGACCAAGCTCTAGAACAGTTACCTGCTGGTTCTGAATTTTGCAGCTGATTCAAACCTGATCCTAAACAGAGCCCCTGCCCCTCACCTACCCTCCACATGCACATAAACACTGTGGTGTATTTAAAATGCAGCTCCCAATTCCAGGTCTAAAACTTGGGCTCGACTTGGCCCACATGTTATTGGCAGCAGAGATACACTGCAGCAAAATGACTTAAATAAATGGACACGTAGACACAAAAGTGACTGATGGCAGTGTTCCTGTGACAGTCCCAAACTGAATTAAAACTCTCATGTCATGACCTGTATGTCCTTTTAAACAGAAAAAAAAAAAAAAAATAAGCTGTGTAAAGCAGTCAGTATGGGATGCAGTTTAGTCTAGTTTCTGCTCTGACTGAAAAAAAAACAAAGTCATGATTTGGTTATTTTTAACAGATGTAGTACAAAAGGATAAATCCATGGGCATTCTTAGTTTACCACCTTTGGATTTATTTCATGGCAGTTTGAATTTTTGCAAATTTGGGTATATTTTGTGGCAGCTATTTTCTAAAGAATAGATATTATCATAAAGGAACATATATTTGATTTCCTGTAGCATTGCAGCACACAAAGCAAATTTCTGCTTTGAAAGTCTTTTCACCCTGTTCTTGTGACTGTCATGAGATTCAAAAAAAATCCTCAGGCAGCAATCTGGAACACAATTTTCAAATACTCCAGATTTGTTCTTGCTGATATTAATATAATTCTAAGTTTAGAATCCATTATTTGTGACTGAATTCTAAATTTGGCCCTCTCTGTTGGTTCCTGTTACACAGATGAACTGAAATTCATCACGGAAACAAAATGTAATGATGTAACTCAATAATGTATATATGCACATATGATTTTAGCTGGGGGGTTAGTTTTGCTAGAGAAGCATTTTGCATGACTTCAGAACTTCACCTCAAAGGATCTCAAAGGATTTGCTAGCAATGAATATTTTAATATCACAAGTCACTTAAAATGGGTGAGTGTTGTTAGCACCGTTTTGCAGTAGGAAGTTAAAGTACAGAGTGAAGAAGTGATTTATCCATGGTCATAAAATGAGTGTCATAACCTGTGAGAGACCCAGGGAAACCTGGCAAAGTTGCTATTAACTGTTCCAGGAGGAAATGTGGCAACTCTTAAAGATGATTTGCAACAGTAAGGATCCTATTTTAGCCCCCTTTTGATGTGTATGAAGAACACCTTTTCTCTTTCTTTCTTTCTTTCTTTCTTTCTTTCTTTCTTTCTTTCTTTCTTCCTTCCTTCCTTCCTTCCTTCCTTCCTTCCTTCCTTCCTTCCTTCCTTCCTTCTAGTTGGACTTGATAATTTTTTTTTACATTCAAGGCCTGTTTTTACTGGAGGACCTTAGAGAACTTCACAAGAGCCAGGAGAATGAAGGTGCAGGAGCTGAGAGAGATTTGATGATTTTCATTGAAGTCTTTCTAACTTGTTTTTGTTGCTTGGTTAATCCCTACTTTTTCACTGTGAATTTGCTTCATATTGTTTCAAGAAATATCTGTTCTTCTAGTTAGTGTGGAAGAAAGAGAGAGAAAAAATAAATTCAGGCAGACTACAGTTGGTATTTTGAAGGTTAAGAAATCAGGGGGGAAACGAGTTAAGAGAATCCAGCTTCATAAAGATAAAGAAAGCTGCTGAAAAAAACCTACAAGCTCAGATGAAAGAAATGCTGTAGTGATCACACAGTAGCTGAAATAACAGGTAATGCACATTCTCAGCCACACACCCAGACAGAAAAATAAAGCAGTGCCAAGTTTTTGCAAGGTACAGCAGATACTTAAATACTTGGGACTGTTTTTCATCCCTAGAATCAGAGATCTTATTTCCTTTTTAAACAGAGAACAAGCTCACTGTAGAGCACCGTCCCACTGGGGAGGTAAGTACAGCAATGGCTCCTCAGTGTCCCATTGCAGCACAAAAAAAGAATGGCAGCAAGGAGTGAAGAAACAACCAGAGAGTTAATAATGAGGTACTGGCAGCTTTGCCTGAGGTGGAGGGCAGACAGGGAGCAAGCAAAATGATGTGAAAGAACAGTTTAGCAATAGAGAAAAATTGGTGACTACCATTTCATGAAATCTCAGTCAGCACTGAAAAACTCTCAAAGAGACTGAGTGCCTTAGATGCCAATGTCATAGATAGAAGATGCATTAAAATACAAAAGCAGCTTCTGTGAGCTGTATGAATAGATAGCTAGTGAGCTTCTTAAAGGATGTAGTAGCAGGATTGCCTTCTGTAGATGGAGAGATTTATACCACTCCTGGAGAATGAGTTTACAACAACATAAATATGGCCCTACCAAAGGTTTAACTTACCCAGGAAACTGCCTCCAACAGCAACTCTGGAGTATGTTTGTAGAGAGGTATTCAGGTAGAGTTTGATGATACAACTGATCTAATAGCTTGCTGACATTCCTTGCTCCCCAGTCCTTTTGCTCACCCTGCTCTCTGCCATGTGGTTTTTGTTGTTTCCCTTATTCTGCCACTCAGTGGACAACCCACCGAGCCAGTCCAACCTGCTAAACCAGTGAACAGGAAAATGAGCTTTACTGCTCATCTCCCTAAAATGCCCCAAATGTTTTCTTTTGTTGTACTGAGCTGAACTAGTTCATGGCTGGGCTCAACAGGCACCAAAGCCCATGCAGGAGAGGAAGCTTTATCGCACATCTGTGGGTATGAGGAGCTGGGAGGCAGGACCATGTTTGGCAGCAGTGGTTGATTCAGCTCTGCAGAGCTTGGGAGCAAGATTTGTAACTCCTAATCACAAAAAAAAATGGCCAGTAATACACATCTCTGTGAAAATTACCTGACAGAGAGGCAAAGCCAGGGCTGCCATCACAGAGGAACAGAGGTGAAAAGCAGTGACACGACTGAAGTGAAGGGGTTCTTCTCCAAGTGTATTAGGAGGTAGGGAACATGTTTTCTTTTAGTTTTTCTCCTCTAGCAGCACTATGAAAAGCATTATGAGTGAAAGTCACAATTTGTATCTTAACACATGCTATACAGATGTGTATACACACACACACACACACACATATATATATATATGCATAGCAGATACACATTGCTGGAGAAACACAGGTGCATAGGTTTATGTGTAGGTGAGTATGTATACTTAGGCATGCACCTCTGTGATGTAGGAGCAAACCCACACACCCCTCCACAGGCACACAAAAGCACCAGGTGCAGCACCTGGCACATTCTAGCAAAGCAGGGAAAAGAAAGAAAAGCTTTTCCAAATTAGTTGCCTTCTGCCTCCTGCTGAGCTAGCCCATCCCATAGGCTGAAACGGGAGACAGCAGCACAGTGCTGCACATCCTGATGCAGACCTGCTGGCTCAATGACAGGAGGCTGCCACATAAGGAGGTCTCCTGCTGCATCCATCTCCCTTTGGGAACCGGCAGGCACAGAGGGGAAGCAGAAGCTGGCAAGACAGTGCCAACTCGAGAACCTTCAGGTGGAGCCCAGCAGTTTTGGTTTCAGCAAGGCACGTTCCTAAAGGCTGGCCTTAGCCTCTAACTCGTTAGCATCCCAACACAGTGTGCACATGCCACACCCCTCCTTCCTCTGCCCACGTTTCGTTGTGCCTGTCTTTGGTTACAGTGGTGGCTGCTGGGGTTTGGAACCTTAGCTGTGGCCAAAATCCTTCTCAGTGGCTCTTAGTGCACACCCCCTGTTTTCCTCAGGGAGACCCAGCAGGGAGGAAAAGTGGTTTGGACTGACAGTCAGAGAGGGCAAGGCTGAGACACTGCTAATGAGCCAGGGTGGAGCAGTAAAAGCAGCACACAGTGGGAGAGGGGAACAGAGACAGAGTCCTTGAATAGAAAGCAGCATGATAATGAGGCCATAGTGCTTTGCTTTAACTGCTTATGCTGTGCAGCCTGCAGCCTGCTGTGCAGGAAGAAGGTAAAGGGGAGTTGAGTTATTTAACCAAACTAAATAACAAGGAAGTCTTGTCAGCACAAACAGCCTGCTTTCGCAGAACAATAGTCCCCTGTTGCTACATAAACACAGAGATCCAAGCTAGACTTGTATTTGATCTCCCCTCTGCCTGCTGTGGATCCAAACAGCTCCATTACCACCATGAGGGCAGGAGTTCTGCCAGTATCATAGGGATGGGCTCAATCCTCATGAGTCCAGTGAGACAGAAATTCACTCCTTGCACCAAGGACACTGTAGAAAGAGCATTGGGCTCCAAATAGCTGGGCCTAGGTGATCAGAGAATAATAGTGGGCTGCTGATTTATCCTGCCAAGCTCTTTGTCCATCAGCAGTGATCTTAGCAGGTAAGCCTAGAGATAATTCATTGCCCCAGGCTTACCAGCTGTTGCAGCTAAATGTCTACCTATGGATCAGTCCATGGGCAGGAACTTGTCTCAGTCAGTACAAGGCATCCAACAAGCTCTGAAGGCAAAGAAAGGAGACCCAGTGATAATAGCCAAGCCTGGGGACCTTGTATTCTTGGGTTTGTGTCTGGGTCTGCCAACAGTTCAGCATTTGACCGTGGGCAAATTGCTTCGTGCTCTATGCATCACCTGTGCCATCTGTGAAGCAGAATTAACACTACTGCTAGCCTCAGACTGAGGTCTCTGGTTTCACTCAGTGTCTGTGCAGTTCTTTTGGGATCCTTTGTGGAAGAAGCAAACCATGAAGCCAGCAGCGATGTATATCAAAGTCCTGCTGGGATGTATAGCGAGGACACATTATAAAAACCCTATGAACAAGACAGCAGGCTCTGCATACAACTGGAAGATGATGAGTCTGCAAAAACTCTGTCCCTCTCAGAGGACAAAAACTCTGAAGAAGCAGAGTGCCCTTGAGGATTTGCCAGGGTGACTGCTCCCATGCACAGATCCTCAAGGGGACTGTCAATGGCAAGAAATCCATTGTGGAGAAGGCTCAGGGGAGGCAACAGCTACCCATGGAGGACTTCCACAACTCACCTCTCTGCCAAGACTAGCCTCCAGACAGAGGTGTAGCTAAGAAGAGCTGTAGAGTGATGACATGAGTAGTCTTGAAAGTCAGAGGGAAGATATGGACCATCAGCTCCAATTACCTTCACTGCAGGTGCTTGCTGTTTGGCTATAATTTGTTTAGTTTTTCAAATCACTTCTCTCTGACTCCCAGTCCCAGGAGATGTTGATGTGTATTAGGCATGTTGCTAGCAAAATGCTATTTGTATGAAACCTACTCTAGTTTATTTATTTTGGGGATGGACAACTCCATCAGGTTTGTATCTGCTGCTTGCTTGGTGTGAAAAGTGGCTTATCCTTTTGTCCTGCATGTTGCTTATTGTTTTTTTTCCCCCCTTAGAACGAGTTTTACCCACACTCCCCAATCCTTTTCCAGGTCAGTATATGTTTTATGTTGGAATAGCTCTTTAGCCGGGTCATTCTCCGTCATCCTGACAAATGCTCAGAGCTAGGCAAAACAGCTCAGAAATGCAGGAAAATAAGGTTTTTCCCTTCTCATTTACATGTCATATTGTCTTTTCTTCTCACCTTCTTCATGCTTCTCTTTTCCCCCTCCCTCTTCAAGAAAACCAATCAACAGAACAGCAGCAACCTTTAACCAAGCTTTGAGCCACGGCATTGAGTTGTCACCCACGTGTGGACAGTCTTTAGTGAGGTTCAATCTCCCTGCAGACCTATTTCTAACACACATTCCCATCCTAAGCTCTCTTTGCCCACTTGTTCAGATTTGGATCAAAAGCATAAGCAGACCTAAAATTTTGCAGAGACAGTGCAAAGAACAAGTGGAAAACTAAAAATTAAAACACTGCCAAAAGGTATTTTTCACTCTAGTTGAACATCCTATCATCCACAGTGAAACACTTTTTTTTCTCTTGCTTTTGTCCCACCTTTACAAGCCTTCCCATCACATAGTCCTGCATCTGAGGCAGAAAGCATAAAAAGAGACACATGGTGAGGTGTTACTGTCTGCTTTATTCCAAAAGGGAAGAACATAGGAAGGCAAAACAGTGTCCAGGTGTTTTTTCTGTCTCTGTGTTGCCCACTCCTGCCTTGGGTGCAGACATCATGGTCCGAACATCCATATGAGATCTGGGGCTTGGTTGTGATGTTTTCATTCTGAAAAGGCACAGAGACCAGACATGTCCCAAAAGCAGGCTACAGCATTTGAAAGTGGTATCTGAAACTAAACCAACAATAAGGCAGCAAGTCCCTGTGTTCACTGAAAACTCTTGGCCCACAGTTCCTCAGTATCTTTGTTTTACTGCCATATGAGGATGATGCACTCAACTTATGGGTTACTCAGAGACCTAAATTGTTAATGTCTGCACAGAGCTCTGGAATAGAGTGTTGTTAGGAACCCATGTTGTTTTGCAAAAGAGCACCTGCTTGAACAAAGCACCTGCAGGTACTCCCATGAAAAGAGCAATAAACACTGGGTGTTATACATGCTCCGTTTAACTACTCTGCTGTTTTCAAATCAAACTCTGCTCTTGGCAACTTATTCAGGCTCAGGATGTAGTCACAATTGCCTATTTAAAAGGCAAATCCACAAATACAATTTAAGAAAAGTACCTAACAACAACAAAAAAAAAAAAGGGGAGGAGGAGGTAGAAATCAAGCTACCATTAAAATTAAATCCCAGGGAGTGATTTGTAAATAACATTCAAGGAGCTGAGAAAAGGAGTAAAGTAGGCCATTGGGAACCTACTGTGGAAAAATAAATCCAATTAAACACCATTATCTTATGTATTGCAAATGAAACTTGTGCTTGGATATGAAATTAAAGTTGCTGAGGCTGTTTTGGATGTAGGGATTTGAGGAGTTTTCCAGATTTAGGTGTTCTTTTTTTTTAAGCAGAATTTTCAATGACAAATACTTTTGTCTGATGAAAAACCCAGGGCTCTTTGGTTTTATGATTATTTTTATTATATATCCTTAAATTCCACAGACAGGCAGTGTTAATTTTTTTCATAGCTAGCCCTGTTTACAGCTGGTTTTGAATTAGGAGCCCATTAAGCTAAATGATAAAGCAAAATCTGCAAGTGAGCAAGGCCAGGATTCCCATTACAAATACACCTCCTAATCAACTTACCAAGGCCGTCCTGCACAGCTTTAGTTGATCCTTTAAAACACTTTCCCCTCCATCTCTCAAGCTATTATATTTTTACTGCTCCCCAGTCTCCCGAGATCACATTGAAGAATGTCCTGGTATGCCATCACTCCTGTGAGGAGTCCCCAGGAATTTGTGGTGCCAAATGCTGGTGTATCTCCCGTGACCCAGGACATGCCAAGAGGATTTTGCAGAGGGGAAAAGCAGAGTTTAAATACTCTGGGCCTCTCTTGTTTTTTGAAAGCCTTACCAACTTCTCCATTGAGGGCCTTCAGCACAGATGCTGGTGCTTTTCACATGTGCTTTATCACAGGGTGCTTTTACTTTGCTGCTCACCTTCAAAGAAACCTTGGGCATAAAATTTTGTTAGACCTTTTTCTTCCTATGAGTTGATGTTCTGAAATGTAGTCCTCAGCCCTCAATTAAACCATTCCTCAATGACCAGAATCACAGCCTTCTTCTTCTTTCTCCCTCAATTTTCATTTCTGTTAATCCTCAGTAACACTTCCCTGCCCTGTGGGGTTTTGAGAATTAATTTAAAAGGAAGGTGATTTGAGACGAAGAGAGCTGTAGCCCTGCTAAGCATTACTATCATTAGCTAGCTGCTGTGGAAACATCTTGCTTTCAGGCAGGCTGGAGACTCAGAAGCAGCCCATTCAACTAAACAAATGGGACTTGAATTTGATGAGACACTTTCCTTAAATGCTGATGGAGCCCAGCTGATTCAGCTCTCAGCTGACTTGTCCTTGATAAATTTTCCAGCCCTCCTGATTTTGCAGCCAGGCACTCAAAATGCTTTGAAATGTCTTCTGGGATGATGCCACATCATCACATCTTTCTGTCTGCAGTGTAACATCATGTTATAATGGGCTGCCACCAAGCAGGGGCCTTATTGCATCATCAGGTGCCTTTTCAAAAGGATTCTTCTTCTGGAAAAAGAGTATTTGTTCATTCCACACCACATCTGCCAATGGAAGGGCAAGTGTGGCCACTATTGATCCTCAAAGGGACTTGTCTCAGTTGCCTGGCACTAGCTCCATTTTTGTCCTTCATTCTCCCTTGTCCTCAGCCCTCTGAACATGAACTCTTTCCCTTTGATTAGCACCTAGTGTCCACATCAGAATGGCTTAGCCAGATTGATGGGCTTCAAAACCTGTGAGCCTTCCTCACAGGAGCTTTGTGATGAGAGCTTGTCAAAGGCTAAGTAGGGCCTTTCTCAGCATGGTTCCTTGATGCCCTGGGAGCTATGCAAAGGGGATGTGGTGTTTCACAAAGCAGCACATCCAGAGCTGCCCACAGGGCAACAAGTGTGTCAGTCTTTGGGGCCTGATCAGACAAAGTCATGGCTGTCAATAGGTTGATGCAAGATTTAAAGCAGCAGTGTTAGTAATTAGCAGAGTGGGAGGGAAAAGGAGAATGAGCCCTGCCTTTCTGCCAAAATGTGCACTGATCGGAGAATGACCCTGTGTGACTGTAGATTGTAGATAGTCTCCATTTAGCTGTAGCTTGTGTAGCCTGTACTGTCACTAATGCCTTCACCAGGTGGGTGGGAGCTGGGGGAAGGGAGAAAAGAGATGTTCATTTGGGTCTGATGGCCAGAGTGGGAAACAGAGAGCAGCTTGCTTTCTAATACCCTCTCACTCCTCTTTCCTCTCTCTGGGTGTCCTAGCTGTGCAGAAGAGAGTTTCTCTGTTGCAGTGGTCACCTCCCAACCATTTCTGCTTCCCTTTTGCTTTCTGTAGTGCATGCCCCTGCCAGTTCTGCTGAGCCACCTGCTCTCCTGTCAGCAGGGTCTGCTTTGGCAAAATCTGAGTCCATTAAAGCTAAGGAGAGAAGCAAGGGGGATTACAGCAGAGACTACAGGCTGTAAAGGGTTAAAATTTTATGGAAGTTTGCTGACTAGGCAGTCAGCCCTGCCAGTATAATGGGACAAGCTGAAAGCCAATCCACCTCTGGAGTCCTCTTCATTGTGGCCTGAGGGTGCTTTCTCATTTGGGCTCCAAAAGAGAGCCAGTGAAAGCCCTACGGCCAGGGAAGCCATAGTACAGACAGGCCAAAATACACAATCTTATCTTTTTGTGACCCCAACAGAGAAATAGAGAAAAAATAATGACCAGGGGGAAAAAAAATCACCATAGGGACAAAGCACATGAGGGTGTATTTCGAACCATGTCAAGTCTGGTATTCCCATAAATCCTAAGGGACATAGTTCACTGTACTGGTCACTCCATAGTGATGAGTGGCTGACTGTTCAGGGCATGCCTCACTTCCCTGAGAGCTGCCTGAGCCCTGGGCACTGGCAGCTGATCACAGCCATGGCCCTGGCTGTGAAGCAGAGCTCATGGCTCTCCTTGCTTCCCACGGGTGCTATCCACCCAGACTTTCCAAAGAGCTCAGTGTCCATTTGGTCAGTGCAGAAGGGATTGGCCCTGCAGGGTGGATGCTGAGACAGACCAAGCTTCTCTTGCTGCTCAGGGTCAGTGTCAGTCCCTGCCAGGGCTGCAGGCACTGAGGGCTGGCACTGACCTGGGTGCCAAGCCTGTGGGCCTTCAGGCCAAGGGAGCAGGGAGGACAAGGCAGGCAGCCAGCATCACAGTAATTACTTCCTGCTATTTCATAGGTACAAGGCAAGGGATGGCACTGAATCTTATTTTGGCAGTGTGATTTAAAGTGAGTAATACCAAAGTCAGAGGTGATGATACTGTCTTCCAAAAGGAGGTAGTATGGATGTAGACAAAAACAGCATCTTAGGGAAAAGAGACATGCCAAGAATTTATGCCAAGCTACCAGCATTGCATGGTGGGTTTTGCTGAATAGCAACAGACAGCTTCTGTTTGTTGAGATTGCTTAAAAAAATTAAAAGCCAATCTGCTTCTTCCCACCCCTCCCAAAAAAAAACAAAAAAAAGTGTAGAGAAAAGAAACAAGCTTTCTTAGAGAAAAAAAATAGAGACAAGACACTGGGGGAAAGAAAGAGAAATGGCTTTACTGCCTGATCTGTTTCTGTACTTTTTGTTCATTATTTTAATGTACACGGATTTATTAAAAAATGAGCCATGGGTTGTATATTATTTGCATAGTACAGTGCTGTGGAGGATCCAGTGAGTAAAGGAGATCAGCAGCAGAGGGTAGGAACTGAGACAGGAAGTCCCAGAAAGATATTCCTCAAGCTGAGCCCTTGCAGTGGATAAGGAAGGTTTCAAGGTCTGTGCAGTCACCGGTGTGGCTTTGCATGCATGCAGAACAGTCCTGCAGAACAGAGGTCAGGGCACAGCAGTCAGGTGGGAGAGCAGAGTTTGGGTGGGTCCAGTGGGGGAATAACTGCACTGCAGAGATTAGAAACAAACCCATGGAAGAGTGACTGCCGTGGAAAATCAGTTGTCTGATAGGCACAGTGATAGTATTAGTGTTGTAGCATGAAGAGAGTACCCTGCAGAACAGAGCTGGGGCAGGCTCGAACCCTCCTGAGCCAGATATCCCCAGCCCAGAGGACACTCATAGTCTGATACATCTGTATGTTAGATGAGCTTCTGAAGTCACAACTGAGCCTTCCTCCTTTAGAGACATTGAAGACAACATATCCCCACTGCACAGCACGTGTACTTAAATCCTTGCTCTCTCCCTCTTGTTCTCCCTATTTCTTGTGTTGACTTGCTGCAGAGGGCAGCAAGGAGGAGGATGAAGAGCTGCCACTGTTGTCTTGATTTAATCCTTAAACACACACACAAAAACTCCTCCAACCCCTATGAGAAAATGACCAAAGACTAATTTCCACCTTCCTCCTCCTCCTCCTCCTCCTCCTCTTCGCCCTTCCATTTCCAGTGTAAACCACTCAAGAATTTGCCTAACAAGCTGGCCTCCCCTCTGGTTATTGTCCCAAGTGAACAGCCTCTCCATTCACTAACCCATGACGGTAAGTTGGTTTTGGGAAGCAGGTTTATCTTCCCAGCTCAGGCAGTGCACTGGGCCCGCTTGTGAACCGGTTGCCACTCAGTGTCTGCTCTGCTGTTGATAAAGCACATTACACATGGCTGGGCTTGCATGATTAATACAGCTGTCTAAGTGCTCTCTCTAAAAACAAAAACAACCAGAAAGGAGAAGGGAGGTGTGGGATTTGGGAGGGAGGGAGGGTGTGCATGAGGGAAAAAAACAACCATTCCAAAGAAATCAGGCTTGCAGAAAAAGGCAGAGCACTTCTGGAGGGCCTTCCCTCCCATGGGCAAGCAGGTCTCCGAGCAGAGCTCCCCTGCAAAAGGGAGAGGCCTTTGGCAAGGTGAGCAGGAGCAATGTGATCCTTCCCCAGCATCCCTGCATGTCCCCCTGCAGCCTGGGGAGCGGGTGCAGAGGTGGGAGCACGGGATCAGGCCCTGGGGAAGGATGTGCTGAGCAGCACGGCTTCAGCAGAGTCTGTCAGGCAGTGGGTGGTGAGGTTACACTGACCCTGGGTGACACTGCCCAGCCTCGTCACCGTGCACACCTGGGCTCAGAGGCACAGCCCACAGGCACTGACAATCTCCAGGCACCCGAGAACATCTCATGAGGAACAGGAATAGCTTCCTGCATCTTTCCCAATGCTCCAACTCATCTGCCTGAAGGCCTGCCTGCTCAGCAGCCTGTGTAAGCTGTATCAACCTTCCCTTTTTAATAGTGGTCTGAGAATGGGCTGTGAGAAGCCACAATGGCTTCCTGCTCTGGCTTTTCCTAGGCCTGGGCCAGGTATTAAAACCATGCTTGCACTGTTAAGGTGTTAAAGTGACCAGGAGTCTTCCTCTGGAATTGCATGCACACGGACACTTACATATTTTGATGAGAACTACAGGGAGCACAAGGTAATACTTACTAAGGCCCGACATTTTAGAGACATACACCAGTGCAAGGGCCCAGCTTGACTGTCATGACATCTCTAATTCACTGAATTACTGAGAGTGATATCCCTAAGAAAACATCAAGGACGGGCTGGGAGGACACTCCTCTGCAGATACTAGAGAAAGATAGGGAGGGCAGAGGCTGCAGTAGGACTGGATTTCAGTACCAGAGTAACCTCAAGCACAGTGGCCACTCTCCACCTCAATTTAGTTCTTTTTATGATCCAGTCACCCCTACATATGTCCCCTGCCTCTTCATTTCTGGCTGCAGCCACTCAAATCTTTCCCATGCCACATATCCAGTAAAGCTTGTAGAAAACCATAGCAGGGATGAAGTGGGTAAACAGACAGACATGAAACTGATGAAAATATTAATTTTTCAAGAGATTCCAGAGCCTCCAATTAGCAAACCTGCTTCCTAGGGTGGCGTGTGCTCTGTGCTGTTTGTCCTCTATCGAGACACTGAGTTATGTGCTGGCATCACCTCTGGTCTGCAGTGTCCTAAACGGGTGCTTCAGAGATGAGCAGGAAAGGGATTGCTTTATCCTAGGAAAGCAAAAAGCAGAAAAAGCTCAGATCTTCCCAAAATTGCTCCTGAAAAGGTCTGTGCTACGTTATTTGAGTTTTTTGTGGTTTGTTGTCTTTTGGAGATTTTTTGTTTGTTTGTTTTTCATGCTTTGCTTGTAGAAGAAGAGTCTTTAATGTGTGATTTGAAGGCAATACAGCTTTAAGTATCTGATTTTTTAGGAACGTAGGGTTTGGGGGTTTTGGCTTTTTTTAAATAAACCTTCAGTTGCTAGGGAAATAAAAAGGGGTTGAGAACAATTTTTTCAGCTATAAGAAAACATTGAAACTTTTTATATATACAAGACAGATCTGATGATGAAAGATCTGTGTAACCTTGAAACAAAGGTGGTCTTCTAGCCACCACCAACCTCACTGGTCAGGATAACAGCTCAATTTTAGACTAGGATTACTGTAAACCAGCTCCAGGATAAATGATGTAAGCAGACAGCTCTTGAACACCACGACCTTCTCAGAAAGACACTGAAAAATACAATTTCAGGGATATTCTTCAGACCTTAGGGAAGGATGGGTGAGCTGCATTACAGAATGAATCTTCATTCCTCTAGACATGAGGTATGATAGATGAGTACTTAGTACACCATGAATGAGCTCCAAAACATGGGGAAGAACTGTTCAGTGCTAAAAAAGCATGAGCAAATTCTGAAATACATTAAACCGAGTGCAAAGATTGATAGACACCAGAGACATTTCCTTAATCTTGTTGGAGAGTTGCTGGAGGGCATCCTCCCCAGCTTACACAGTGGTACTTGCACCTCTAGGAAAGCCAGCCTCCTGCCACTGCAGTCACAGTCAAGTTTTAATTACAGGAGCAGAACTGCTAGTGACAATGGGGAATGAGCAGGCAATGAGCAAAATAGCTTCAACACTGGGAACAGCAAAGAAAAAAAAAGTGTCTTCTTCTAAGAAGAGGGGGGAGGAACAGGAAAGAAGTAAGAAAAAAAGCCCCAAGTGAACCCTAGTAAGTAGAACTGGTAATCCCTAAAGCCTCAGAGTAGAGTGCAAAGCCCTGGAAGAAAGAAATTAATAACTTTCAAAGTATGACCTTGAAAATGGAATTAACAGTATTCCTCCCTTTTAAGCCTTCATGATAATAAAGATTTCATCTTCTGAAGCCCTGGCAAGAGAGTCAACAGACTAGGAAAAATTGCTTCCTGCAGAGCAGCTGGCAACTGTAAACCCTAAGACCCCAGCAGGCCCCAGGTAGTGAGGTGTCAGAGACACCTGCATGATGCACATCCTCTTTCCCTTGTGCCTTCTGCTTTAGAGGTGGGGTTTTTTCTCCCCACCCCCGCCACCTCCCACCCCCCCCCCTTAAGTTTTGGTCCTATTTTTTGCTCAAGAGGCAGAACTTAGCCTATCAACAACATGGAGCCCAGAGCTGCTCAGAGTGGACAGCACCTGGGCAAACAGCAGGCTGGCTATACTTGGTTTATCATCACTCCTTCCTTTCCATCACAGACAAGTTCTTCAAGCCCATCCCATGCTGCTTTCTGGCTTCCATTCAGAAACTCATGGGGACTAATTGCCCTCTAACACCAGATTTTACCTTGCACCCTACCCTGACAGGATCCTAAGGGCAGATTCTCCAAAGCAAATCAAAAGCCAGGAGCTCTCTGATGCCCTTTGAACCTTCTCTGTGGGCTCTCTTCCATTAGCAGACTGCTGATATGTCAAGCCCTGGAGTCTTGTTGGAGTAATGTAAATATGAGAAAAATTGGTAGTCGCTGTTTCTTCTCCTGCCTTCATTTTGGTTTACTCAGATGATGAGACTGGCAAATGTGGATGTGAAACATGTAGATGGATAGATGAGTTTTTTCCTTCAGGCTCTCTGCTTGCATCTCAGATGACCCTTTTTAAAGGTCTGTGTTGGGAGTCTTGAAAGTAACAGGTTCAGTTTCTGCTGGTGATTATCATGGTGCACACATTTGGAGGTGTGCCTCTGGTGAACTTGTGGGTTTGCTTACACATCTGGCCTCATTTGCCTCTTGAGCAAGGCTTATGTGTCATGGTACAGTCTCCATTTCCCCCTCTAATGGGGGCCTTCAAGGATGCTGTTGGTGTTACATAAATGAGCTGGGGGGAGTGAAGAGACAGAGGGGGAGGAGTATCTGTGTGGAGGAAGTACAACAATAGGATGGCTTGGGTTGGAAGGGACCTTAAGGACCATCTAGTTTCCAATCCCTGCTATAGGCAGGGCACCTTCTACTAGACCAGGGTGCTCAAAACCCATCCAATCTGGCATTGTACATTTCCAAGGATGGGATATCCACAGTTACTGTGCATGCCTCACTACTCTCATAGTGAAAAATTTCTTCCTTATATGCAATCTAAATCCACCCTTTTTCAATCTAAGACCATTACTCCTTGTCCTATCACTACACACCCTTACAAAAAGCCCCTCTCCAGCTCTTGTCAGTGCCTTTTAGGTACTGGAAGACCATGGTACTACAGAAGATCATGGAGCCTTCTCTTCTCGAGGTTGCATAACTCTGACTCTTTCAGCCTGTCTTCATAGGAGAGGTGCCCCAGCCCTCTGAGAATCTTCATGGCCTTTCTCAGCACCTACAGCAACAAGTCCATTTTCATGCTGGGGGCCCATCATAAGTGCAATAAGTAGAATAGGTTACAAATCTCACCACCTCCTGCACCCTCAGTTTCTGCTGCCGTAGTGGGTAGATGTCCTGCTTTTTATGTGACTTTGAGAGAGGTTTTGCCGAGGATGCAGATGCAGTGGTTGTGGAAAGATGCAGGCCGGCAGGGGCCAGATTTCGTGCCACATCCGTGTGGCCGTCCGTGGCTGGCTCAGCGGCGGTGGCTCGGAGCGCCCAGAGCTGGCACCCTTCGCTCAGCTGGCACCCTTCCCTCAGCTGGCACCCTTCGCTCAGCTGGCACCCTTTTCTGCAGTGCAGGACCGGGGGGCTCAGCCGCGCTGGACCCGGGCTCTGCCGTGCGGACCGGGCTTTTCCCGGGCGGGGGTGCAGAGCCTCCTAGCCCCGGGTGTCGCTCCCAGCGTTTCCCGAGCCGTTCCCAGCCCGGAGCTCCTGGATGGCGAGGCGGGGTCGGTGTCGTTCGGCTGCCACCTCGCGGGGAAGGAGCGGCGCTTGGGCAGGCGGGGACAGAGGGACCGGGGACCCGCAGCGAGGGCCCAGGGAGGGTGACAGGGCGTGTGCGAGCGCTGCTCCCCTGCATGGGGTCACAGCCCGGCAGCACACCTTTGCTTGCTGCTCTTCCTGCCCTTTTTCGCACCTGCTTGCTGGCGTCTGAGCTTCACCGGGCACCGCATCCATATCTAAGCTGCTCTGCTGGAAACCCCACTTTTCCCCCTGCATTTCTGAGCCCGGGCTGGTCCTGGCTGCCTGTCCTTGCAGTCCTGGTGCTAATGCCCTCTCCCCAGAGGCACCGACACTCCCTCTACCTGTCTTCTTCATCCCTGCTTTTCTGTTGCCTGGCCAGGACATAATTTTCTCTCTTTATCTCCATTTTTCCCAGGATTTGTTCTCATTACTTACCTAACCTTAATGCTTATGGAACATCCTCCATTTCCCCATCCTCGCCCTGGCTGACATCTCCTCCCCTTGCCCTCTTCCATGTCATGAGCTGAGCATTCCTATATTGCCATTTAAGTTGAAGATCTTCCCTGGTATCGTTTCCTGTGCTGTAGCCCAGCATTGGTACAAGTGCAAGGCTCATCCTGTCACTCCAGTCCACATTACCCTCTTCTTATATCTCTCATCACAGCAGCTTTTTCCCGTGCCTCTGCCCAGATGCACTTACATATTTTTCACCTCCTCATGCAGCCCTCAGCCTCCAGTGGGCACTGTAGGCTTTTAGAGGCCAACACAAGCCATGAGGTAGGGACTGTGCAAGGCTAGCCTTCAGACCTCGGACACTGCTGCAGAATCTGGGTGTGTTGCAAGTTTTCGTGACAAAAAACCCATCTCTTCCTTTCCTGGGAAGATCTGAACACTCCACAGCTAATACTTCCCACACTGAGCAGTTTCCTTAGCCTGGCTCTCCCATAGTCAGTAGAGGAGGCTGCAGAGCAAGGAGTGCCTGTGACAGTTTTAATCTGGCCAGTTCAGGTAGCAGCTAATAGTAGGCGCCATGCCAGGCCACCTGTTAATGCCAAGGTCCTAAAGTCACAGAAGCATGTAGCATCCAAATTTAATGTGGGGCCACAATGTCGTTGCTGGCAGCTGACTGCTGCTGTGCTTCTTTAAGAGCCGCTGTGGATATGGAAGTCTCCAGGCAGTCCAGAAGTGACCAGGCAAGTTCATGTATGAAGAAATTAATCCCAAAGGAGTGCAGCTTCTGCTGGTTCATAATGACTCTGAAGCAGCTGAGGTAGGCCAATATGATCCATGCTGGCCTTGTGCTCCTGGCAGGCCCGTACCCAGCAATCAGAGGACAGCACTGAAGATTAGACAAGACCCTTGGACTGACCCAGCAAAGTCTTTCCTTGTGTGTTCCTCAGGCTGGTTTTGAGGATGAAAGCAGCTCTTGGCTTTACAGCCTGGCTGTGGTTTGCTCTGAATGTAAGCAGCACCCTGCTTTTCCCATCTTCCTCTGCCATCTAATCCAAGTCCCCCCATCCTTCTCACTGTGTCTTTTCCTATGCTCTTCATGGGAGTAGGAGCAGTTCTCTCACCATCACCCACACAAGCATTACACTTGTACATGCCAAGCCTGCTACAGTCGCACACATCCCCACATCCTCTCTAGTGAATCCTTGGCCAGGCTGGCTTGCAGCCATGTAAGAGCATGCAGCAACTCTTCGGCCTCGTGCTGCATGGATGGGTTTGCCTACAGGAGTGTTAGGCACCAGGTGAAATTGCTGATGTCCCAAATTGAAGAGTCTTGCCACCCCTTCTGCATCTTCACTCAGAAGTATGTGGAAGTTCTCGCAGAAGCATTAGGGGGGACTCCTGGAGCGTCTGTGTGCCAGGCTGTTATTCTGGGATCTTGCACACGGGCAGGAGCAGTGAGGTCACCATGGCATGGCTCTGTTTTTCTCACTGTTAAATTTAAGGATGCAGCTAGGGTTACACTGTCTTGGAGAGAAGGGTGGGATGGGGTGGGGGCTGCACACGGTCCTCTTCAGCCATGTGAGAACTACAGCTCTCTAAATCTTGGCTAAGGCTGCCTTGTGGTGTGGCACTGATGCAGATCACCCAGGCTGAACCTGTGGAACCTGGAAACTCAGAATGCAGTATCCCATGAGGTTGTTGCAGCACACAGGCACCAGGGCAGGACTCCATCTGCCTCTGCAGCAGATATCCGAATGTCTCACATTTGGAGCAAGGAAGAGCAGTGCAGTTGTTATGCCCTTGACAGCTTTCAGTCTGCTCCTTCTTGATTTCCTTAATGGGATCTGACTCGGTCAGCATTTAGGGTCTGAGGTCCCTTAGGGGTTTAGCTGGGAAATGCTGCCAGATATTCATATTAGCTCATCAGCATTGGAAACCAAATTTCCTCGCCTTCAATACCCTGACACTTACGTGGTCACGGGCTTGGCAGGACTGCTGAATTCCTGGGGCAGGGTGGGGGAATGAATAGGCTGGGATATTAGAGCGAATTCCCAGATCACAGGCTCAAGGTCACCAAAGCGGGAGGCCGCAGGGACAGCCCCGAAGCTCCCGGTGCCAGCGGAGCGGGAGCAGGAGCGGGCAGCCGGGGTCTCCCAGGAGCGGCGTTCTGGGGATGTCCAGCGGGCGGGCACCGCTCAGCGCAGCGACCGCCAGAGGGCGGCGGAGACCGCGGGCTCGCCCGCTGTGCTGCGGGATGGCGAGCGGATGGACGGGATGGCGAGGATGGACGGGATGGCGAGGATGGACGGGGATGGCGAGAGGATGGACGGGGATGGCGAGGGGATGGACGGATAGCGAGCGGATGGACGGGGATGGCGAGCGGATGGACGGGGATGGCGAGAGGATGGACGGGATGGCAAGCGGATGGACGGGATGGCAAGCGGATGGACGGGGATGGCGAGGGGATGGACGGAATGGCGAGCGGATGGACGGGATGGCGAGAGGATGGACGGGATGGCGAGCGGATGGACGGGGATGGACAGGGATGGCGAGCGGATGGACGGGATGGCGAGGGGATGGACGGAATGGCGAGCGGATGGACGGGGATGGCGAGAGGATGGACGGGATGGCGAGCGGATGGACGGGGATGGCGAGGGGATGGACAGGGATGGCGAGGGGATGGACAGGATGGCGAGAGGATGGACCAGGGATGGCAAGTAGATGTAAGGGATGGCGAGGGGATGGACAGAATGGCGAGGGGATGTACAGGATGGCGAGGGGATGTGTGGGGATGGAGATACAGGATGGCGAGGGGATGTACGGGATGGCGGGGGGATGTGACACGAGGGCCACAGGACTGTGATGGCCAGGGGATGCTTGGGGATGGCGAGGGGATTACAGGACGGAGTGTTTGTGAGGGGTTTGTTCTCTGGGGGCTGCAGGGCTGGGGCATTGGGGGGTCGTGCTCTTGGAGGCCTGAGGGCTGCGCTGTGCATGTGCACACCTGTGGGAGCTGTGCCCGTGCCTGCCTGTCCCCTGCCGTGCAGCGGGGTGAGCACACTAGGGGAGGGCAGTGTGCAGGTGAGGGCTGGCACTGTCTCCTCTGCTGGGTGCTCACCCATGGCCGTGTGAGTGCCTCAGTGCCCACGGCAGTGGTGTGCACAGCCCACAGCAGCAGCTGCTCGTGCACACACATGGAGAATCATCATGCAAACATGGGCTGGCCTGAGGTGTAGCTGGGAAGGAAGGGTGACTGATAGAATAAATTGAAAACAGATGCTGTTTCCTGCAGAAAATCTCACTCAAAGACAAATATTTTATTTTCTTCCATCATTTTCACTTTCTTTCTTATTCCAGTCGAGCAGCTGTTGTCCCCCCAAAACATTATTTTGTGATAGAATTGTAGCCTTCCCCCATTTTTACAGTACTTGTGACAGTAAACGTAGCACCCATGGCGTGTACTCTAGATAGCTGTGCTGTAAAACCCAGAGATTCCATGTGGCCCCCAGGGTGATGCACAGAGGCTGCAATGGTTCCCAGTCAGCCTAACACACTGCCCAGCATCTGCACGGCCTGCTGGTGAGATCAGCTGCTGGTGTTAGCCTGTGGTGTGGCACAGAAGGTGATCAGGACTGCACATGGAGCATTTTCTGCAGCCAGCTCCACCATCTGATGGGGTCACACAGAGAGCCATGAAAACATGTATAATTTTTCATCTCTGGAGATGGGTTTCGGCTTTTCAGTTGCCCTCAGACTTACACGCACCAGCTCAAGCAGAACAGAAGCCAGTGTGACCCTCTCCCAAGTCCTCCATCACACCACGTGTCTTCGTGTGTCCTCTCTTACACCTAGATGTTCCAGAGGCTTATCTCTTCACACCATGCCGTGCCTCTGCCCCAGTCCCCACCAAGCTCACAGACTTTGATCCGTGCATTTAGGTGCATTAAGGCAGCAGGTACCTAGCCAAGGCCAAGTGCCCCTTGCCTCTGCTGTGCTGAGTGTGCAGTGCATGCCACCATTGGTGCAAGTGCCTTTGCTCCAGTTGCATGGATGCCCTAGAAAAGTGGCAAAGAGGAGGAATGGTTGTCACGAGTATGTAATGTACATGTCCATGTGTGTGTTAAATAGTATTTTAGCCAGATAGAAAAATGTGGTGGCTGAAATTTTTTTGTGGGCAACACACCCTGCCAGGTGTGCTCTTGTTTATTTGCTGGGCCGGAAAAGTCATGTTTTGTGCCAAAAAGGGATGCAAATGGTCCCAAACATCCTCCCCACCATTATTTGGCTGTGAGAGATGTTTTTTCTTAAACATAGGTGAGGTAGGGGTGGTAGCTGAAGTGAAACTTGTTCCTGAGTTTAGGGGAGAAAATAAAATGAGCGAAGAAAACCAGTGTTGTAGGATTTGTGTGACAAGCCATGAAAGATGCACTTGGACTAGCTGCAAAAAAGAAGCCATAGATAGAACATAAATTTTCCACACAAATCAACACATAGTTACTTAAAAATCAAAGAATAGAACTGGGGTACAAACAGCTACTCTAGTCAGCTACCTTAGGAAGAAATCAGACAAATTACAGTGCAACAGAATTTGAGGGACTCTGGAGACATCCCTCTTGGATTTGCTGCCTTTTTGTCACCAGCTTGAGCTTAATAGTGACTGTGCTGCTGAGCAAGCCTGTGGGTGGCACCCATGCTCTCAGGAGAGGAGGACTCTTCACCTTTTCAGGTTGTGAGGGAGCAGTTGTACTTCAGCCTCATGACAGGGCCTTTTTTTTTTTTTTTTTTTTTGCTCCCCTCTGCCATCAGAAACAAATTTTCTTGGTAGTAAGCATGACTTCTTTCTTCCACAGCAGGATCAGTTCCAACATAAAACCTCATCTCCATCTCCTCCCTCCAGCATCTTACATGGACATATATGTATAAATGTACACATACATGTGCATGCATGTCTAAATACATGGGCACTTTATGTGCACATACACATGATGAGCTTGCATTAACAGACCCACAGCCATGTACACCTCCCTGACCAATTATCAGGAAAAGGCCGCCAAGGCTTGGGATTACAGGGTGAATTTAAAGCACCATCACTGCCATTAAAGTCATGCAGAAAAGGGAGCCCATAAATGAGAGGATGAATGAGAAGATGTCAGGAGTGTTAGTGTTTAATATTCCCTGAGTGAGGCTGTGCTATTTGCTGCTGCAGCAGCGCGCTCCTCCCTGCCCCCTCTGACAGAGCCTGCGGATGCACATACGCAGTGCAACTTCATTTCCCACCCTCATGAAAAATCAACCTCCCTGGCACACCCTGCACCCTCACCCCATAGGTGTCATGCTGCAGGGCTGTAAGTTCCACAGCGACTCCTCCGCCTTCCTCCACCCCGATTCAGAAACAAATAATTACGGTGCAGCCCTAGGAGGGAGGGGAGGTGTCTGCTGCTTGGGCCCAGGTTTTATTGATCAGATCACTGTGATGAATCAGCTCCTGTGGAGCTGGTGTCTTCCTGCAGACAGGTACTGGCCATTGTACAGAATTACAAGTCCTGGCACCTCAGGGCCACCACTGGGAAGGTGGTGGAGTAGGCAGGTGTGGGGGTGGTGACCAGGGGCTGCATCTGCAAAGGTGTGAACCATATCCCTGCACTGGAAGGCCAGCAGCTCCCAGCTGGAGGCACAGCAAGGGTTGGGATGTGGTCAGCAGCCAGGGTTGAGCCTTCCCGCTTGCTCCAGGCCCTGTTTCTCCAGTGTGGGTGTTGTTTAGGGAGAGCTGCATGCCGTTGGAGTGTTGGGCTGAGGGAAGGAGGATGCTGATGAGCTGGCTGACAGCAGCCTGTAGCTGGGCTGGAAAGAGGCTCACCAAGGTGGGAAAGCGGCTGTGCCCTGCAGTCCAAACCCACCACTGCAGGAGCAGCCTGGGACTGAAGCACTGTGTTCCTATGCCACCCCCATCTCACCCAGCCTCGTGTAATCTTGTCTTCTTTTCTCTCCCTTCTCGCACCCTGCAGGACCTGGCACAGGGAGAGTAGACAACGGCTCCATGAGTTTGGCCGTCCCACTGTGGCTTCTGGCAGCATCCCTGCTCTGCCTACTCAGCAAATGTTAATACAAATCAGAATTAAAATAATAATATTAATAATAATTAAAAAAACAACACGACAGCAACAACAACAACACACAAAACAAAACGCGTTATACAGGAGACAGAGCGAAGAGAGGGGAGAGAGAAAAAAGAGGGGGGGAGAGAGAGAGACGATTGTTTCTTTCACAACTTTTGTGTGTTCAGGAGTGAAGAGGGGGGAGAGGAAAAATTACAGCAAAGAAGACTCAGCAACATTTAATCCAAAACCTGAAAAGCCGGCTGTCAAGTCATCGACTGCCTAGGAGGCAACACGAAGAGAGGGAGAGAATGGGGCACCAGCAAGGATCGAATAGCCGGAGGATGCTGCAATGTAAACAATCCAACAAAACCCACAAAGCCAATCAAAAAGAAGATCCCTTTTCTTTTCTCTCCTCCTTCCTCTTTTCCATACTCCCTCACTTTCCTTCCTTCCTCCTCTTTCTTTCTTTTGCAGAAAGAGGTCTTTGCTTCAGTGTCTATAGCCATTTAACTTTTTGGATGCCCTGGGTCATTTTTGTGAGCTAATGCTCAGCCAGTTCATACTTTTAAAAACAAATTAAAAAAAAAAAAAAAAAAACAAACAAAAAAAAGAGAAAAGAAAAAAAAAAACAAAAACAAAAAAAAAAAACGAACAGCCACAAGCCAGAGCAAGTCACCTGAAGCTCTCTGCACACTGGTGTCCTGTTAAGAACCCCATCCTCTCTTCCCTTCACCCTGTGCTCATGTGCACCCGGCCCTTGCTAAACACCTTCTTTCCTGCCCCCTCCTTCAAGCAACATCGCCCCACAGGCCTGAACTAAAGCTGTGTCAACTCTACTGAAAGCCTACTTTTCTTTTTTTTTTCTTTTAGAATCCTCTTCCTTCCCCCCCCTCAATTCAATCAGCTGTCTTTCTCTTTCTCCTGTGTATGCCTGTGTGCGTGCGTGCATGCATGTGTGGCTCTTGCTGTCTTCACTCTTTCTGTCTTTCTCTTGCTCTTTCTAAGCATGCAAAACGAAGAGTCCATGTGTACATATGCTCATCCTATTGTAGATAATGTCCTGCCTTGTAAGTGTGAGACAAGATGCAGAGAGATCACTTAGGCAGAAGAGGTGTGAGGAGAGAGGGGCAGCTGCAACACAGGTTCACATGGTGTCCCCTCTCCTATGTCCTCACTGGCTTTTTGTCTTCTGGCCACCTTGCTTGCAAGAGTCAGACTGCACCCTTGTCTAGGCTTTTTTTCCTCTCCCACCTCCAACTTGTTTGGCTCTCAGCCTCCAAGTACCAACATAGCAGCCTGTGCTATGCATGAGTGCTTGCACACACTCACGGGGGTGTGCACTCATGTGCAATTGTCCAAGCAAGCAGAAGAAACCAGGACTGGCCTACAACACTGTGGACTGAAGAGTGCAGCCACCGTTCCTCCTGGGGATGGGAGGCTGAGCTGGCGGGATGTGAGTGATGAGACCTTGGATGTCACCAAGCAGCCACTCCTTTTAGGTATAGTGTGCATAGGAACAATACCTCAACATCAAAACCACAATCTGGTCATTCCTAACCATTTTGGTAGACATGCAAAAATAGAGCCAATACCCTTTTTCGTTGCTTTGTTGTTTTTGTTCTTACTGTCCTCCCTGGTATAAAGGGAAATGTAGGCTGTGTAAGGGTGAGTGTGTGTGTGTGTGTGTGTGTGCTGTACACCACTATTACAAAACTCACTGCAAATTCCACATTTGAAAGAAATTGGATCAGAAAATGGCCAGGACCTGTGAATGTAAGAAATAAAACAAATGTCAGGTCCAAAATCCTAGGCTTACAAAGAAGGAGATTAAAATTATGCAGCAAAGTAGTGAGCAGTGCAATTTCCCCTGCTTTTCTCTTATCTCAAGGGTGCTGGTCTTGCTGGAGAGTGCCCCACACTTCCCATGGCAGACTCACATACAGAGGTGCCAACAAGAGAGGCTTTAGTGCCTCCCAAGTGAGGAGGTGAGAAAAAGCTGTGAGAAACAGGACTGAGAAAATGCTGGGAGTGGCTGGAGTTTGCCCCACCAGCTCAAGCTCTGCTTCCAGAGCCAGAGTGAGCAGGGGCTGCAGTGCCTGTGTGTGGGTGGGGCAGAGGGGAGAAGACTCCTGTGTCCCCTGGCCCATCACGAGCCATAGGATCTTGATTTAGCCCACTGAAGTCGAGAGACCATCCCAGGACAGCAGAGCGTCTCACAGGCGCTCAGCTTTCAAGCAGCAGCCAGTTTGCTCCTCTGTCTTTGCCCTGGGCCCTGAAACAGCAGCAGCACGCTTGGCAAGGGGGAAACAGCTTGGCCTTGCAGTGTGCAGGAGGGGATACCCTCCAGGTGGTCCCCAGGCAGGAAGGAAAGTGGGAATTGTCCCCAGCTCTGCTCCCCCACTCTGCTCAGCGCGGCGCTTTCGCCTTGCACTGCGGCACTCTGCCCTCTCGCTGCTGAGCTCAGCTCTTCCAAGAAGCTGCAGGCACACAATTAAAGCAGGCAGCCAAGGGCTCCTCCCAGGCAGCCAGAAGTGTAAGGAAATTTATTAAAGAGACACGTGAGACATGCTGAAGTTTGGAATTGCAATTGGTATAGAGCTGCTGTGGGATTGGATAGTGGTAATTTATGGTCCTCCAGACCCCAAAGCCATACCTGCAAGAGGGTGCAAGTTGCAAGTGGGCAACTAGTGCTTGAAATCCACCCAAGGTGTCCAGCGATGGCTCCCTTTCTCCAAAACAGGGCAGTCATTGATGGGACTTGGGTATCTCCTTTGGACACTGGTGTGTGTCAGCCCATGAAAAAAATGCCCTGCATCCTTCAGAGCATTCAGACAACCCAGTCCATGTGCCTAACCTTCAGGAGAGCCATCTAATTCCTAGGCTTAGTAACAAGTCCGGATTTTCTGTTGCAGCAGGCCTCTTCTTTCCCCTGGTGCAACCATGAGCTGATCCTGATGGAAGCTGCACCCTTTCCTGCTCACTGGCACCAGCAAAAGCACCACACTGTTCTTCCTCGGGGCTGCACCTATGCCTGGATTCATTAGCACAGGCTTGTCGGGAAAGGTGGGCAGCCTGCAGTGTCCTGCTGTGACAGGCTGCTCCTAAGGGCTGAGACAAGCCCGCTGTAGGTTCTTTGATGTCAACCCAGTTACTATGGTAGCACCTGCCCCATGGGTGCTCTGTATGTGTTTTTGTCAGCGTGGGGTCACTCCCAGGCTCTGGGGTCACACACATCAGACCCCTACGGTGCGGTGGCAGTCATCAAGTCCCAGCACCTCATTATCTCACGTCTGTTTTGGTTCAAAGGAGTTCTGAGGGGATTTTTTTTAGATGTCAAGGCATCGAGGCATATGGTTAAAAGGGAAATATCTCACTAAAAGCAGAGCATGCATTTTTTGAAGCCATCTGTCCATTAGTGGGGGAGATGGCCCCAGCCCCAGCGCTGAGATTTGGTCTTTCCTGCAGGTCCTGGGCAGATCTTTGCCTCTGTTGCATGGCTGTGAAACAGGGTGAAAGCCAGTTCATTGCAGACCTCTCTGAGAAAAGACACCAACACCAAGTATGCTTGTTGTCTGCAGAAGTGCTGGAGACCCACTGCTGGCAATGTCTCTTTCTAGCAGGGCTGGGGCAATCGTGGGTAGGTAGGTTGGAGCTTGTTTTTCTCCGAGAATCTAATCCTCTGAGCTGCAGTGGGCCCCACAGGGTGCTGTAAAAATCTCCCTGTTTCTCCTAAACTCGAGTTGAGCTCAAGCTCCCTGAACTTTGAGGGCCTGTTCAAAGCACATGTTGAGAAGTGAGCCCAGATGAATATAGGAAACACAGGCAAGGTCTCTAATGCTTTTTCCCATTCCTTCTCCCCTCCACGCTCTGACAGAGAAGTTGCAATGGCTTTTCTCATTTCTCAGGCTCTTCTCTCTGAAACTGTTTCTCCTCATCATCTCTTTTCCCTGTTTACATTGCTGTCTTTCCCATCACCTCCCAAAAAGCTGTGTTCTTGCTTCCTGCTGCCTCTCAGCTGGTTGGAGACCAGGGAAGATGGGAGTTTGGAATGGGACACCAGTTCCTTGAGCTTGTCAGTGTAATTGTGTTTGATTGATGGAGATTTAACATTTAGTGTTATAAAAAGATATGAACAAAATGGAAAAAAAATGTATTTCTTCTACTGGTTTGTAAATATTACAAGAGTTACATGAGATGTCTGGTAATGTTCAAGCAGAGGTACAAAAACTTAGGTTTCATATATGGCCCCATAATTGCTAGCAGATTTCTAACCCTTTTCGGATGACCGAGAGGAGGGGTGAGGGCAAGTCTTTCTGACAGATACCGGACAGGGGAAAGGCAGCCACCTCGAGCCACATGAGCTCCATGCATGATTGTAGCATGTTGCTTGGAGCGTGTGCCTGGTCAGATGGAAAGCGAAGCAAACACCTGTCTCTGAACGGCTGGGAAGGGCGACGTGGGAGGCTCCAGCCGGCACCTGTATCTTGGCATTGTGTTCATTTCTGTTCGTTTGCAGCTCCGCGCTCGCGGGCTCGTTGCTCAGTGATGCGCCCTCTCCTCCTGCCCCGTACCCGCTTTCTTCACCAGTGAAGTTGTGTCGCCCCCATGCTAGCCCCAAGTGCATGTGAACGTGCCATTCATGGAGATTTCATTGGTGACATGCATTGTGTCAAGAGTTAGTCTTTGTCTGAACATCTTTCTCACACCACTGACTGTTCACCACTTGGGCAGATCGCTCGTGCACTGCTGCTTGCCCCACTTCTGGTCAAAGAACATCCAAGCCCCACCAGCTCTTCTTAGCTCCAGGTGCATCCAGACCATGGCCCCAGGCCACCTGTCTGAGCAACCCATTCTGAAAGTCCAAGCACAGAGCATGGGCAAAGCCACCATCAAAAGCCATGTGGTCTCCAAGCTGAGTGGAAGCTACACGTCTGGAAGAAGTTTGGGGGAGCAGCAGAAAGTCCTGATGAAACAAGAGGATCTGGGAAGTCAGAGGAGTTATGCTAGAATCCTTCACAGCCTCACCAGCAGATGATATTTCAGCTCAATTTTTGTGCAATGTTTCATCACTTTGCCCTTCCCTGGTGTGGGAATCTATGGGCACAGAGAAATCTCTACTCCTTCCAGCCCCTCACACCTCTGCTTCCTCTCCTCCAAGCACACTGACCTGCAGCCCTAATCATCATGGTGATTGATGTGATGTAGCAACTGACATGGGGGATGGCTGACCAAGACAGTATGACAGAGGAGGTGCCAGGGGGGTGAGCAGTTCTCTCTCTTTCTCTCTCTCTCTTTCTGTCTCTCTCTCCTGATGGTGCAGAATCTTACTGTGTCTCTGACTCAAGAACACAAAACCTCTTGAGTTAGGGATGCTGGGAGCAAACTGTCCTGTGGGAAGAGCAAAACTTGAGACAGGGAAGTGATGGAGAAGCTGGATAGTAATTTCCAAGATGTGATGCTGGTGGAAAAGGATAAGGATGAGTGCTGTCCATCATCCATGCACGGAACTCTCAGGTTCACCAGCGAGGATACCATGGCCTCTCAACTCTAATCTTAGAGTGGCTTCATTTCCAGTGGGATGCCCAGAAGATGATATTTTTTTAAATTGTGTGACTCTGCTGAATAAGAGCTGTGCCACACCAATACAACCTCTTTCACTTTTCCTTCTTGTAACTTGCTAGAATGGTGATCAGGCAGCTCCCACAAGCCCCCAAAATTTTGCCTAATTGTTGGCGCCCATTAGGGCAATCTATGGTGCTTGCTTGTTGGTCCACTCGCTGTATCACGGGAGCAGAACTCATCTTGGTGAAAGTGCATTGGTTTGGTCCTCTGTACCTCCGTGGGTCAAGGTGATGGAGTGAGGCAAGGAGACCTGCCAAGGCAGGCCTTGGGAAAGAGGAGCAGATCTCCTAATTAGCCCAGACAGGTGGGAAGCAAAGGGTCCTTCACCTGCTGCAGGCTTAGCTTAGGGTTAGCTGGTGCCACAGCAACTCAGACTGCCCTGCAAGTCTTGTAGAAGTGTCCAGGCAGTGGAGAAGGAGGGGGCAGTGACAGGGGGACATGACTCCAGCACAGGTGGTGGAGACTGCATGAGCAGCAGGGCTCCTTGGGCAGCACAGCTGGGGAAGGGGCAGAGATTGCATCCCAGGAGGACCCTTCTTTCCCTGCCTGTCCTCATGGTGCATCAGGAGCTCCCTGCCAGCTCCCAGGGCATGCTCACCATGCAGCAAAATGGGCCTCAGTGAGTAAAGCAGTGTACCCCACAGTGGCTCCAGCCGTGTCCTGAGGAAAGGCGTGTGGATGTTTCTGTACGTAACAGAGAGGCCACGGGTGGAGACGAGGAGCAAGGCCTACCCAGGAGCCAGCCAGTGAGGGGGCAGTCCCAGGCAGGGCTGTCCTTCCCCAGACTGTGACATGTGCTCCCCATTCAGCCACGCACAGGTGCACACGCACACCCCGTGGGCCCCACGGCGCTCACGCTGCAGAGCGCTCCCGGCGCTCCCCTTCCCGCGCTCTCCGTCGCGCACTCGGCAGGCGTCAGCGCCGCTGCTGGCCTGGCACACGCCAGGACACACGGCTGTGACCTCCTGGGGAGCCAGGAGAGGCGTGTGTGCCTGTGCCTGCGGGAGCACACGTGTGTGCCAGGAAGGGAGGAGGGGGCCACCATCACCTCCCAAAATCATTCAACCTTCCCAGCTGGAGCCAAGATTCATCCTCTAGACCTTGAGAATGAAGGCCAGTCCCTTCTTCTTGCTACACGGTGGGGTGGTTAGAACTCTCCTCATTAACAGTGTTATATACATATAAATATATATATATATCTATATCTTTATATATATTTTTCCCCAGCACTGTAGACATGAGCTGAACTTCTCTTTAACGAAACGAGAAAATGGCCATTTTATTTTTTGCCATTGTTTTGGTTTTGAAACTAGCTCTGTGAAAGAAAGTTTTAAAAGCGCAAGTGTGTGTGTAAAAGAACCAATCAAAAAAACTAAACAAGCCAACAAACGAATGAACAAAACCCAGTGATGGAATAAAATAAAGAAGCCTTTTATTTTTTTCTTTTCTCAGTGTATTTAACTTCTGTTATCTCGTTTCTGTTTCTTTACATGTATGAATGCTCTGCTCTTCTGTGATCTTAAAAAAAAATACAAAAAAATACAAAAATTAAATAAACGTGAAAAGGAGGCAATGTTTCTTCATTTCCCCTCCCTGCCTTGTATACTCTGGTTTGTCTCCTCTCAGATCATGTCTAGTGGTGACTTTCCAGCCCACAGGGGGAATGTGGGCCAAGCTACCCCTTCCCTCACCTTCCTTGGAGGGGCAAGGCAGTCCAGGGCTGCAAGTGGGGCAGGGGCCAGTGGCTGGGGCTGAGGGTGCTGTGTCACCCCAAGCAGTCTGACCCCTTCAGTGCAGTGCCTGGGGATGAAGAGAGCAGGCTGGCTGGAAACAGATGTGGGATGGGGCTGCCAGGAGAAGATGCCATAGGCAAAACTGCAGTGCACATCCCTGAAGTCAGCACTTGCCTTCAGCTTCTTGTTTGGTGTGGGTTTTTTTAGATTAGTTAAATTGCATGATTTAACAAGGCAACACACGTGTGAGTGCAGACAGAGGTTGGGATCAAGGCTGCAGTCCCAGGAGAGGAAGATTAAGGAAGCTGATGGAGGAATAGGCTGAGGCTGAGCTGCTTAGTGGGGCACAGGGCAGAAGCACCAAAAGACAGAGAATGATGGTTGAGATGGTGGAGAGAGAGAAGGACGGTGGTGGGAAAGGAGGTGGGAAATGCTGGCCAGAAAACAGCAGGATGCAGCACTGGGGAGGCCAGGTTTTGTGGCAAGGAGGGAGTGGGAAAGCAGAGGAATGGAGAGGGCCTGGGGCTTGGAATAAGGGCAGCCAGGACAAGGGGAAGAGGGGCAGGAGTCATGCTATGGTCACAAGCAGCATAAAAGGAATAGGCTAGAATGCAGCAGGAGGAAGAGGGCAGCAGAGTAGCCTGGGCAAGTTTACAAGCAAACAAAGCAAAAGGGGTGAAGAAACCAAGAAGCAGGAAAAACCTGGTCAAAGGAGAATGCAGGACCTGGGAAACTTAAAGGTGAGGGTTGGAGAACCCAGGACATCTACAGCCAAATGACTATAGTGGGGGTGTCTCTGTCATGTAAATGCCACCTGACAGTCACAGCCTGGCATCACTGTCCTTTTCCTAGCAGGAGAATCATTATTTCCTGGCAGCCCCTAAGGACAGCTAGCTGTGCTACTGCACAGGGCAGCATGTACCCAACACCAGGGCAGCAGCAGGAGGCTGCATGTGGCCAGGTTCAGCCTGGGCTGCAGGAGAGCCTGCCTGTAGCTCTGAAGGGGAGGTGGTCTCATCCTCTCTCACTGCTGGAGCATGAAAAACCAGGGCTTCTTATCTCTGGGTCTGCTCTGCACACACCTGTGTCTGCCTTCACTGCCTCTGTGTCACCGTCCATGTCCCTCCTGTTGCCTGTTTACAGTCCATCAGGGCAGAGACTGAGACCTGCATACAAAATGGTATATTCCATGAAAAGTTACAGTTTCTGGAGTGTAACGCACAGAACAGTGTAAGCTTGGTATCCAACAGAGTACAAACTTTTCTTAAATTGTATGAAATGAAATAAAACCAGAGCTGTCAGAAGCTCAGCACAAACAGTGGGTTGAGCAGAGGTACATGACTGAGCAAGAGGTGCAAAGCAGGATGGTGAACATGAAGGTGAGTAGCACCACAGCTTTGTTATTTGAGACCAAAGAGAACCCACGGGTTGTGATTCCTCCTCTGTCACCATCATTCCCTCCCACGGTGCTGGGAGAGCCAGGAGGTGCAGCGTGGAGGATCCAGCAGAGCTGGTGGGGACAGTGCCAGGGCAGGGGCACCCTGTGCTCTGTGGACATTAAGGTCAGGGCTGAGCTTTACTGGCTGGTCACTGAGGTGGAAGCAGGCCAGGTTTGTGGTGCTGCACACAAATGACACCAGTGCTCCAGGGCTTCACCTCAGTGTGAGTGCTCTGAACACACCTGGAAAAGCTGACTTTGCCTTTTTACCTCCACCAAATTAAAGCTGAGGCTAAAAAGAAGACAAGATAAACCCTGGCAAGAACAACCCCTCTTTTCATTAACTTTTTAAATAGTTATTTTTAATGGTACATTTAACTAACACTAAGTTATCCATGGGAAGACAATTTGGCTGTTAACACTGGCTTCTGCTTAGCAAACAAGCTTTGGGTTTGGTGAGGCGTGAGCATAAGCATAGCACCAGTAGTGCTCCTTGCTAACAGCAGACTCATTAACAATAATTCCTGCTTTTACCACCATGAAGAGCTTTTTGTACCTCTAAGAGCAATTATTAGATGTACCCCATTTTCCCTGCAAAATATACATAGGAAATTATTAGCTGTGATGCAGATCTACCAGTAAATGAGGATCTGAATTCTTAGCACTTAATGTAACTCAAAATTTCCAGAAGAGTAAGAAAAGGGATGAGATGTTCTGGGGACTGTGTTCTTCATCTTTTCTCACTGAAGAACTTGAACTATGTTCGAGCACTGCTAAATTGCAATTGAAAATTAGTTATGGGTTATGGTACTCAAAGGCTTTGGGAAAATGTGTGTCCATAAAAATGTCTTGCAATTCAGCCAAGACTGGCTTTTTGCTTTCCAAAGAAGGCATTGTCAGAATTGGTAAAGAGCTGGATTTAAAGAGATACACTGTGATGGATAAAACACCAGAACTTGAGGTGCAGCCTCACCAGTGCAAAGTGCAGAGGGACAATCACTGCCCTGGTCCTGCTGGCCACACTGTTTCTGACACAGACCAGGATGTCATTGTCCTTGTCATTGTATGGCCATAGGGGAACAGGCCGGCTCATGTTCAGCCACTGTCAACCAGCACCTCCAGATCCTTCTCTGCTGGACAGCTTTCCAGCCATTCTTCCTCAGGCCTGTTTCCCAGCATGGGGTTGTTGTGACTCAAGGGCAGGACTCAGCACTTTGCCTCACTGAATCTCATACTGCTGGTCTTACCCCATCACTCCAGCCTGATCAGAATCCCTCTGCAGAACTTCCTGCTCTCCAGCAGACCAACATTGTAACACTTAGTGTTATCTGCAAACTGAGAACAAGCTGAGCTTTCATCTGAAAGCTGGAAATTGAATTGATTTCCAGAGAAATATCTGCATTTATTGGTCTGTTGTCTGTGTTATGAATTCTGTCCACATGTGGCAGGTGAGCTATCTGTAAAAGCCTTACATAATGCTTTGAGCTTTACATAATGCTTTGTGATGTTTAATACTTTCAGAGCATATGGTTTGTAGAACATTTACTGCTTCCTCTTCAAAAGTGTCATCTTTCCAGTTCAGCTTAAAAATGGTGCATTGACCAGGAAACTAGAGGAATGAGTGTTTGAACCATTATCACAAAGAGGAAGGCTAATTGAAATGCATAATAGAGTTGTCACACATTCCAACCTTGATGATGAATTTGATTTCAGGTCTTTTAAAATATTGCAAATGTTTACAAAATGCTGACCAGGAATAATGCTACTCTGCCACTAGAAAGATACTCCAAAATTTTTATAGGGCTGGACGGCAGCAAGGCTTGGTTTGGAAATCACACCTCAGCACTGATCTGCTGCTGCCCCATTTTGGGTGATTATGTTTTTATCCAGGTCTAGGGCTGCAGTCCCCTGATACCTGAGTTAATAGGCTGCAGTACTAGCAGAGGAAAAGTTTGTGGAAGTCACTGATACAAGTGGGTGATCTCACCTTCTTCTGCCAGCACAACACGTGAATCTGGGTTTTCCATCTCTTGGAGCCCAGCCTCTCAGGCTGTTTCCTTAGCTTGCAACCCATTTTGCAACCCAGTCCTTCCAGATGAAGAAATCACTCCTGATCTGAGCCTCTCGAGGATGCCCCACAGACAGAGGGTGAGTGAGGATGCACAAAGCTCTTGACACAAGCACAGGAATCCAGCAGAGCTTCAGCCCCACACAGTGCACCTGGCTTCCAGTTCTGGCCCTGTAATTCCTATAAGGAATTTATTGTTCACTTGATGTGGCTTCAGTTGGCACAAGTTGTGGAAAACAGGCACTGAGCAGTCATCCAGAGCACCCACGAGATGGTGGCAAGCTCGAGTGAACACTATGCATCCTCTCTGGTTCTGCTCAAATAAAAGCTGCCCTGCCTGCCTGTGGGCTCATCACCCATTGTAGAGTGCCTAAGAACTTGCAGCCACATTAAACCTCTCCCAGATCCTCTCACTGGCTGCTGACTTTACTGGTTTAAGTAACAGAGCCAAGACAAGCCCCTTCCAGCACCAGTGTTTGTGCATTGCTTGTCTGCCTAGTGAAGGGAGGGATGGGCTCTGCACATCTTTCCCTGGAGGATACTTTACTCAGCCTGAAACTCCCCCCATCACAGAGCCTCGCACACCTTCAGCACAGCCTCTGATCAAAGCTCTTCTGCGTGGCACAGGAGTGAAGATGTGCAGAGGTCACTGGTGGAGGCAGCTGCTGGTGACAGCCCCTGCTGCAGGCTGGAACCTCTGTGTGGCTCTGGCTGTGGCTGGGGCAGAGCAGGAGCTCTGCTGCTCTTTCCACCCACAGCACACACTGGGGATGAGCACAGTGCCACGCTCTTGGCAATCTGCTCTTGCTGCTGGTGGTGCAGGGCTCTTCTGCAAGGCTTTCCTGAGGCAGCTGTTGGCACAGCAGAGCTGCTGACAGGCACCAGGGCAAGCCTCCCACGCTGCAGGATGGGGCTGCAGCTGCCACAGCCCTGGTACCAGCACAAGCCACAGTGTGGGGGCAGACTGTGCCTCTTAATGGGGCAGGTCATGCACCAGAGCACAGCTAGGCTGGGAGGAGTGGCTGTGCAGGCATGGTCTGGGGCTGCTGTCTGCTTGAGGATGATATAGTGGGGCATCTTCCGAGGGAGATGCATGTCTTGAAGTGCTCAAGGACCAGAGGGCTGTGGAAAAGATGTGAGTATTTCTGCTTCTGGCTGCAGAGACAGATCCATTTTCTGAGGGCAGAGGTGAGCACTCTTTGTAAGCTAGGTTGAGTCAGCTTGAGGGCAAAGACCTCAAGAAACTCAGAGGACATTTTTTATGTTGTCCACATCCTTCCTCTTCTACTTGTTACCCCCATTAGCTAATTGAAATGGAAATTAAGAAAGATATCAAACATCTCTCACAAGGGGCTGTAATACTTATAGATAAAAGTTTGCAAGTGCTCTAAAGCACCTCCCTGGCCCCTGCCCCAGGCAGCCACCCCAGGCAGCAAAGTGTCCTTGGGAACAGGAGGCATGGGGCATCCAGGGGCAGCTAGATCAGACTAACAGCATCTGATTGCCATGAGTGACAGCTGAGTTAACAAACCAAGAGCTATTAAGGAGAATGACTGAAGAAAGGGAGGAAAAAGGCACTGGAGGCACTTTGTGCCTCTAATGATGGCTTTGATGTGGCAAATGAGGGAAAATTAGCACCAGACAGACAAATGGAAACTCATTTCAAGAGGCACCGAATGAGACAAAATTGCAAAGAGAAGCTCAGAAGATTGATTCCATAGCAATGAAACTTTATCTGCCAAGGAATCCAGCGTTCTCACTCCCTTGTTCTCTGTCTGTACTCTGGAGGGTCTCCCTTTGTGCCCTTTTAGTGATCCCCCTTGCTCTTATATAAATACTAGAGCTGAGGAAACAGTTATTCAGAGCAGGAGTGTGAATTTGCTTTGATGCTATCCACCCTCCCACCTATTTTAATTTGTGACTGCAGCAGTTTTTTACTGCATCGAAGGTGAACAGGAGCAGGAACTCATCACTACTGTGCTAGCCAACATCAGTTGTGTTCTGCTTCACACAGCAGTCTGAGATACTGGGATGGTCTGATCACAGGTCAGGGAGGTTTGGACTGGGACACAAGGAGAAAGGCTGTGTGAGGTGGTTTTTGCTTGTATACCAGAGGGAACAGTCCCCTTTCTCAGTCGGCTGAGCAGTTTAAATTAATGAATTGCTGAACCCTGTTCATCTCCAAAGCACTGGCAATGCCACTGCATTATTTTGCTCTGTGTCTGTGACATGTGGTTGTTTGGTAGTCTTGTATCCTCCTGCCCAAGGAGACAAAAGCTTGTCAAGGATGGAAAGAGGTGCATGGAGGAGGAGGGAGCCCATGCACTGCCCTGTGCATCCTCTGGTACTGACTCCAAGGAACAAGACTTGGCAGCCTGGCCAGGGTCTTGTATTCAGTCAAAGCAATGAAGTCATTTAGGGAGTGGAAAGTCTACAGCCTGGGACTCTCACTGTGGCAGCAGTTTCTGTCCAGTGCTTACAAACAGTAGGGATTCACACCAGTACCTGCCTAAAGTTCTGAATGAAACCCCCTGAGATAACTGTGCCAGACCTGATTCATTGCCCTGGATTAAGCCTCACTTTGAAAGTCTGGCACCATCTTGGAGTGAGAGGTCACTCAGTGGTGAATCAGGCATAAATGTTTTGGGGCTTTTTTGCCTTATATGCTCATATGATCCAATGTCTATGGATCACCCTTAAGAGAAAGAGCACAGGGGTATTATTTGTGCTTACTATCAGCTCTGTCAAGTGAAAAGGTTTCTGTCATTACTATGCAATTTTGATTCTCAGCACAAACACCTTCTTTTAGGACCAGGCACCCCTGTGGTGAAAATCAGCAGTGATGTACCAAAACCAATGAATCTGCAGGTCTGTGAGCTCCTCTCCCATGGCAGAGTTATTAGACATAGAACCTATGTCAAATAATGATGGGCCTCTGTGTTTGACACATGCCACAGAGGTAAAGGACAGCTGTGACATCTACTTGAAGTAAACTTGAAGTCTGTCTGCTCTAAAAAGGCAATCTTACCTCAGAAACTTAATTTTCAGGACAGCCCATTTAGCTGAGCTGCCCTTTGTACAGCAGCCTTTGAGAAAGGGCTCTCTGGGCTGTCACTGATCTGTGCACACCCTGTGTTTGCAGTGGGACCCCAATGCTGGGCTTACTGGTCCCTCTGATGCTGCTGGCACATCTACATCCCTCCAATGCCAGCAAATGGCCATGGGCAAACCCATTAGAGGTATGGGCAGTGGCTGAGTCTCACACAGGGACTGGCAGGTGACTTCCTTTTAATGAGTAAATTAGCTAAATCAAAACCAGCCTCCAGATACTTTGCTGATAATGATTAAATAAGTGTTTGATGAGTGCTCAGCTCTCTTCTTTTCTACTCTTGTTCACTTGCTTCTCTGTTTTCTGAATCTCCATCTTTATTTCTACCTTTATTGGCATGAGGTGTGGTTATTTTCCTTGCTGGGTTAGTATTTTTCTCTTCCCTTTCTGCTTCTCATGCATGAGTTTGTCAAGCAAGCACAAGCCATTTGGCCCACATTGATTATTTATGAAGGTGGGAACCTTTTATCTCAGCTGCTGGTGTTGAGAGAGGCTGCCTGCAAGAAGCTCTTGCAGGAGCTGGGAGAGAGGCAAGGAGGCTGAGGCATTCCAGTATCTGAGAGGAAGGGTGTGGAGAAGGGAGAGCCCCCTCTAAAGTGTGATTTATCTATAATGCCACCAGAAAGTAGGGGTAAAACGATACCTGTGGGATTTGGTAGTTCTTTGTGTTCACAGAATTCCTAAGAAAATATCAGTAAAAAGTGAGGCCCATTATTAGAAATTCCAAAATGAAGGGATGAAATTTTCAGGAATGAGTGCTAAGAGAATATGGCACCTCTGCTTTTGTACACACAGATGCCTCACAGCTGCCTGGGTGCAGGCAGCACAGCCTGACTTCTATGAGTGAGGACAGAGCCAAAAAGATCAAAAGATTTCCAGTTCAAGCCAGGCTTAATGGGAGAGGCATTGCAGCCCTCTGGTGAGACTGCATACTGTGATTTCTGCAAAACCAGGCAAGCCACACACTTGTAATGGGTCACTGGAACGTGTTCAGGTGGAAACAGAAAATGTTTCCTCCTCAGCTCCCGCCCTTTCCTAGCCCAGCTTTTTGTGTTTTCTCTCATTTTGATACCTATCTGCTCACACTGCACTCCACTAGTCTGGAAGATGGGGAAGAAATACATCTGGCCAGATGTTCACAAAGACATTTGCAGAGGGTCACCCATATGAAAGATCCTTCTCAGGATCCAACATGCAAATACAAGGCTGGCAGCCTGGAAAGATGTTGTCCCTTTCCTGAATACATAAGTATGCAGAAGAAGAAGGTAAATTCATTGTGTGCTGTAAACTGCTCTAGAGCAAAACAAATAGATCAACACCAAAGGACAGGAGCTGAACTCTTTTATGAATGAAGATGCTATTAGAGTGCACTGCAAACAGGATAATGGAATATCAGCTGGAATTTCATTTTACTGTTACTACTAAATCAAAATCCTACACAAAGTTTAATATAGTTCTCCGAAAAATTTCCTGTCACTTCTGCTCTTCCCTTCATCCAGCGACAGCTGAACATGTCAGATTCCAATCTGTCCCAGGGCTTATGAAAAAAATGTTGTATGGAAAAAATATTTTATGGGAATATAAATTTAAAAGCTGCTCCAGCATCAGTGCCTTTCAGACAGAACATGTTACAGGAGCTGCCTTTGAGGTGACCAGCCAGAACAGAGTATGGGTAATGTGAGGAAAGGAGCAGGGCACTGTGCCCCCTTCTTTGGATGCCTGTTGTCAGGATGTGCCACGATATTCTCTGGTGGGATGGAAATGGGACAAGGGCAGGGCATATCTGGGAGGCATCTGCAGTCAGCCAAGAGAGTGCACATGCACCATGGGTCCTGAGCCTCATTTAGCAAAGCACAGGTCCCAAGGATCTCTGCCATCCTTTCTGGCTTTCTCCACAACAAACAGAGCAGCAGGTGTAGGTGTTAAAGGACGCTGATGTCTCTGTGGCAGGGACACGGTGCCTCTACCCCAGCATGAGCTCTCAGAGCCAGCTGTGAGAGGAGGAGGCTCAGCTCCTGGGGTCCCTCTCAACTCAGCCAATACCCGAGTGCAGGCACCATGAGCGGGTTCTGCTTTTCACCCAGCTGCTGAGCGAGGCTGGCTGAACAAAAGGCAAATCGAATTTTCCCCTCCAGCAGTCTCAGCAGCAGCAGCAAGCAGGGCTGAGCTGTTCTGAGCAGCACAGGGATGCTTTGCTGTGGCTGCCACGCAGCCTGCAGGGCTCTCTGGCTGCCACCATCTCCCAAACCTGCAGCTGCTCCTGACTCCCCAGTTCCCCCACAGGGAGCAAGGCACGCACCCCCAGTCACTGATTCAGTAGCACTTTTCCTTCCTTATGTCAAGGCCTCCTAAAATGCTCATTTTGCTTCCCTGTTACACCAGCTACTGTGTCACCACGTGGCAAAGGCTGTTCAGTGCAGGTGGCTGTTGAATGGCAGTGGCATTTAAACCTGGATATTAACAGAAGCGTGCAGGGTGACTGGCTGTGCCCAGGTGCAGTGCCAAGGCTCTGGGCACAGCTCAGCTGGCACAGAGCAGCTACTGATGAGCAGCTGAACGAGCTCAAAAGGTGTTTCTAGTTCAAAATTCGATCTTACAAGCTGGTTAGGGATGAACTGAAAGGAAGTGCTACCCTACACGTGTGGACTTTTCTGTGACAAGCGTATTCTGAGCCACAAGGACAGGATGCACTGTTAAGGGAAAGGCAGAGACAGGCAGAACACCATGCAGCACTCACCTGCAGACGCCCCCTGAGAAACCTCTTCCCTGGTGGGTGTTTTGCTTGCACAGGCATTCCCCAGAGATCCTCCCTGGAGACAGTTTTAGCCTGAGAGGAGAGCTGTCTTCATGGCATGTATTTTTAACAAGGCTTAAAGGTATGTGTTATTCCTGTCCCCTTCCCTGCAGAATAAACACTTGGGGGCAGAGCAGTTACTGATCTGATCTGAGGCCTTCCTAGCCCTCTGTTGTCATAATTATCCTTCCTACGGTGCCCCAGGGGTTGTGCAGATAACACTGATAAGAGTACTGACAGGTCCCAGATGCAGGGTGACAGAAATGCTGTGATGCTGAGGCTGGAGACTTCTGAGGTCTGGAGACATCAGCAGGGATGTGAGACAGTGCTTAGGTCTTGGCAATACTATCACCAAACCTGAACACTAGAGCTGGCTGGCTGCCCAGCACCCAAATGCTGCTGGAGCATCTCATTTACTTGTGATGGCAACCAACAGCCAAGTGCCTGTGTGAGCAAAGGCCTAACACACACAGGGTCTTGAGTGGCTAATGAACTGGGATGTGGAAGATGGGACAAAACTGTTAACATTTTCCTTTAGGAACAGAGAGGAAAAGTCACATCTCCTTGTGTAAACATGCCAGGGTGGAGAAGTGAACCTGTGTTTCTGAACTTCCCCCTTGCTTCAGGTCACAATGCTGGTTTGGTTATGTCTCCCTGACACCACGATTTGTATTTTAAATGGAGATTTCTTGCTATGTGATGACAAGAATGGTAGAGACAGAAAAGGGTTCTCTGGTTCTGGGCTCTGTGGTCCCCAGGCTCCACAAATAGGCAGTAAATTAGTGAAGTGTGATCTTTAGAGCCCTAAAAGCTTCCAGTGTGTATAACAATGTGATAGGATCATCATGTGGGTTTTGCTTGTGCAGTGCCACAGGGAAGGGAATTAAATCAGCTACAGTTGTCTGAAGAGTCCAAACCTTGTCAGACTCGCAGATGGTAACTACAGAGTGAAGAGGGGAAGCCTGAATCTTTCTTCTGCCAATGCTTAGCATAATCACCTGAGAAGTTACATGAGCTGTGGGGGCTGATAAAAAGTGCACTGAGTAAAAGTGAAGACGTGGCCATGATCTTTGAAGATGCCCACAGCCTCAGTCCAGGAGATCCTTCAGAAAAGTTTTGAAGAGCCATGAATGGTGCTCTTTCTTCCAGGAAGTACACTTTGCTCCCTCAGAAAGTGCTTTCTTTTCTTACCTCAGCAGTGTGTTTTCTGACTGTCTCAGCTAAACCAAGCAGTTCTTCTTTAGAAAGTACCTGTGTGCTGAGCACCCAGATGTGCTGGGCTGCAGCCCATGGATGGTTCCACAGCTTTTGGTACTTCATTCTTGAAGTCTATAGACCTGGCATGTTTAAATTTCTGACCTGGCCTGGGTAAAACTGGGTTCGTTCACATCTCTATCCTGCATGGAGAGACTGATGCAAAAAATCAGAGGTAGCCAAGTCTCATCCTGAGACACACTGAGTGTGTCTGCTCATGGCCTGCTGCTGCTTTACAAATGTCTCTCTTTTTTCCTGGAAACAAATAATAACCAGACAACCCAGCAGCTCAGATGTGAGAGCCCGAGCTCTTTGTCAGGAGCCATTTGTGGCAGTGGAGGAAAAACATGCAGACTCATTCATGGAGATGCTGCAGGGAGCTGCTCTGGAAGAGCCTGTGGGTGTTTGCTGAATGCTTAGTAATTAAGCTGATTCTGGGCATGCAGATTATCATTTCAGGGAGATGTGGAGCATCCTGCAAATGCTTGCATCAACATCCGACTCCCAGGACGCACGCAAGCAGGCGTGTGTAGGGGTGTGTGGGAAGGAAGGGGAAGCAGCCTGACTAGTGAGTGCCCTGAGAGCACCAATAAATAGCTGCTGCTGCATCTCTGACATTATTTTGGTTTTTAATCCAGCGGGAAGGAGCCACACGAAATGGTACATTTATAATCCTGCTTTCTCTCTCTGTCAGCCAGAGTGAACAACTCATTAGCATGCAGATTTTGTTGAGTGTCTCTTGCACTTTTTGCAGGGATAGCACTGGTGGAAGTGGAGACCCACTCTTTTCCTAGAGCACTACCCAGGTTCTACTGTTGTCTATGGAGTCCTTGATAAAAATTTTCTTAGGACTGTAAACTGCATGGTTTAAGAGTTTAAGAGTCAAAAGAGTCAAAAAGGTTTGACTCTGGAGCAAATTTGTGAGAGTTGCACCTCTCCCCACCCCCAAAATCATAGAATCATAGAATATTTTGGGATGGAAGGGACCTTAAAGATCATGTAGTTCCAACCCCCCCCACCTCCCCCATCATAAGCAGGGACACCTTTTTCTAGAATCCTAGAGATACTTGATTGTAGACTCTGGTGGGGATAGATCAGTTAGACTATTAGAGCCCTGATTTAGTACCTAACAGGTCTGAAAAATGCTCTGAGATCCCACCTGTCCTGACCTTTTGGGACATTTCATACACCAGAGTTCAATCACACTATTTATTACACCCTTTCTCCAAACTTCCAGCAGGATCCTTGCTGTTCAAAGTACTGCAGACTACGTGGGGCATCCATAATCCAACTTCTGTGCTTCTGTGCTGTCTCATGGAAGCTCTGGACTTGCCCTGTGTCCTAGCACAGCATTAGTGCTAAGGTGAGGAGGGAACCAATTGCCTCCAGGCATTTTTTGTCAGTCTGTGCAATTCTTACAGAGCTCTTGGCCTTGCATATTATGAAGACGGGCAGGGAGACAGACGTGGGTGTATCTGTGTGACAGGGGTGGGGGCAGCAGCTCCAGACAGAGCTCTGCTTAATTGGTTTCCTTCCTTTCCCACTCTATTAATCACCTCCCTGTGCATGCTGCCCAGGGCTCATTTCCAGTCATTTTGTAGGCCTAGTGAGAGGGCCATGGAGCAGCCCAGGAATGGATTGCTTCCCAGCAGTCCCTGGGCAGATGCACAGGTCCCTTTTTCTGATTCCCTGGCTCCACAGCAGTCTACTTTCCACCCAGTCCCTCTTTGATGCTCGTTAATGGAGAAGGAGGTGAGCATGAAATGGACTGCTAAAAACCTATGAATATTTCAGAGGAAAAAGTCAAGGGACTCCATTAAATCCTGTTCAGTCTCTGCAAATGGAGCTGGGGGGCTGGTGTGCTGCTTAATGAGAAACTCCAGCGCCGTGTGACCGCATGATGCTTTCCAAAGCCTCCCTTTTGCAGAGTCCCCATAGAGTCACCCAACACTGCTGCCATCCTCTCCTTTTCCAGACAAGTCCAGCATCTCTGCTGTCAGCCATGTCTCCTGCTGCCTCCACCTGCCCCTACATACCCCCCGATATTCACCACCCAGTTGTCCTCAGATGTACCTCTTCCCCCTACCACACTCACAGCATGAGGGACTCCCCCTGAGCTGCCCAGCATTCCAATGTCCTATAGCAGCCACCAGCTACCAGCACACTGTTTACCAGCATCCTTCCCAGCTCACCTGCTTCCTCCAGCCCCTTCCCAGGTCCCCATCCTGATCACAGCCTCCCCCAGACAGCTGCTTCCCCCCCATCAGCAAACACTGAGAACAGCAGCAGCTTTCAGAGCAACAGACAGAGCCTGACAGCCCCATATGTTTCAACAGAGACAGTTCCTCCCTCTAATGGGCCCAGAGGAGCACGGCTTTCAAAGGATTCAGCGTGGAAGTGACAGGCTGGAAAGCCTTATTAATGTTCTGTGCGCCGGCGAGGAGCCGCGAGCAGCGTGTGCCAGCAGCCCAGAGGCCACGGCCAGGCAGAGCCAACCCTCCCCAGCCACCAGCAGCCTGCCACAGCCCATGGCCTGGGCTGTGAGATGGGATGGTGACTGGCCTTTGGCTTTTTCCTAGAGACCAGTCAGCAGGTGAGGTCTTTCCACCCTGCATTGCACCCTGTTCTTCCAGCCCTGACTGCCAAACGTGCCCTGCGGAGTGCCTGGCACCAGGCTTGGCTGTCATGCATGGAGAAGAGCCTGGGGGAGATAACCCACAGCTGTAGGTCTTCTCTCTCTCTGCTACTGAGAAGCAGTGGGGTCAAAGAAGCCAAAGTGCCAGTGAGCAGGAACTGCTCACCCTTTTGCTGGGTGCTGGCATTCAAACAGGAATTGTCTTCTGGTCTCTAACCTGGCCTAAAGAAGGTGGCTTGTCATCACTCACGGGGCTGCCCCTCAGAGATATCTTCTCCACATGTGGTCTTCCACATCCAAAAGCTCAAGGTGTCTCTGATGTTAGACACCAGCACCCCTTCAGACCACCAGGAAATGTGGCAGTTTCTTAGCTTTCACTCTGTTTTTCCTAAATCACTCAGGTCTGCCTCAGAAGGAAAGAGACCCAAGAAGGAAAGACTCAGGACCTGGGCAAACATAAGGAAGGAGCCTCTGCCCCACAGCACCCACAGAGGAATCATCTCCACACTTAAACAATGAGTTGCTGCACAGACAGGTGTTGAATGAGGCTTCATTGAAACTTCAGCCATGGACTGTACACAGATAAATGGCCAAGGATGGGACACCCAGTCCCGCTAGGGGGAAAATTTTAATTTCCGTTAGACCTCACCTCAAGTGAGAGAAACTCCTTTTACCTCTCTGTCTCAGGGTCCTAAGGATGGCCACAAAACCCTTCAGCAGATGACTGTCTCAAGGTAAGAAAAGCACAATTATGGGCTTAGCAGAAAAAGGCCTCACCAGTGGTTTTCAATTCACCCCAATTAACTCTTCCTTGTTATCCAGCCACCAATGACCTGTACCACCCTTCCCCTCTCTCAGCCACAAATAATGAATCTTCTCTCTCTTGGCTTGGCATCCACCCATTGCCCCCCAAGTGCTAATTACATTTTACTCATACCTTGCTTAATCAACTACCATAATTAAATTAAGCTGTGCCTTTCTACCAATATACAGCTTGAAGTTGGGGTTGTAGGCTGATGCATTTGCAGAGACCCAGGCACCCCAGTCTGTCTTGTACAAGCTACCACCTCTCTGCAAACCCTGCCTCTCAGCCACAGTGGTGTTCCTCTGGGAGAAATAGGCTTTCATTTTCTTGCTTCTCTTATTATTAATGTTCACAGTTTAATGCCAAGCTGGAGGAAAATTATTTCATCTTTAATGCATAAAAGTGGCCCTACATGGAGAAAAATAATTTCATTTTTAATAAACAAAAGTGATCTTAGGTACAGAAGTGTATAACTTCCTTTTGCTTTTTTTGCTCATCTTTAACAAGGGAGTCGCCCTGTTCAGACTTGATGCCAACTCTGTATACTGATAAAAAAGAACAAAGTGTTGCAGACTGGGAGACTGTAAATGTCTGTTACAGAGTGTTTCATATTCCCTGCTGGATAAAGGAAAGCAGACAGAAATTCGAGTGATTCTATGAGAAACCACAGTCTTTTGCCTGTGACCTCAGTAGAGCAATGAAGGTGGTGAGTGTGCTGTGAAGCTGCTGACATTGTCAAAACCAGGAAAACCTGAAGCTCCTGTTGCAGTTCCCTCAAGGAAAGGAGGTCTCCCCTAGCCCAGAGGACCTAAGCCAGGGGACCACCAAAGGGATGGAAAACACTTTGCTCACTCAGAAACTGGGGCAAGTTTGCTAGTGTAGTCCATGGATGTGGCAAGATATCCAAAGGGAATTCACCTGGGCGACTTGGGAGGTTGAACACCCAAGGTGAGTCGTGGGTCATTTTCTACAATTCAGGGAAAAAGCTTATTTCTTCTTGCAGTGCCAAGAATGTGACTCTGGAAATCATGCAGAGCAAACTGAGTGCCTTGCTATAAAGTCTCAGGTGGAGATTTACATTAGGCTTCAGCTGACACACATGGCCTGAGCCAACTGTTCAGCTCCTGCCCTCCCGCTCTGCTGTGCAGCAGATAAAAGAGTGCAAGGCAGCCTTGCTACCTCAAGACAACCACTCACTTGGAGAGAGATCCTTGAGTATCCTTTTAGAGGTGTTTCGCCCCACAGAAGCAAAGCCAATCTGCCAAGACTGATCCCTACAATCTAGTGATGTGGCTAATTGAAACCACTTGATTTTGGATGCTTAATATTTGTTTGCACACAAGATGTAGTCCACGCCTTTTTTGGAGATGCCACGAGGCAACTGATGATTACATACAAGAATACAGACATCTAATTGTGTCATTTGTAAATTGGCACTTTGTTCAGAACCCATGTGAGGTGCTGAGGTCTGCTCTGTTTCCCAGGCAGCTCCTTGGAGCCTCATCAGGAATTTTCTGGGCCCTGGCTAAGCCAGCTGCTGTATTTCATAGATGAGTTGCAAGTGATTTCTAAACAGTGGTTGTAAAGCTTCCTGGGATGAATAGATGTGACAAAAATGCTTGATTTCAGCTCTGCTCTTGAGCTGCTGTCAGATACAGCTCAGGATTAAGTCAGAAGCCTAGCACAGCCCAGGCAGCAATACCTGCTCTGTGCATATATACAAACTTGATACTGAGGGAAATAATTGGTGGGGCTTCTTAGATGCTGAAATATATATATTGCTATCTCAAAAGCTTCTGAGGTTTCCCAGTGAGCTATTGAAGATTCAAATCCAATGAGGAATTTGATATCTTTAGATGAGCTTGCACAAGGTTGCTTAGCTTCTTTCCACAGAGGGTGGCAGAGCACTGGAACAGCGGCCCAGGGAAGCTGTGGACTCTCCCTCTCTGGAGACATTCTGGCTCCTGTGCCACCTGCTTTAGGTGACCCTGGCTTGGTAGAGGGGTTGGATGGGAATGGTTGGTGACCCCTATTCCCATTTCTACATCCAAGCAGATTCCCCGACTCAGAGCAGCCCAGGCCCAGATATGGGCATTGACATTTTACAGCTTTGTGGCTCAAAGTGAAGCAGTTTCTCAGTTCAGCCTGTTCCAGGCAGTTTCTAGGCAGTGCCCCAAGAGCCACAGGCCTTTCCTGGGTCAGAGTGTCCGTGGGGATGTCTGTGTCATGTTATATAAAAACCCAGGACTTTTGCACAGGAGACCACATCTTCCATCAGGCCAGTTGGATATTCTGCCTCTATGGATATTAAGCACAATAAAAACATACTGGCCTGTATGGCCTTTTACTTCACCATTTCAATTTAACATTGCTTTTTACCCAGACAGAATAGGTAGAAAGCAATTTTTTCCACAGTAGTAGGACTTGACTGAGAAGGTTATGGGAGAATGAAATGAGATTTTTTGGTAAAGGATCAAAGTCCTACACAAGGGAGAAATTTCTATTCCAGGAGCAAATAATTGCACACAAGTATACATATCTATAAGTGAGAGACTTTATTTGAACCAATTTTTCAAATACAGACATCTGTATTATTCTCACTTCTCGGGAATGTTTTCTGCTCATTTTTGAAGCTTGCAACCTTAGGACAATATTCAGGACATATGTGTACATTAGATCTCTGCAGATGGACACATTCATAATGCACAAGTACAATGAGTGAGAGACTCTTTCCAGATCCTCACACAAGAGCATCGGAAATGGGCCGCTCTAATTGTCAAGTTCTGCTCTTTTTAGCTTCCAGACACGTCACAGTTCTTGATACTCTCTAGGCTGTAGCCACCTTCTTCAGGCCCCGATTTATTACTGTGTTACTTCAGCTGTATGCCAGTGGAACTCTTCAAAATAGGGCTTAGGTGATGCACAGGGATTTGTTTTATTCACTGGGAACAGGCATGAGCAGAAAAACCAAGCTATTGGGTGAACAGTTCACCTGGGATTTTATTTTGTGAGAGTAGTCTAGGTCTCAGGCTGGGATTTCTTTTTTTATAAGTGACCAGTGGTTCTGGGTGTGTAATACATGAATCTTGATTTTCAGAGCATACAGGGGACCAGTGGCTTGGACCCCAGTGAGGTGTCTCTCAAGTTGGGCACTCCAGATGTGAGCCACTGGGGTCACTAGCCTGTTCTGCAAATCTCAGCCTTCACCTCTTCTTCCAAGTATTGCTCAACAGAAGAATGTAGTAATAAAGCATTGTAGGTAAGAATGCAGGCTCGCACATGACCTGAGATCAACACCCTGAAAAATGGATAGAGGGTAGCGCTTTCAGGACCACCTAAATGACTCATGGTCTTCAGTTCCATTTCAGGAAATGACTGAAGAATTTCAGGCCTGAGACCCCCAAATGTGCTGCAGAGGGAGTTTGGACATCCTTCAGCATCTGGGCCTCAGGAACTTGTGTCTCTTTGAAAGCCAGTGAAATGTGTGCTCTCAAGTGCCCGTGTCACTTAGGTGATTCTGAAAACTGTACCCTATATACATATAGGTAGATAAGGGGCAGACTTTCACAGGCACAAGTGGCAGTTAGACATGTAACTCCCATTGATTTTTTTCCCCCTCGGGGACCTGGAAAATCCCCACCCCCGAGGAGTTGAATCCTCCTCTCGCATCATTTTCACACCAGATTAACACCACTGGTTCCAGTGGAGCACTCCTGAGTTACCCCAGTGTGATCGAGAGGAGAACCAGTCCTGAGGTGCTCTAAATATCCAGTGAAAGTGCTAATGTGGCAATGCAGAAAAGCAGGGAATCTGAGCACAGGCCTGGAAGAGGACCCCCAATGTCACCTCTGGTGCCACTGAGCTACAGGTGACTGCCAAGCAGACTTCTTAGCCAAGAGGAACCACAAAAACATTCATTCAAACCCTTCCCTCCACCTCTGCAAACCACAGCCACCCCATTTCGTTCCTAAGACACCTATGACAAACAGCACACCTTCAGTATGAAAAAGTCACAAGCGCTAGATTGCTGTTCAGAGACCACAGGAAAAAAGAAATAACTCCTGTGGGGAATTTGGTATGAATTCCCTCTTCCTTTTTTTTCTTTCCTTCTTTTTTTTTTCTAAACCCCTCTCCATCAGTCATAGCTATTTCTTTCATCTAGAGTAACATATTTCCCAAGCAATGGTGTTTATGTGGTCACCATGGGCAAGTTCCTTCTGGCTGAAGCCTCTGATGGGGCTGCATTTAGGGTTTAGGATTAGAAAACACTGGGTCTGAAAGGATCTCAGCAGGATGCCCTTCCCCTCCCTTTGGAATGTGGCTCAAGGAAAAGCTCCTTGGCTGATGCAACTATTGCAAGGGTTGTAGGGTTTCCTCTGCTATCAGTGCAGACAGCCAGAAAGCATTGCAAAGCAGGCCAAATTCATGCTTACAATCTACTGCATTGATGGGGAGTTTAAGTTGGAATTTCACTTTTTCAAAGCTTAGTCTAGTGAAATGTAGTGAAATGCCAAGAGCTGGCCTACAGCTACTATGAGCATTCAGGATAGCTGTGGGTCCCTAGCATATCTTACAACAGGGGCACGGAAAAAGCCCCTCTAGGATCCTGAATTTCCACAGCTCTGCATGGTAGGGTCAGGCACCATTTTCCCAGTGTGAGTCACTCTGACATGCCCTGCCCTTTTCTTATATGAAGTAACAACCACAGACACCTCCAGGCAAACATTTATCCTCTTCAGGGAGAGGGAATTAGCTACATACTCCCTGGGGAATTCCTGCAGGTTGTTACAGCAGGAGTAGTAGAAAAGCTTCAACTATTCCCCTGATGACTCTTTGCCCCACTCTACTTCTGGGACCTCCTGCCTCTTCTGCTGCTTTCAGCTCACTTGATGTCTTGCTAGAAGAATCATTCCTCAAATACCCTTGTTCTCTTTCCAGTTTCCGTCCCATGTTACATCCTTTATAGTGTTTCCTTTTAGCCTTAGAAAATCTGGCTGAAGAGGCAACTCAAGGAAATCCAAATGCTTTTCTCTGCTCTCTTCCTGTACCCTGAAGACAGCCCAGCTTCCTATACAAATCTTGTGTATTACACATAAAACCACTGCCTGCTCAAGGCAGGGTTTGTCTCTGTGCTCTCTCTCACGCTCTCTTTGCCCTGACTCTCTGGCAGGATCAGGACACGGTACAATAATAAAGATAGGGGGTGCTTGGTTACAGACAGTAATTTTAAATTGGAACCAAGGGAGAGGAATTAGTATTTAAATTTTTTAGGTTTGCAGTTGGTAACCACATATCCCGTTCTCTTTTTGGGGGAAAAAACCAAAACACAAAACCTAACCCTTTGTTCTCTAAGCAAGATGGCAAAGTATGTTCTTAAAAATGGTGACTAAAAACACACGATGCCCCAACCATCAGCTGAGGGGAGGCAACATGCGAAGTATAAAGATAAAACGTTCCTGGGGAGAGAAGGTTGTTTCATTTTTTGAGGAGGGAGGAAGGCCTACGTCCAGGAAGACATGAGAAGTGGTTTTCTTTTCCTTATAAAGTTAAAAATAGTAATTGCAAAGCGGAGGCAAGATGAAAACTTTGGGATCAGAAATCAGAAGAGCAGGGAAACCGCGTGGTCTTTGCAGAAACAGGCAAGACAGAAAACCTTTCAAAATTATCATGACAGGAGATAAGGCCAAACAAAAACCATGGTCCCTCCTTCCTGCCTCCTCCCAAACACCTCTCCCACAAATCCTGAGAGCTGAACCTCAGTTCTGTCAACTTGGTGCTAGAGACACGGGGTGTCTGCAGTGTCTGTGCTGGGCTGGGCCCCTTGTGTGCTACGAACAGCAAACATACTGTACACCTCTCCTCCCTGTGCCTCAGCCCCCGTGTCCCCCAGTGCTCTCCCTCCCAAACACCATCCCCACCCACTGCTTCCGTGGCAGACACGGGCGGGTGGTGAGACCTGACATACGGTCCAAGCAATGCCTGATGTCTGCGCTACATTTGCTGAATTGAGGTCAGGCTGGAAGGTGTCTCAGGGTTTACCACCCATCATGACATGGGAATATTAGCATATATATCATTTATGAAGTATGACACAATACCTATCTGTCAGTCAGCCCATCTTTCTACCTATTTAGTCCATCTAATCTACTTTAGCTATCTACGTTTCACTATCTCTATCAATCATCTATTGCTCCATATTATCTAATTTCTTCCTGTCTCTCTCTCATCTTTTGCACTCTAATCTTTCTTTCTCTAGCTATACTCCCCTCTCTCTCCCTATCATCCATTTATCCACTCGAAAATCTTTCCCCCTTCATCTCTCTAATCCCTGTTTTTAAAAATCTTTGTCCAATCTATCTCCCACTCTCTCTTTCCCTCTCTTTAGAAAAAATCCTCCCTGTCTCTCTGTCTCTTATTTCTACAGAATGCCAGGAAGTGCATGGAAATGAATCCTGACACGTTGATGGCAATTCCAGTGAGCAGTCTACGTTCAAAGTGACCATTTCTGAGGAGACACTGTTCATCTTTTCTCCCTATTTCCAACAAAGAGATGGAGGAGAACAAAGGAGCAGGACATGGAGTGCCAGCCAGCCCTCGGGAGGCCATGGGGATGCCACTGCCCATGGAAGCATCGGCCACCAAAGGACGCTGGAGCTGTCAGCATTCCCATCTTTTGGTCTTCCTGCTGCCAGGACAATTTAATCCTGGTCCTGCAGCATCACCCAGGTATGCTGCAGGGTGCTCTGGCAGTCATTGCCAACAAGGCCAGGAAACCATGCAGGAGCTGCTGGGAAAGCTCATGAAAATAATCAGGGCAGTGAAAGAGCAGTAATTAGCTTTTATGAATGCCCGGATATTAGTAAACGTATTTTAACTGTTTGCTCTCACAGCTCATAAAGGCAGCAGCAGACCCAGATGGCTGCACAGGCTCTGGGTTTGGTGTCTGTCAGTCTTCCACTGCGGCAGGCTGGGTGGCACCAGGAGCAGCCCACAGCCTGTGGGGAGCAGTGGTGGAGATTTAGGAGGTGGGGCTCTGCCGACAGTCATAAATGACAGCTGAAAGCCTTGGCCCTCTTTAGAGCTGGGTGAAGCCCCCTGGGTGCAGCAGGAACAGGAATGAGGTATTTCTCAAAGTGCCACCAGCTGGCTCCTAGACCACCAAGCCTTGTCCTGCTCACATGCCCATTTATTCAATAAATATTGAATAACAACTGGCCCAATTTATTTTACCAAACAGAACACTTTTGGGGGGCCACACTATGCTACTTAGGGCTTCAACCCCAGCCCAATGGGGTGAGCATCATCCTACTGTGGCACTTAGCTCAGGTCCTAGGGCCCTGTCCCCTCACAGCCCTTGGCCCATCCCTTGGCAGGGGTCAGACCTTGGGCATGGATCAAAGCTGGTCCCTCTGCAGGCTCATGCCTCCAAGGTCACCATAGTTCTCCAAATAGGGGCCTAGAGGTCTCCTAGAGGGACGCTTTCAATGATCTTTCCTAAAACTGATTTTGCTACTTTCATTATTTGTGTTAGTCAGTGCTAACATCTTGCTCAAAATCCAAGCATGTGCCCCTTAAAAATCCCCTCAGTAGTGGCAGGGAGAGCAGTCAGTCAGCGACTGGTGGCCAAGGAGCACAGCTGGGCCACGCAAGAAGTGGCCCACCAAGGACCACAGGCCAGCAGGATGTACGGCAGCATAGAAATGCGACACGGTGATATTAATGATAATTATTCTCATTTATTATAATTATTGTTCAGTTTGAAAAAGGAGCCTGGAGCCAAGCATTATGCTAATTGGCATATTTTCTAGTTGTTGCTTTAGTTCTGAAAACAAGCTGGGGTTTAGTATTCTTTTTTGTTCATTTTGTTTGTTGTGTTTGGTCTTTTGTTTGTTTTTTCTTTTGTTCATTCCATCACATTGAAAAAGGAAGAAAAGAACCTTTTTTTCCCCTCTTTTGTTTTAACTCAGTAAGTCTGGACTCCTCAGATGAACGTAACATTGCACACACACACACTTGGGGAAGAGAGAGAGGAGAGAGAGAGAGAGAGAGCGCTCACAGTGGGCGGACAGACACACGCACGCGCCAGGTCAAAGAACTCTGATACAGTGCAAGAATTTTCCCAAAATGATTGGATCATCATTACCAAAAACTTGCCATAACAACACCAAGAAACAAAGAAATGTTTAAGCCACACTGTTTGACTGGGATTTTTCCTGCTTTTTTTTTTTTTTCTTTAAATGTTTGCCACACAGAGAGAAAAAGGGTTTAAGTGGTAATGGGAGAGGGACAGACAGGCTCACAGATGTGAGCAGGAAGGGGGGAAATCGAGATTGGGGTGGGAAGGAAGGATAGAGGATAGGGGGAGGGAGGGAGGGGCAATGGGGAGTAATTTCTTAATGTTCAGGCATTTTCTTGGTCCGCCTTGCTCTCTTCTTCTTTCACCTCTTCCTGCTGGGCACTTTCAGTAGGTTTGGTTTCTTCTACAGCATCTAGTGGGAAAAGAGATGGTCCAGCGTTAGTCAGCCATGATCTAGAGCATCCTGCATGTGCACACAGCCTGATGGACTGAATGGCTTCAGGCTTCTCTCTCTCCAAAGTCACCCAGGTCTCAAAGTCCCTGGAATTTTTGCAGTGTGGAAAGAACATGCCAAGGTTCATCCCAGCAGGCAAATATGTAGCTCTCACAAAACACCTTCAACCAGAAAGCATGTGCCACTGGAAGGAGCTGCCCTGCTCACTGCTGATGTGCCAGACAACCACTGTTCATTTCATTAAGGGCCCTGATTAGACTCCTGGCTTATCAGCTAGATCACACATCCTTTTACAGAACCCATTGCCTGCACCAACCACAGTTGTATCATTGTCCCCCAATTACAATATGGATACTCCCAGCCGAGACTTAAAGAGAGTCAAAAAGAGAAAAAACATACACACTTGAAGCCTGCAAGACCCAGAGGGAAAAAATTTATACCCCGTAACTCAGACTTCTCTCACACTGAACAGAGATCTAGAGAAATGTCTTTAGCCTTCAAGAATGGGAGCCTTCATCCAGAGCTTGCTACATCTCTCCAGTTTTCTGGTCTCTCCTTTCAATAGCAAAGCTGCCCTGGGGGGAAGCAGTGAGAATAACTGGGAGCTGGGTCTGCCTGTCAGTCAGACACCTCGTTCTGGCACACCACGCACATGAGAAGTTAAAACTAGTGCTAGGAGCTCTACCACAATGAACTAGACTGAGGATAAGAACCCAGGGGAAGGCAGAGGCAGCCAGGGGGAGCAAGGCAAATGAAAGGAATGCCTCTCAAGCTGGAGTGATCTCACTCCTGGGTTCATCTAGCCCATGCCTCCTTCATTGCTGCAGGAGAGATTCAATTGTCTCGGAGTTTCTACTGCCCAGCTCTCATCAGGGTGCACAACATGTTCCCAGCCTTTTTTCAGTAACAGTGCAATGTACTATGTGGATTGCTTTTTACAGGGCAAGGTGGTGGTGGACCCAGGGCTGCAGGGCAGTAAGACAGAATAGTGCACAAGGGTCTTAGTGCACTGCAGTGACTGGTCTGCTCCACTGCCACCTCTCCCTTTTCCTCATTGACTCCCAGTCCCACACATACACAGCCCATGGAGAGGTCAAGCAAGCAGCAATCCAGACTTGCAGATTTGGGGTAAAGAACAGGGAAAAGAAACAAGCACTGAAGGATGGGATGGTGTGGGACAGACCACGTGTCATTGGTATGACACATACCTGTATCCATCTCATTCAGAGAGCTCTGGGGTTCCCTGCACAGTTCCTGCCTTCTCTGATGGCCTACCAAACTACATTGTACCAGTAAATAAAATGGGCTGGGGACTGCTCCCTGGCCCCGAGGCAGACTGGCACCACACAGCTTATGTCCATATGGCTGAAATCTCTTCTTCTCCAGAACAGGATAACTGTGTCTGGGACTTGTCTGATGCAAAGCTACTTTGTGTATACAAAAATCACACCAGAGCCTGTGCTGTCAGCCTAAGGATGAGGATGTTCAGTTGCCAGTGTTTAGTTTTTAAGGATTAGCATTCTCATACCCGTGTTTTGTGAGAAGGCTAACTGGAATGTGAAACTTTCCTTACTGACACCATTCACGCATTTTGGCCTGGTCCATTTGATGCCATCAGATGGCAGACTTGTATTTTCTTCCAATACTGGCAGTAGGTGCTACATTCCTGCTTCCCTCTTCCCCTGAGCTCTTTTAGCCTAGGTTTTAAACATGTTCCTAAGCACCACTTCCTTATGAATCACCTTTAAGTTGTGGCAACTTTCCATTCTGAATCATCTTCATTAAAGGCTCTGCTTCTGGACCTTCAGATGTTTTTCATCTTAGTAAATTCTGACTGCTGATCTTCAAGAAGGAAGAACTTCTGTGGGAACATCCCCATGGCCTCAGCCACTGCATCAGCAAACCCTCTGTCAGCAAAAACATCTGTGGACTTTCCTTCCCTTGATACAGAACAGCTAAGCAGGATGGTATTCAAAGACTCTGTCTATATCTGGAACAGCCACCACCACAGGCCAGAGACAAAATAGGCTACTGATTAAAATAGGACTGTAACAAGCATCATTGGCAGGGAAAGCTTGGCCTGCTTTTTCAATTTTCCTGAATGACTTGATCACTGGGAGGGAGGAGAGTCCATTTAATGCTGCTCTTCAAAACATTCATAGCAGGAGACACATTGAATTATGAAGCTGAGAGTAGAATCCGAGTGTGCAACCATCTACCCCCAAATTTGAGCGGAATGACTATTGTTAGCCAGCAGCAAATTTCTTATTTCTGATTTCTTACAAGGCTCTGACAGATCCTAGTAAGGCAGAATTTCTGGGGTTTTCTCCTCATGTAAATGGAAGATGAGTGAAAGAGCCACAAAGAGACATAACTTGGTTTCAGGAACACAAGTCCTGACACTGCTTTTCATTGTGTTTAAAACTTTTTGTGTCTTCCTACCAAAAATATGCACAGGTCCTAGCTGGCAGTCCCACAGTCCCCTCAGGACAGCACAACAGACAGGCCATAGCACAGCAAGCACAGGGACAGACACTGTGGGATCCTGCACATCTGCTGTGATACCAAATCACACAGATGCTCTGTGAATCAGCAGCTGAAAGTGGGGTGCAGCAGCTACAGCGGGCTCTTGTCAGCACTCCAGGAGGGATGGGCAGGAAATCTGCTCACACTCAAGTTGGAGGAGCTGGCAGTGATGTTGGTTAGCTCACAGTGTTCCCATGCTGTCCTTGCTCTTAGGATAAGCAGGCAAGTTGAAACACAATTTTCTGCCATGTTCTATTCCTTTTTAGCTCACCACAGTGGCAAATCTAATTTCCTGGGACTGCCCATGGCGCCTAGAGACCCCCTGGCTGGCAGATGTACTGCACAGAGGTGCCTCACTGTCCCCATTAATGTTCTCTGAGGAGCAGATAGTGGCAGGCTGATGACTCTGCTGAAGAAGGCCAGAGACTGCACTGATTTCTGCCATGGATGAAACAGACTGGACTAACTGGGGTCATGGAGCAGCAGAAACAATTTAAGGTCACTTCATCATACATTCAAGTCAACAGAGAGGGATCATACAATTCAAATGCTGGACTGTGCATATCCAAAGCATGAACAAGCTTTTAGAATAAGAATTATCACACAAAATTCAGTGAATCACTCTCCCTCTTTTCTCTTGCATGATATTGAAGCAGTAAGGGGAAACACTCTGCTGCACCCTGCTAAGCTGTGTTTTATTTCCTAGCAGCTTTACCAGCACTTCATTGATCTTTGGGATGAGGGAAACGAAGCAACCTGGTGTTATTATGTAGTAATGAACTTTAGCAAGAAGCAATATCATAAAGGAAAAAATAATTCAGCACAAAAAAAATAAGCTTCAAGCTGTGGCACTGCTACACCACAGCAGCAAAAAGAAGAGGGTTAGCTCTGTGCAATGGGAGCAATGCATCACAACCCCAGTGACATCAGGGCCAGTTAACAGCAGTGTCTGATTCACGAGGAGAGGTGAGACAGTTTATCTGACTCACCAGTTTGTTTGATGCAGGCTATTTCTGCAGTGTTTTCCAGGCTTTCTCCAGCCCTGCTTTCAGTGTCCCAGAAAAGGGAGGCAAGGGATCTCCAGGGAGATCAGTAGATAGCTATCCTGGGGATTCCATACATCAGAGAGGATATCTCTTACACTGCTTTTTACCCAATACTAGTATGGATTCTCCACTTTTTTGAACTCTGAAACCTGTGGGTTTGCAGTGGACAAATACCATTATACTGCACAGAACTGCACAGTTTGGGCATTTTTCATTCACTTTGCACATGGTTGTAAAGGTGACAAAAAAGTGGTTGAGAATTCAGACCATCCCCTGATTGAGGAACAAAAGCATTTCATCCTGGGCAGCCAAAATTCCACCTGTCTAAAGCTGCCTCTCTTCTGAACATGCCAGCACTGTGACATCTCCTCCTGCCTGCACGATCAGAACCCCGAGTCCACTTGCAAGGGACAGAACAAGCAGGAAGCAATGAGCTCCTTCTTCAGGTGGGCCTGGACTGGGGTGGCATCAATGTGCATGTGGTAACATCATGAAATGAGAAAGCTGAAGTCAGAGTGGATGGACATCTCACCTAACTCCAGACATCCACAGAGAGACATCAGCAGCTGATCTTCTCATCCTTTCCTTCCTTCCTAATTAGTGGGAATGATTAGGGCATTTCTAAGACTCTACTAGCCTGTCTTATTTGGATGCCTACTTAAGGACAAGTTGCAGCCTAGGAATATCTACACCTGCAGCAAGCCAAGGTGGAGACATGCACATTTGTTCTAGAGCACTCCAACTACAAAGCAAAAAGAAAGACTCAGACTCACAAAATGAGATTGGAGGAAAGAGAGCTGTAACGTAAAGCAAAAAGCAAAACAAAACAAAACAAAACTTCAGGGGTGGCCAAAGTAAAATTCAGTCCTGAAGGGGAAAGCAAGAATGGCTAGGTGAGAAAGCTAAAATAAATCACCTCAAACTAACATCAAAACCAACCTATTTTGTGCTTGCAATCACCACCCTTACAATTCTTTTAATGCACACCAGTCACCACTTGTACTGTTGGTGGTTACTCCAGTCCTGCGTTCCCACCTTTCTAGATTTAAAATTTCCGTTTGCTTTTTTATTTCAATCTTTGGAAATCTATGCTGCAGTCCAGATCATCTTATAGCATAGGATAATTTTACCATAGAGACAGGCATCTATGAGCTGAGCTGCCACTGTTGTCACTTCCATTTAGCACTCTGGATGGTGCAGTCAAGTAGAGAAACCTTTTGGGCAGCCTTGGGCAAACCTTAAGCAGTTACTGCAGAATTATTTAAGGGTAGAGCTGAACGGTGGGAGAGGCTGATGTGTGTTTGCTTCCCAGCTGAAGGGTCTGTGTCCAAGAGAGGTTCATACCTACAGCTCCACCTGGCACCTGCCGGGGAACAGTTTAACACGTGGAAGAGTAACAACATGGAAGTGAGACACAGAGCCTTGCTGCAATAGGGTCTTAAAGAGCTCCTGCCCCTCAGCACTCCACTTATTTCCTGGAAAGGGGGAGAGCCATGTCTGCGAGCCCTGCTGGGGAGCAAACGCCTGGAACATATGCAGCTCTGGCTGCTGTGAGGCTGAGGCAGGCACGCAAGCAGCAGCTCTGCTGGATGGTGCTGCTTCCAGCTGCCTTTGAGATGCTGTGCTCTAATGGCTGAGTATGCAGGCTCCTCTCCAAGTCTCTCCACTGCCCTACATTAGTGAAATTAGGTTGAGTGGATTTCCGGGTAAAACACTGTCTCTTGGGACCTGCCCAGCTCCCGACTGACTTGCCAAGATTAATTAAATCAGAGCAGACATCAGCTTATGACCACAGTAGCAGCAACCTCTCTGATGATCATTTCTTTTGTGGCTGGTGGCTTGGGTTTTGTTTTCCTTTTTGTCTCTGTTCCACTGCAGATCTTTAAATTACCACAGCCAATGCCAAGAGACGAGAAATTGCAGAACACTCTGGGATTCTAATACAGATGCAGAGATTTTGCTTTTGCTGCTTTCTCAGTGTTTGCATAATTATTGCTGATATTGATTGTGCAGCTAGAACTCTCCTGTGCATTCACACTGAAGTACTGGCCAAATCTAGTCAGACGTTGCTCTCTCTAGCATTTGTCATGCATCCTCCTTTCTCTGTCCTTTGCCAGCTACAGCTTGGGCAGAGATGGAACTGAAAGCCTGTTCCTCATCTGGTCGTCACTCTGCTCACAAATACTAATCTCAGCTTTCCTGTCCTTCTATAAGCAGATCTCACATGACCCAGAGATAACTCTATTTTTTTTATTTTTTTTTTTGGATAAGGAGCACTAGAAAGCCTCATTTAAAATCTCTGCCCTGAGCATCTCTTAGTTTTAATGACATTTGGATCCAGATTTGGATCCAGGCTTCACAGCTTGATTCATCTGTCCCAATCCATCTGTCCTTCTAGCCAGCCAGAAGTCTATTCCAGGCAGACGATGGTAGGTCTGAGGCTGCTGAAACAAGACACACTTCAGGTTCAGAGCTGTTGCTTACACAGTTCTCTTCCTGATCCATGTTAGCCCATTGCAGTCAGCCCTATGATGCATCATATGCAGAGCTAAAATCCTCCACCCTCCCAACTTGCTGCTTCTGAAAACTGGTAGACTTAATGCTGCCCCAACAAAACACTGAGAAATGAAGGAATTGAGTATTTCTAGTAAGTGGTTGTGTCTGGTCCAGGGTATCGACTTGTGTGATTTCTCCCAAATCCCTGGTGAATCCCTCACTCAGTAGTGACAGATCCATGGCACTGACTCCTGTGAGCCCTGGGGGTCCTGGTGAGCACATGACACCTGGGAGATCTGCAAACCCTTGGCACACCCTGCAACAAGGTGGTGGGGAGGAGGGTCCCCAGTGCAAGTAGCAGGCAGGAGGTCCAGGGAAGTCACCCAGTAATTACTGGAAAGAAGCAAGCCAGTCAGCCTGTTAAGGTTGAAACAAAAATGTTAATATGGCCCCAATACATGGTAGCTTAGGCCTCCTATTCCTGTACCACCTCATCTTTTCCCAGAACCATATAATGGTTCAGTTGCCCCAGCAGTGAGGAGAAAAAAAACAGACCTCACACCAAAAAACCCACAACTTCTGCAAGTCCTATGGCTGGTAACTTTGGTCCAGGCTTGGACAGTTGCTTCTTTTTTTGATCCTGCGAAATCCTCAGAGCACAGTTCTGTTGCCCCAGCTGCCTTTGCACCTTGTCAGGCTGAAGAGCCAGTAGTTTAGGGATTTCCACTGCCTCTCATCCCATCCCATGCCTTTATTCCTGCAGCACCACCATGGAAATCCAAGCCTGTGTTGGCATCCATGTGTGCAGTAGATGGAAATGGAGGGAATGGTGGGAGACACGCTCAGGGTGCACAGCAGTGAGGAGGGGGTGTCGAGGGGAGTCATGGTGTCTAGACACCAGCTGCTGGGTTGCCGTGGAAACTCCCCAACTTTGGCTGAGGGAGGGAGCACTGAGGTCTCCAGAGAAATAGAAGAGATGGAGGAAGAGGGTGGGGAGAGAAAAGGGAGGATGTTTCTTGTGAATGTGAGGTGTTAACCCTGTTACAGCTACATTTGCAAATATTCTTGCATCCTGGAGAATGGGAAAGAAGCAGCTCTCTTTCTTTCTTCCACTGCTGTTTCTTTCCCACACCCATGATGCAGCCAGACATGGAAGCTGAGAAAAATGACATGCCTACTGCTGACTGTTCATTTATCACTGCCTATTACCAGCACTTTTGTCCCAAACTTCCTGCCTACTGTACCCATAACTGGAAGAAGTCCTACAGAGTGGTTAGATTTTCAGACAGCAAGATCTCCTTTAGCAAGGCCAGTCCCTTGGCCACTGTCACACTACAAGCAAAGGCAGCTCCAGGGAGGACAGGGTGCTCCCACCTGGCAGCAGTGTCATCTGTCACAGGGTGCTTCTGTGGGGATGCTCTGTCACACCAGGTGGGCAGGCAGGAGGCTGCACAGTACAGTGGCCAAAGGCAAGGTAAAAGAGCTCTTTCAGGATGAGAGTGCCTTGGAGGCAGATGTGTTACACTGGCGTGGAGGGGCCTCCTATTGAACAGGTGTTGTGACCTCACAGGGGTTGTGACCTCACCTCAACAGACCTGTAAAGAGCAAGGTTCCATGGTCATCATAGCCAGGGAGCTTGAAGGGGAGAAATGGGAAGTGACCTGTGCAGGGTGTCTCCAGCCATGAACTGGGATTGGAGCTGATCTGATGAACAATCAGGTGCTCAGCTGTCCTGAAGAATCAGAAGGGCTCCCTTCAGGACTGGGTCCAAGCTACTAGCCCCTCTGTCTCCTGTGTTCACTACTTCATCATTGCTTCATGTTCATTACATTCATTACTTAGAATAAATTACCCATAAGGTGTTCTTTACTCCTCTGCCCCACGCCCCTGTTGATTTCATATAGGTCCTGCAGATCAGAAAGGGTACTGTTTAATTCCTTAAATACCTCATTATTCAAAGAGCTTGAATATGGAGGTTTTAACTTCCTTCCAGCTGTGGAACATAACAGTTAACAGCTGCTCTTGGCACATGCATTGGAAAACAGGATGTCCCTATCTCATGCAACAGCATTCTTTTGTGTCACCCATCTTTTCTCCCTTGCTGGTTTAAGTTCTGGAGGATGGTTTAGAAAGAGAGGGCATGTGAGGGGACAGAAGAACAAGGTCTTTCTAAGACACATCCATTTGTTCTTTAGCTTCTTTAAAGAAACTGCCCTATGAGATTATAGGGGAGAAATCAGAGGAAAGATAAGAAGAAATGGAAATACCCTGAACAGATATAGGCCAATTGAACCTTACTGAAGTGACAATTAGTGATTGTTCTACAGCCGGGACATCCTAGCAAAGTAATTAATTCAGGGAATGAAGCTACAGCACTTTGGGGATGGAGGTTTGAATTTGGAGATGCCAAGCAGATGCACAGAGAATAGCACAGCAAGTGACAGAAGTTTGACAGACAGATCAGGTCCTCAGAGGTCTGCCCATCTCACAGCTCTGCTGAGCAGCCTGGCAATGGTGGTAGGATCAGTAGGGGGATAAAAATGAACCTGAAACTGTGGCAGACTGCTGGCATTCACGCACTGCTGATCCTGAAATAAAGAGGGTTAATAAGAGGAATGAAACGTGCAGAGTGGTAGAGCCTTTGAGTTCTCCATCTACAGCTCCCACCTCCTCACACAGGACTGACTGTGAAGCTCTTCTCCTCCACTTCCCCAGAAAAACTGGCTAGGGAAAAGAAACTAAAGGAGGAAATCTTCTGTAATTGCGGCAAAATGGTCTAGAAATTCCTTTAGTGCATTCAGAATTAATGTGCTGTTCCTCCCCTTGCACTCCTCCCCCTTCAGCTGTCGGTGGCACGGAAACAAATTGCTGCAGCCCTTACTACAAACCATGCTCCCACCTCCCTTCCCCCAGCCCAAAAGACATGTGCCATTCATAAGCTGCCTGACTGCTGGTCTCCATTATTAAAGCCTAGAAGACTGATAAATTGGGGATTCATGGAGCCTGCAAGCCTCCAACAACCATATTGCCATGGAAACCAGAGGCAGCCTCCATCTCTAGCAGAAACGATATTGATCTAGCTGAAGGCAGGGAATTACAATCAAGGGGAGGATATAAAATGTCTCTTTTTCTTCCCTTTGCCATCCTCCCATTTCGAGTTTAAATGAAGGAGAAATTTCATTTAGAGATCATTAGTTTGTTCCCGTCCATCATCATACACCAAGGTTCTGCAAATTGGATGCTAAAATTAATTAAATGCCTGTTGTCAGGCTTTCCACAGCCATCTTCTTGATAACTGTCCCCAGCAGCTGCAACATCTACGCCACCAGCTCTTTGCATCAAAGAAATTACTAATATTTCTCAAACACATGGCTGGTGCACACCCATAGAATCCCACTGTGGTTTGTGTAGGATGAAACACAGGCACTGCTCTCCAGAAGGCAGTTTAGGCTGTACCTAGGGAAACTCCTGGGAGCCTTTGCTTTTCATTTCATCAGGAGAAAGCTTGAGAGCCCAGACACAGGAAGAGGCATTTTGAACCACAAACACTTGTGGGAAAAAAACCCATTTTGAAACAACACAGTGGCATTGATGGTGCAGAGCTTTTCTCGCCTCTTCTTGAAAACTCATGTCTGGGACTGCTTAACAACTGTTTTTCCAAGGATGGAAAGATCAGGAGTCACAGCACCTTTCCTGCAAAACTGGGCATGCAACTGGACACTTTCCCCAGATCATATAAAGGCCAGATCCTCCTAATTTTACTTAACGTGAGAGGTTGGGCTGTGTCCCTTCTGCCCCAAGAAATCTCTGTGACCAGAGGTGTGTCATACTTGCCCAGTAAGTGGTCACCTCCAGGGAAGAGGAGGTGTAGGGCAGCCCTGAGCCTGGTACTGGCCATTTCAAAGAGACAAGCTGCACAGCAGGGAGGAAGGAAGGAAGGAGCTGCCTGGAAAACCTCTCATGAGTGCTCTTATTGCCAGCACCAGTCTTCTCTGTGAAGGTGGCAGCAGCTTGCATCAGTAATTCTGATTTTAATTCAAATTTGGCAAGCTCTATTTTGTTTTGTTTTATTTTTATTTTTTGACCAGTTTTGAGAGCCATTTCTCCCAGTTGGAGAGGGACTATCGAGCCTCTGAACTGTGAGTGCTGTGCCAAGCGAACCGATGCAGCTGTCCCACAGTAGCCATCTCAGTTTAATTGGCTTTTCACAATAACAATTCCATCAGGCAGATAATGAATTCGGCTGTGACATGAGGGCACTCGGTGGGACAGCTGCAAATGCTGGGGAGACCACCCAGGGGCACAGCCAGGCAGCCCCATGCCCTGAGCACAGCCAGCTGTGCCATAGCCAGGGTGCACCACCTCTCCGGAGCAGCAGGAATGTCTGGGCTGTCAGCAGCTCTTCAGTACTGTCCACTGATGGAAAAAAGTACCATTACATCCCTTTTCTGAGCTAGTCTGCAATGACAAGACTTCTATTCCTCATCAAAGGGCATTTCCCTTGGCCCTGGCTCAGCTGTGGGACCAAGCAGTAGCTGCTCCTCCACCCCCTCCTGTACAGCCAAAGCCTGCCATGAGCCCCACTCTGCACTGGTCCATGGAAGCTGCCAGTTACCACAGCTTCCACCTCCAGAGTCTGTATATTTTTGGCCAAGGTGGAGCAGCCCATCATTTTGGCTTGAGCACCATAATTTTGACAATGGTGGTCACAAGAAGAGGGCCTGATATGAGGCATGAGCTCTTGAGGCCTGAGCTGCTCTGAAATTGCTCTGGAATTGCACTGAGACATAGGAAGTGGCACCCCACCATTTTGTGCTCTTATTGTTTCCTCCTGCTGATTTTATTTGCTATAAAGGTCCTTGGCTCAGGTCTTGCCTGCTGGTCACAGAGCAGTGTTGTGAGGTATCCATGTGAATGAACACGTCTCTCTTACTCTTCCTCTCCTGCTGGAGCTGTTCCACTTCCATAAACCATTAAATATTTATTGAGCCAGAGGAAAACATTGACTCTGTAGACCAGTGGTGAGGGCATTCATCTGGAATAGGGGAGACCAAGTGCCACATCCTGGCTCCAGCAAACAATAAATAATTGATACAAAGTGGAATAGCTCCAGCAGGAGGGATCAGGGGAAAATGTGTCCAGCAGCCCCATGGCTCACTTGCAAAGCTCACTGGATTTCAGCTTCCTAGCACAAGGCCCACCCTGTCTTCTGTCCCATTCAGGGAGGACCTGACCCTCACATGCCAGCTACTCTAAAGGCAGGCACAGATTTTCTTACTACTTTATTCTACAAACCCCATAGTTCCTGGTAATGGTATATACTATGTTTGGGTGTGAATAATTAAAGGATCATTTAATGAAAAAAATATTATCACAGAAAAATTCCAGTCTATCAGGACTCAGAAGCCTGAACAGTTGTGGTTTGAACTGTGATCAGGCTTAACTCCTCTGTTTGGCAGAACCATGTCTGTGTGTTTTGCTAGAAATGAGGCCAAGAATTATTTGCACGCTACATCAGTTAGGAGGGTCTGGAATTTTCTCCCTCTTCCCTGATGTAAAAACAATGATTCCATCCATCTTTCTCATAGTCATTTGGCTTCAGCAATGAAAAAGGTTTCTATCTTAAGGCACAAAAAACCATTTTCTTTCTCATTTTCTGTCTCTTTATTGAGTGCAGTGAGCAGTGCTGGGTTAGTGTCTCTGGAGACCAAAATCTGCTGCTCAGCAGCAGTGCTGTGCACTTTTTCCCTGTGCCTTCTTGGTGGGCCTCAGCTGTGCTTGGGAGGGGTTGTGTCATGGACAAGAGGTCATGCTTAGTCCAAACAGGCACCATACTTGGCCACACTGGTAAGTCTCCCAACAAATGCTTGGCAATAGTGCTGGAATGGCTTTGTGGAAACACACCTTCAGCCCCAAAGATAACCTTAAAGGCAGGTGCCAAACCTGTTTGCAGTTTGTTAACAGAGTTCAAGATCCAGGTGACATTCATACCTCCTCACTGCTTGACAATATAGTTTCTTCCTTTCACCACCTGGATCCCTGGAGTACCAGCTGGACTGTGAATGCAGACAAAGGGCCAGACAGAATTTCTGCTCCTATGAACCCTAGCAGCCTTACTGAAGATAGAGTCACAGCAGCCCTCCAGTCAGATTCTGTGAATGAGGGGATTTCCATCCCTTCTGACAACAACAGAAAGCAGAGGACCAATGTTTCAAGATTGCACTGAGTGCCTTCCAGGGGGGCAAACATATAGATGATTTGTGAGCAGATCTAAGATTAAGACAGATTACTTCAACTCAAAAATATTTCGGGGGAGAGAGAGACTCAATTCCAGGGTTTGGTCTGCTGTGACATATTCTTTGATTCAGCAACAATGACTGGAGGTTTTATTGAACTGCTTGTGACACTGAGGCTGAAATCACAGGTAATATCCTAGCCTTGCATAAGCAGGATAGGTAACATAGGACATCTAAACTGGAATACATGCTCTTTTTTTTTTTTTTTCTAAGCCCACATCCAGTAAGGGAATGAAGTCCCACATTCATTTGAAAACTAGACCATTATGGACTTCCTCCACACAAGCTCTTATTCACACCTCCTCAGAGGCTTTTGTCATTTCCAAATCAATGTGTGTCCCAAGCTTTGAAGAGTATCAAAGATGTTTTTACAAGTACTTGCCATCTCCCCAACTTTAAATTACTTTTACTTTATTCCATCTTCCATCTCTTCAAGTGGCTATCAAATGAAGTCTTTGAAACATTTTTCACAGCTGCAAGGACAGTTTTGTCAAAGTCAGCAGCACTGGGGAATGCTGTGCAGAATGGTCACAGCTCTTGGTCCTGCTCTCCTATCCCTTTCCCTGTTCCTGGAATGCATTATCAGCTGTGGTTCTGTACCACTTCAGCACTGGGATTTGGATGCTCTTCCAAATGTCAGAGATATTTTCTTCTTCATTAAGTCTTGGAGGTTACAGGTAATGTCCAGTTATCACTACTAGCATTACCAATTACTGTGTTTTGCTGAAGGAAGATGGAGAGGTTGAATAGTGTCTTCCACCTTCTGCTTTCTTTCATTATGAAAAAGAGGACTCATTTGCTATTGCCTCAAGGTACAGCTGGGAAGTCTGTCGTTCTTTGAACACTGGATAATTGGCACCTTGTGACCTTTATCTAAGACTTATTTGCATGAAGCACCGAGTCTCACTTTTCTGGTCATTAGAGGAACAGCATTTTCCTTTACATCCCTGGACCCTGTCCAGCTTTCCACAGTTCTTTTCCTGACTATGCTACAGCCTAGCAGAGGGCAGGTGTCCAAGGTGGACTCCTGACTGCCAGGACTTCAGCTGAGATTTTCCACTCTGTTCCAGTGTCCCATGCTGACACTGATGTACCTAGGGATGCAGAAAGAAAAAAAAAGAAACATTTACAACGGATCAAATTCACATTTGATGATGATATAACCAAGGCTCTTAAATGGTACAGACCATTAGAGCTAAAAGAAAAGTAAAGGGAACCTTTGGCAGGGAATGCAGAAGTAGGAAAGAAGTCACAGCTACAATAACCTGCAAGACCAGGACAAGCTCTTCTTCAAAGAATAGCAAAGCACATGATAGCAGTACTCTCCATCATTTTAGTTTCCCACACAGATTATTTTTAATATCTCGTCTATTTTCTGCCTGAAAGATATCCAGAGAGCAAAGCCAGGAAATAAGGAAGCCCTTCTTTAAATCAAGCTTGCAGCATGAATGTAGTCTTGAGAAACATTATGCCTAGAAACCTGTTCAAATTGAGCTTGTGTAATATGGTCTTTCACAGGTCTATTGGAGGTCCAGAACTGGAGGTAGAAACTATCCCACAGAGCTGATGCCACTGGCTTGACTTATAAGCCTTCTGTCACTGCTTACATTTCCCTTGGTTCTCTTGGCCACTGCCCAGTCTCACAGATCATCATACAGCTAAATAAAATATTTCAGTAGTGCCTTTACAAAAAGAGTCATTGCAGTCATCAGTGCTCATTCAGTAGCTGTCTGTAAAAAGGAAAGATGTTGGTGTGCATAGGGACTGGGATAAGGAACAAAACAGAAGAAATAATGCATTGCTGGAGACATGTAAAAAGTTTCAGCTTTTTCTGGACTAATGTGAAGAGTATCTGTCATTCCATCTCAGAAAATAGATTTGCAGATTTGAAGGGAGTGCAGAGAAAAGCAAGAGAGTTCTTCAAAAGCATGGGAATAATTTAATATAAAAAACAGTTGAAAGCACTTCTTGTGTTTTCTTCAGGAAAGAGATGTACAGCAAGGGCTATGAGACTATGCCCTCTGTGCCTAAGTGCATACTGTATGATGCTACCCTAATCAAAGCATGAAGTAGGGCTACTACAAGCTTTTGCTGTTTCTGTGACATAGCACAAATACAGAAAGTTATTTAAGGCAATGGTGGCCAATTCGTCACTGAACTTTTTGGCCATTGTACAGTTGGTTGGAGTTGGGAAATCTGTTGATACTTAGTCAATCAGATATTTTGTGTGCATACACACACACACATGCCATATAACACCACAGCATCAAAACTAGCATCAAAAGAGAGAATACATTATGCTTAAACCAAATCTCAGACAGCAGAAGACATGGATGAGTCCCAGCACCAGAGAAGCAGTTTACCCTAGATCTGCCCATAGCAGAGCTTTGTGCTAACCACAGCAAGAAGTACAACAAGTGGACATTAGCTCTGACCTAGCTTGGCAATTTCTGTGTTCCTCTACCAGTTATTTGCATGGATCTCTGTGAGTGCAACTTCACCTTGCCAGAGTCCATGAAGTTTCCACAGAGAGTGAAAGTGATCACTGCACTGACATTGATAATCCAGTATTAATGCACCTATTACATAGCTCTTGAGGAATGTTTAACTAATCTGACTGTGCTGACCCGGTGAACTTTCCAAATCCTTTTCCTCTGCATGTGGCAGTCATCTATACCACGGAGTCAGTATTTCTACTTTTGAATTTCAGCTCCCTGGAGCTGTAAATCCCAGCTGATACTCTGCAAGCTCATATCTATCAGAAAAGTCCAGCCTACTTGATCCTAGTGTAAAGAGATGACACTGGCAGTGGTGCAGAGCATTTCTGGCAGCTACAGCAAACAGCCATCACTTAATTTTTATTGACTGTCCAGATTGTCCATAGGTCTGCTGCTTAAGCCCTTCTCAGCAGATATTTTGTTTATCATTTATGACAGAAAGCCTTCCTCCCATGGAGCATTTTCTGAAGATGATCTGAATGCATGCAGTGGGCCACTGTAAAAAACATTGTAATGAAAGTGATTCAGAGCAAAATCTATGTGGAGTTTAACCACTGGTCTTGGCTGTAGAGAGCTGTGTGTTAGCATGAGTGACTACTGAATAACACTGTGACGCTGGCAGGCACTGCCCTAAACAATGTCACCCATACATGTGGTTTAGAAGAGCAACAGCTGTAGTTGCCAACAGCAGAAGGGGTGAAAGACTGCTGTCACCTTTCCTATAATTTGCAGGCTTCACAAAATAAGCCAGGCAACCAGCCTTCAGTGTCCATGCATTTCTTACAGAGGTTCCAGAAGAACTGGTACCTCTTAGGTACGAAGGAGTGGTTACCCCACTCTCCTCAAGAGGCCTTTTCCAGAGCAGGTCCACACCTTTCCATCAGTAAATATGTTTAATGTTACCTATGATTTTATTAAAAAAGGTCAAGTACTGCTTTACCACTGGCCCACTAGTGCAGTTCCCACCTCTACAGGGCAAGCTGCATCTCATTAGGAAACACCAGACCTGAGGCACACACAGGACAAGAGACAGTATTGCACTGCAATAGAGGAGGAAATCCTGCACCTGTGCCAGGATGTTTATAGGAAAATTGTGACATTCCAACTTGCCCATCCCATGTCTGTTTGCACCAAAGCAAGCCCAGCTATGAAATAGGCGATGTTTATACCCATGTAGACACAATTAGAAGATTAAAATTTCAGAGCAACTGAGGACTAGACACAGACTTCACACTTCAGCATGTGTCAAGCAACCTAAATTGCATTTATATAGTCTTACTTTGTTGCTGGAGTAGTACTACAGACAAGAAAATGCTGCCATGCTTGCTTAGAGTTGTTCCCTCTGGGGCAGCCGTGGCAAGACTACTGCGTTTGTATTGCTTTCCTTGGCTGCCAGGTGTAGCAGCAGAGATAAGCTCCCTTGAAACAGGAATGGCAGTGAGGTTGTTCTGCCTCTTGCCAGCTACTCGTGGGCCAAGACTGAAATTCCAAGTCACACAGCTGCAATCCTCTCGCATAGTGCAGGCTGCATGTTCTGGCTGGTAAAAGACAATAGACCATCTCCCTTTCCAAATCTTTATACAGCCAGTGCTCCCGAAGTGCAGCAAGTATTGTCCTTCCATCAATATGGGGATTGAACTGAAAACAAAGAACTGATTCAACTGTAAACCTGAAAAAGGATCCACAGGGACTTGCTCCCTCTGAGGAAGTGAAGATGGTGCCTCCCACTGCTCCTTGCTGCAGGATATAGGGCCCTGGGGGAACTGCTAGCCCACTTACATGCAAAGCACTTGTCACCTGGCTGATTTTTCATTTCAGCTGTGAAGCTGCTCCATTGTAGGGCTATTTCATGAAGCAGGAAAAGCATTCTTCATTTCCCAAAAAAGATCCATTTGTTTCCTTAGGCACAATTTACTCTTTCACATTTCTGGGCTTTGTATTTTTACCTGACAATCTGAGAGTGCTTTGATGTTAGAGCCAACCAAATTTGGAGGTGAGACGTGAAAACTTGTGAGAGTACAAATCGAGTCTAACACTGTGTGACATTCACCTCCTCTCCTCCCTGGGAGGACATCATAGCCCATCTTCTTCCATAGTCTCCTGTGCTGGATACTGATCTCATTTCAAAGCTGCAGTACCAGACTCTTTCCAGTAACCTTCATGGAGACTCTCTGGATTTAAGCCAATGCAACCATGATTAGAACGAGTCTCACTTCCTCATCCATATGAAATGTATAAATTCCCTCCATCACTTTTGGATTCTGTCCTGTTGAGTAGGCTGGCATCTAAGAGAGCCTCTCTAAGCATAAAATCAACACTGAAGAGCCAAATGTAGGATCATAAGAAGAAAATCTATACATCTAAGTCTTGAAAAGGATGCTCAGATGACAAGACAACTTCTTGGCATTCCCATCATCCACCAAAAGACATTAAGAGGTTTGAGAAATTTGAGAAATTGTCCTTCTTGCATCAATCCTTCATTGCCACTGAACAAAACCCACTGACTCATGTCATGCCTTATCCAGACTGGAATCCAACTCTTTTTTTACTTTTAGATGCACTGAGGATTGCTTAGGAACTGCCCTACTGTATTAAGGAGAGAAGTGAGGGCTGTCAGGGGAGCTACTGACTGGAACAAAAAACCACTCTGTCCATCCCCCAGTCCAGAAATACTAAGTGTTAAAATCTCTGCACTTCTCTTTATCTGGTTTCTTTTCCCCACATCCTGTCTTTTTCTATCCTGCCCATAGATAAAGGCAAAAATCTCTCTTGGGCATGAATTAAATGCCTTTGCCTTTTGCTTGTGGTTGCACCAGAGAAGGTATCCACAGATAGCATGATAAAGGCATTGTAGTAAAATTCAAGGCAGATGAGCACCACCACCCCATAGCAGCTCAGGGTAGTGGCAGCCAAGCCTGCCATGGCAACCAGCCAACCCATGACACTGGCCAGGAGCCAATTTGATTTATTTTTGGCAGCCTGACACAGCACACTACAGTGCCAGTCTTCGATCACAGAGATGGTAAGAAGTGACCTTTGAAGGCCAAGGGGACAGATGAAGCTGAAAGAGGATCTGTCCCTCAGCTGGAGAGGTACAAAGTGGCAGATGTCCCCTGTTTCATGAATGACCATGGCAGCCACACCAGCAAGCACCAGTGCTGTGTTTGCTGGGGGAAGACCGGGAGAAAGGTTGAGACCTGGCAACTGTGTTTAAGTCTATGGGAAGAGTAACAAGAGAGACAGAGAGGTTTAAAAATATGAGAGAGCAATAGTATGAAGATGGCAAAAAGAAAACACAGACTTTCTGTCAGGAAATATTTCCTGCCTGTGGGTGCTTCCATACTGTCATGATGCTCTTCAGAGGAATATTCTTTAAGAAGGAAGCAGCTTCCTGCAGTTGTGGCCATAGTGCTATAGGGTATATTGCAGAGCCCAGCCTGGAATCCTCAGAGAGATGTACAAGGAGACCTATTTAATCTTTTTTGCATTTTTTTCTTGGATGACTCTGGGGTCACTTAGCCAGCTGTTCGGGTTTGTGACTGGAAGGCTGATATCATAGTGGAATAGGAATTTAAAAAAATCTATATTCATTAACATTTTAAAGAGGCTATCAGCTTGACTCTGGCCATGCACCTTCCATGTTTGCTTTCTGCAAACATTGCTAAGCTTGTGTGTCACTGCATGCATACTGAATAAGTGCAAATGAATGCACATACTGGTCTTGAACACTTGATCACTGAAAACTCATTTTTAAATATATATTTGATTGTAGCTTTTCCAGCTCCCTCTGTTGGCTAGATGTTTACATAAGTAATAGTATCATGTGCAAATGCATACTAAATTGTGCATTTTAAATGGCCACTTCAAATGATGTGTCCATGAATGGTTGGCCACTTCAAATTACGTTAAAACCAACAAGAGCATGGGGAGGGTATCTGAAAATTATTCAGAATATTGCATAGAAATAAACAATTTTTTCATGAGTGTCAACTCTAAACAGGTAAAATCAATGAAAATTAAAATCAAATAGCTTGCTACTATAAATGTCCTACCTCTATTCATTAGAGCAGATTAATCTGAATAAAAATGGAATGTCAATTCAAAGCAGAATCACTCTTGCTTAGGAATAAGGCATCCCAGGTCTTAAATAACAGGAAATTAGCATTCATTATCCTGTGTACAGAGGACCCCAAAACGCTGATTCACACTGCCCTATTCTTGCCATTGATGTTTATACCTTTGCCCAAGTATAAAACCAACACAAGTACAGCATGCAACATAGCAAATTACATTTCACTAATCACATGACATTTATGTTGCTACTTAACTCCTCATATAAAGTAAGAACAAATGGCTGGAGACCTGGACAGCAAAAAGCAAATGTAGATAATTCAATTTCAAGGCTTATTTCTAGAAATTTCTGAATAAGAAGTAAAACCAGCAACCCTTTGTATTTGTGTACAATCAGTTCAGACTCTAGTTCTTGAAGGCTGCTCCCCTTGCTCATCCCTTAAATCTCAAATGTCCTGCATACTTTCCCAGTATTTAATCTGTCCTTTTGGATATCTGTTCTTCCCTATCTGTCCACTTTGTTGAGCAGGAATAGAGTTCCCTGAAGCCCCAGGTTAGCTATGAGGCTTGAAAGCCTAATTGGAGAGTGGGAGTTGCAATTTGTGTAGGAGAAGTAGTGGGCCAAATGAAATTATGGAGAAATATCTCTAAGTACAAGACTGGGTGCTGAGGCTCTCTAAAATTTACATCAGGCTGTTTATGAACATCAAGGTGATATGCAACATTTCCCCCCAACAAGCTAATGAATGCAGGCTGCTCTGTACAACAGAGTATTTAATGAATGTGGAGGCCAGTTTTGCTAGGTACTGCCTCTTAATTGAGCTTCATGTGGAGCCTACCTCCAATGTTACCTTTTTTTTTTTTTTGTTTGTGTTCTATTTCTTTGATGAAATAAGAAAGGTCAAGAACAAGAGAAAAATACCCTCAGATCTTTGACACATTTTCTACTCAGCTCAGTATCACAATTTGTATCCGACTCTTCTTTATGGTTTGTAAATGTTATTTTTTTTTGTCCAAATATGTCCTCTTTTGCCTGTCAAAACTCTTCACCCCTTCCCAGGGGAACTGGTTAAGCAGACTTGCACTTGGTCAACAGTGAGGAATTGAAAACAATTCTAGAGTGACTCTTAGTATTCAACCCTCTCTTCTGTCCTCATTCAAGCCCCTTAATCTGTCAGGGCCCTTAATCTTTCCATTTCCTATGTAATTCTCTTGTTTCCCATGTCTGAATTAGCTGACACATCCAAAGCCTCATGCAAGCTTGCCTGGCAGGGGGTACTCCAAGTAGAAACCCTGCAAGTATGGATGTGGATGAAACTACAAGCACTGCTGATAATAAGATGTTCCTGACTAGGATGTGGTTTTGATGCCTAGAGAGGCTGATCTGGAACAGAGACTAGACAGTTAAAAGAATAAAATAGGTATTTATGGAAAGGCCTTGAAAGGATACACCTTGGGCAGTACAAAAGCCTGGCCAGGGCTACGCCCAGGATGGATCCAAGATGGATGCCAGTCATGAGTTTTTACAATTTTTAAAGTTTTTGTCTATTTATATATTGGGGTTAATTGTCCAGTTACAGGCCCAGGTTATGAGGTTTCAACCTCCTTGCTTGCCCTTCACTCTGCTGCTGTTTCTGCTTTTTGGGTAATGGTTGTTCTTGATTCTCTAACTGGGAAGGGATTGTTTTGTCTAACTACCCTGTGAAGAGAACTCACTAATACCTAATACAAAGTTTCAGAGTTACATACCAGGCAGCAGAGAATCTGAAAAATATAAAACTTAAGGCATCATTTACCCCCTTTAGTACTAACCAGTACTAAGAATCTCATCCATACACAAGTAAATGGAAGAAAGACCCCTTTTGACTCCATTACCATCCCACCAGCAAGGTCTCCTGCAGTATGAGACAAATTTTGTCTTGTGAGATTTTCAGCTCAAGCTGGAAGCTTCCAGTGACCTGGCCAAGTTGCCCCACCGGAGCTGTCTATTCTAGTGTGACTGGAAAGGTTCAGCACTGTCTTTAGCAAAGGCAGAGTTTGGGGAGCTCTCCCTTCAAGCCTCCCAGCTGGCAGACACCCTCCTGCCACCATGGAAAGAAGGGCTTATGGCACCTGCATCTAGAGGAACAGGAACCTCAGCAGAAGCTGCAGTATTTCCAAAAGTGATTGGAAGAAGGAAAGAAGGTGTTAAGTAAGAAATTAATCTCTCCTACCCCTAAAAACTGGCAAGGGGATTCCCTGTTAACTCTTAAACCTATTCCCCACACCAGCTCTTGCTCCCAGGAGACCAAGGGAGGTATCCATTTCTGGAGAGGCCATTCCCTGGCGAGGCACTCGCTCACTCACCTGTCTTCTCTTCGCTTTGGCTGCTCTCCACTGTCTCCATTTGGGGTTGCGCTGTTGCCTTGGCAGTAGCATCCTCTGCGGCAGGGGTGGCGGTGGCAGTGGTGTCAGCAGCAGGCACGTCGGCTTGTTTAGGCTCCTCTTTGTCTTGGGCTTCGTCAGCCTTCAAGGACGGCGAGTTATCAGTGGAAGCTTTAGTGGCACTTTCCCTTTCGGGGGCAGCGGCAGCGGGCTTTTCCTCGGAGGAGGCAGCGGGGGCGGCAGCCTGCGGGGCTGGCTGCTCCGAGCCCGTCTCGGCTCCGTCTCCCTTTTTCTCCTCCGCGGGCGCGCTGCTGCCTTTGCTGCCCTCCTCCTGCTGGGCACTGTCGGCGGCGCCTTCTGTGGCAGCAGGAGCCTCGCTCTCTTTGTTCTCGGCCGCTCCGCCGGCAGGGCCTTCCTCCTTCTTGTCGGTGGCATCAGTCTCAGATGCTGGGGCATCTCCCTTCTTCTCCCCCTTGAGCTTTTTCCTTGTTATGTGTCCACGGAAGCTGGCCTGGATTTTGGTGGCTGCCTTATGAGCTTTATCTTCTGGTTTGATGCCATCTTGCTCGATCTTTTGGTCTCCATCCTCATTTTTTTCAACCTTTGAAAAAGAGCAAGAGAGGAGGGCAGAGGAGATAAGAGGGAGATAAATTAAGATTTCTTCAGGTGTAGCAGATGCTCTAATTTTATTGAGAATATCTCGCTTTCCCCTCATGCTAACCAATGAAAAGTTTCAAAACAGCCTTTCCATTTGGTATGGGTTTGGAGCCAGGTGGCTCCAAAGGCTGGACAGACATAGGTCTCCAGCCAGAGGTTGGTAAAAGAAATTTAAAGCACCTAATCCTCTCTGTCAGCAATGTGGAGAGCATTTTGGCTCTGTGGATAGGCTTTCACTAGCTGGGTTGTCTCTATTCCCATGATTTATTTTCCCATTCATTTTGAAATATACCAGTTTTTTTTCCCCTACTCATTTTCAAAACACTCCCCTGAGGGAGATTTTCACAGCCCTTCCCAATCCACCTCTGCCTTCAAGTCGGTGTTTCTTTCTAATGACCACTTGTTTCACAGGTGTCTCTAATGACACCAAGTGCTTTGTCTGTTACAGCTTTTGGGCTGGGGATTGCCAACGAGAATAGGATTGCTGCCTGCCCTGCCACAGTTCCATGCTGTCACACACACACAGATATTCACAGGATGTGCTCCTCACAAACACCATGCCTGCAAGTGCTCTCCACTCATGGTTTCACTGAAGGTTTAATAGGCAGATTAATATCACTCTTTCCAATTTCAGCTGACTATTATTATTTCTCTGACTATCAGAGGGAATTCAACCTTATAACAAAGAACAGGCATTCCCTGTGTGTTTTAGACTTAAATCGTGCATTAAAGTCTTAAATAGGACCAAAACAGAGCCTGTTCCTCACACTGTTCTGCTGCAGAGAGATAATGCTCAGCTTATAAACCTTCACTGAATCTACAGGACAGACCAGGCTTCACCCCAATAATTCAGCAGCTCTTGGGCAAGTAACAGCTCAGCTGCCTGTTGATGAAAGAACTCTGTTCTATTAATAGTCCCATTGGAAAGCATTCAAAAGACCTATGTAGAAACAGAGCCACTGGCCTCTTTGCTGTCTGCACCTGGTTTCCATCACTGGCTCAGGTCACAAAACAAAACAAGCTGACTGGGAAAGACAGAAGCATTTACTCCTGCGTGGGATGAGGGAGCCACTCCTTTGGCCACTGCCATCTGGGGAAATGCTCTCATCACAAGAGCAGAGAGAGGGGACAACTTACAAACAAGTTCAATAAAAGTGTGGCAGGAAGAAGGGAGAAGACACTGCAATGTGCAGATGTGCCACGGAAACATCATGCCTGTGGACAGGGGGAAAGAAGGGTGGTCACAGTAGCAGTAATTCCTGGGAAACAGACTGGAAGTGATCATTTCCATAGCACAAAACAAGGACAAGCACATGTGGGAGTGGTGCTCAGCCAGGGAGCCGATCTGGTGTCCACTGCCACACCAGAGGTGGTATCCCCTATGTCCCACAGATCCCTCACCCTGGCTTTGGTGCCCATCATTCCTTTAGTGGGTGTGGTGGCCTAGGACTGAGCAGCTCCAAATGATCGAGGAAAAGAGCCACCCCACACAGCTGTGCAGGGGTGTGGATGGGTCTGTATACAGCAGGAAGTGAGATGGGAGGGGCACAGGATGCTTATGTAAGGGGTGAAAAAGGCTGTAAATGAATATATAAATGGGATTAACACACAGAATTCTGCACAAGGAGTTTTTGTGCTCCTGACCATGCCCAGGGACAAAATGGCTGTTGCACAAATCACAGGGTGAGCATTATGGCTACACTTCCCCAAGTGTATTAAATGACACAGTATGAAAAGTGGGACGGACTTTGTGTGTTTGCCTCAGCTTGTCAGAGAGCAGGTGATGGTTATGTGCAAGTATGATACAGGCACCAGTGACACAACCACTTGTGTGTCTTGCATAGCTAGCTCAACACTGTTATTCAGTATCTGGGTAAGCTTTTCAGCCTACTTCAGCACAAGGAGGTGGAAACAAATTGGAAGTACATTTAAACAAGCCAGATAGTGCAGAGCTCCACACAGGCTCATCCATCCTGTTCCTTAGACAAGTTCTGCAGCTTGCAGTAAGTCTTGTGTTGCTGTGGCAACTTAACTGCTAGTACCTGAACTAGCTGGTTTCACGGGATCTTGGATATGGCAGCATTACACTGTAGCCACAGCAACACCAAAAGAGACTGGTACTGCTTCAGAGAACTGTAACACTCAGATGCTGTAGCTTTGACTCCTTCTCCCCAAGGACTGAGGCTAGTCTCAAACAGCAGCAAGATTGGGAGACTGGAAAGACAATTTAGACATAATTATGAGGCCTTAAGGGTCCAGTCCCCATGCCTAATTGCCTGATTCCTGCACAACCATGAGTGAATGTGGCAAAATTGGTGATCCCTGGACAAACAAGAAAAACATCGACTGAAGGGAGATTTCTCTTGCCACTGGCCTTGTTGCTCTCACATCCCACATACTTCCTTCACCAACCAAGAGAGCTATTACAGGTCATGGACTGCTGCATGCCTGACTCTGACTCCAGAGGAGCTGCTCTGTTACCTAGGCTATGCAGCCCTGTAAAGGTTTATCTCCTTCCCCTGCTAGCCAGAGCCCAAGGCACAGTGAGCCACAGCCACCCTGTGTCCCTGTCAGCCCCTGACCTGGCAGGGGATGGGAGAGCACTTCTTTCCAGGAAGCTCAGACCAAAACCTCTCTCACCTGCACCTACAGCATAGCAGAACTAAAAGGCTCCTTTGATGTTCTAGTGACATCATTGTCCTCTTCTCCCAGTTGGGATGACAGCCATGAGTCCTTGCCAGATCCCAAATTTTGCAACTGCAAAATGTATTTCCAGTAGGGTGCTTTCAGCATAATTTTAGATACAGAAGATAAGAAACATAACACCTGGGGCAGAGGTGGAGTGGAAGATGGTGGATGAAAGAAATGTACTAATAGTTTGTCTTTGCCAACTCTGGCCCTCAGGAATCCTGTTTCTATTCAGTCCTTCCCCAGTAAAGCATCCCAGGCATTTGAAATTACTTTTTTTTTTTCAGGCTACTGGCCTGCAGCTACTTCTGGGTTAGGACATGGTATCCATAAAGTGTGTGTGTCATGTTGTATAACAATGGGTTGGGCAGTTGGGTGAGAAACAGGTTGTTCAGGGGGAAACTTCTGTTCAAAAAAAAAAAAAAAAAAAAAAGACCCAAGGGCTTTTCATCTGTGGATTATGTGCACCAGAGATAAACCTTAATTAAGGAAGCACTCAAAAATAACCTGTATATGGCAGAAGCTCCTGGAAAGCAATTTGTCTTCCTTGAAAAGCTAAAAGGGTGAGTCAGCTCTGCCAGGATGCATTCAAAACCATGTCAGTGGAAAACAAGAAATCTGTCTGTCTTATCTATCTCCCAAGCATTCATGACATCTTGGCTGTAGTATTGTGGCTAGAATAAAAGTGACTATTATTACTAGTGTTTGCATGGAATCTAGAATTCTCAGCCAGGAATCAAGTCTGTTAGGGATAGGTTTCAGATATTAGTATTCCATCACCCTCCTCCCCTTCATTTACACATTTATGTGTAAAGTAAACTTAATACTTAATACTGACATATTCGAGGTACTGTTAGGGTACATGCAATGTATTGCCATTCTACACAGAGCAAATGTCCTCTGTTTCATTTAATTTTAAATGAATCATGGATCCTGTAATGGCAAGAAAGGTATCACTGAGGCAGGTGGATGAAGAGCTAAATGGATCTATAAAAGGACACAGTCAAACATGTCCATTTTTTTGTTCAGACCATCCTCACATACCCAATGAAGCCAGTGTGGAAATCTTTGCCTTCATGAAACACACATTTATGTGTCTATTTACACAGTCCATAGTATCTTTCAAGTCCTAGAGGGATGATTCTCTCACCATCCCCATCTGCTTGTCTGCCACACCTCCAGGTTTCTAGGACATCCCTTCCCAGGCAGGGTGTTCCTGTAAGTGAGACTTTTCTTGCTATCACTTAGCTGAGAAAGTAGGAGATAAGAAATTAATTTTAAATCACAGATAGGGCAGAGGTTAATTCTTAGATACCAGGTATGTAGAAATTTCCTGGAGCCATGACAAGAAGATTTCAAATCTCTGGCCACTTTTACACCTTCCATCTCCAAACTCACAGCTTAGGCAAATAATTAAGGAAGACCAGACCCTTTTAAATATCTCCTGTCCTGGCATTTCAGGAAAGGAGAAATGGAGAACCTAGGTGTTTTCTAGATGTTCCATGTGTTTGCAGCCACATGTAGGCAAAGAAAGGAGAGGACTGAGTGCTTTGGTCCTTGCTTGCTGTCAGTCCACTTGTCTCTCATGGTAAACCTCATTGCCTTTCCTTGGAAAAATAATCAAGTTGTTTTGTATTCTGAATGCTAGGGTGGAGAGACCAAGAAAGAACTTACTGTTTCATTGAAAGGTGTTTAAATATTATACAGCTCCCTCTGCTTCTCTATCTAGCTCTCCTTTTCCTGGTGTTTCTTTTCCCTCCAATATATAGCATGTATCACCCTCCTTAATGTTCACCTTGGATCTGGCTGCTGTATGCTACAGCCATGATATATGCTCAGCCACCACCCTGATATCCTGCTCCTTTCTGTCCTTAGTTAGGAGCTCCTCTTAAATGTGACCACATCCCAGAGCCCTTTGATACACATGGCCATCTCCCAGTATTCTGAAAACTGTGTGCTGGGAGCCCAGATTTAGGACTTAAATACCTTTCACCAGACAGGGCATCAATACTGGCCAGAGCCTGGACAACCATAGGATCCATAGGACCATTGACAATAATACACTCAATAACCCACTTCACCCATTTAACGCAAGGGAAATATGATACATGACTATCATTGGGAAAAAAAACCCCAAAACAAACAACTGTGTAGTCACACAGAGAAATAAGGGCCCAAAGTCATTATTTTCTCATGACACCTGTGCTAAAGTATGTGTGGAAACCTTTCCTTCAGTTATTTATGTGAACTAGTGCTGAATCACCCAAACTCCTGTGCTATTTGTGGGGTTAAGATGTGTCTCAGCCCATGCTCTGTTCTTGACTAGAACACAATGTATGTTCTTATAGATGTTACTCAAGACTACTTGGGCCTAGACTTACAAAGAAATTAAGGCATCCAGCTCCCAGTGATTTCCAGGATTGAGTCACTTCAGCATTTTTCATGGGCCTGGCTCCACATGACCTGATTTGTCTCAGAGACAGCATTTAAGGAGAAGAATGAATTAAAAAAAAAAAAAAAAAGACCAGCTGTCTCTCCAGAAGGAATTCAGCATGGACACGTAAAAGAGAGAAAAGGCTTTCACACTTTGGGAAGTGAGGAAGCAATTTAGCACACAGAGCAGCTTTTTTTTAACCCAGTAAATGGTGTGAAGACACTTGGCTAGAGGATGGCACCTGTCAGCAACCTGTCTTCCAGGTGAGGAAACAGAGTTCCTTTATTTTCCCAGGATGACTATGGTGATGGTGGGTAAAACACCCTTGAGAAAGAAAAGGTTAATTCATCCCTCTGAAGGCCTATGCAGGATTGTTCCCCAGGGTACAGCTAGCAGGGTTTCAGCTTTCCAGTTTCAAATCCTCTAACAATGGAGTTTCCACCCTTCCTCTACAAGATCCTCTCATATGTAGGAAAACTCCCCTCTATTTTATGGTGCCTAGATTAAAATAAGATGACAGCAAGGTAGATGGAGGGATGTTATTCACTCATGTACAGTGGCTGCAAAGAGAGGTGGAAGACAATCTAAGTTAGACCTGTTTAGATATTTCTAGTGAGCTTTCTCAATAAATCCATACTCTCCTTACCTGTTTTGTGACTCTCCCTTCTGTTGGTCACCCTTAATTTCTCTTCAGCTGGTGGTCAACCACAGTGCCCTCTACCACCCTGAAGCTCCTACAGCTCCATCAGTTAAATGGAAAAAGGCACTCACTACTGCTTATGTTGCCTTTGCAGGCTGGGTGAAAGAAAGTAGAGCCTTGGCCCTGAAGGGGACACCAAGCGGATGATGTTCAGGATGATGTTCATGCTTTCTGGAGCAGAGAAGCTCACAGGGGAAAACACTTGCCTTGGGTCTGGTCTGGGCTTTGTGGAGCACTTTGGTGGTTGTGGGGCACAGGCTGCACTCAGTCATCTTTCAATTCAAAGCACACAGAGTCTCAGAGATAGGAGTGGGTTGGAGTTTGAGAAGGTGGTGCATTTATAGTTCATGCCAAGGGTGTGTGTATACCCTGAGGTGTGGCTTAAGGGTATGAGGGCACTCCAGGCCACAAGGTCTGTGGGGACTGTGTCAAAGGTCTTGAGTCTTTGGCACAGTCAACATTTATGCTCTTGTTTGAGGTTGGATTCTGGTCCATACTGTACTGTCAGTTGTGTCTAGTCTCCTTTTTTGGAGGGAAATACTTGTGTCACTCCAGAAGGAGCCAGTCAGCAGGCATTCAAATCAAGGGATCAAAGCCTAGAAAGGAAGCAGGAAGGTATCCAAGCTGACAGTGTAAATCAACTCCCAAAATAGCCCACAGTGAAGAAATTCAGCAAAAGGTCCAGGTGAAAAATTTCCCTTGAACTATGCTTTGATTAGAGAAGTCCATTCAAATAATAGGTGATTTTTGATGTAGATGTGCTTGTTTGTCACTCCACTAAAGAGAAATTTTATCTTTTTATGCTCAAACTAGGTGGTTTGCTTGGTTGTGTTGGGGACAATTTGGGCAAGGATGGTTGCTGCTATGTGGGTTATTTTGAAGTTGCACTTTCAGAGTCTGATCCATAGTCTGCTGACCATGAGCTCGTAATGAAACCCAGAATTATCAATGTCTCTTCTTTCCTACTTTTTCTCTCCAAGTCCCTTTTTTCCTTGCTTGCTTAGTTTTGGACTCCAAAAAAATTTTTAGGGAATTGTTATTAGCTTCAGGTGGCTCAGAGTGCCTGCCCCCATGAGAACTGGACACATTTGATGCTTATCTAGCTGCACCCAGAGCACAGAGGCTAAGTTCCTGCTCAGACTTGCTCCCCTGAGATCTTGGGCAGACAGATGCTGAGATTCCCCAGAGTTCAGGCTTGTGCAGGGTCTCCAGAATGACTTCCACAGGAGACAGAAGCTTATGTCCTGCTCCTACCCCATTCCTTCCATGGCAACACAGGGTGTCCCATCCTTCAAGCCTGTCGACAGCACTCAGCTTGGTGTGCTGCAAATATGCTGGTGGTGCACTTGATCCCACTGTCTCTGTCACTGAGAAAGACATTAAGTAGCACTGGTCCCTTTTGGACCCCTAAAGGTCACCACTTGTCATCAGTGTCTACAGGGGCTCCAGATTGTTGACTGCTAGCCTCAGGAGGTAACTGTCCAACCAATTCCTCACTCACTGAAGAGTATTCCCATCAAATCAATCAAGTTTAGAGAGAAGGATGTCATTAGGACTATATTAAAGGCCTTGCAGAAGTCCCAGTGGTGACATCTGTAGCCCTTCCCCTGTTCACATCACAAAAAACCACTAGGTTAGTCAGGTGGGACTTGCCCTTTGACACCACCACTGCTTTATACCTAGCACCTGCACAAAGAAGAAAAGGTGTTTTTCCTCCTGAACTGCAGCTATAGCTGGGGTGAAACCCTGTGGCTGCCACCTGTGCCTTCAGTCACACACAGCAATTAAACTTCAGGAGGGACAAAGGTGTGTACTCCAGCTGAAATTACAGGGTGAGCTGAAGAAGGCAGAAACCAGGATTTTTGACTGGTACCTGGCAAGGCCAGTTAAGTAAGTACTGTAGTAAAGTACTTTCTTACTGTTCCATTAACCTACTGATCAGACCTTTGTCTTTTGTTTTTCCAGTCTTGAAAGAGAGCCTAGCCCCAAGCATTACCTTTAGTCAACAGCCTCCCCATTCCCTGAGAAGCAACATACAATTTTTTCAAGTCATCAGAACTGGTCTTAGCAAAATCCAAAGTAAACCAGAGCTGTAGGTCGAGACAATTTGATAAACTGGAGTTAAAACAGCTCCACATAAGATACCCTCTCCCATAGCCTCTTCAGCTTTAGTTCCAAATAGGCCAATCTCACAACCACAGATCTGAGCTCTGTGTGTACCATGATATTGTATCCCCAAAGAGCAGCAATCCATTGTGATGGCTTCTACCTATTGGTATAGACTCTATCTTCTCACTGGGGCAGCTGGCTTTTTCTCAGCTTCTGGTTCTGATGCATTCAACAGGTCTCACTGTCATGGCCTCTCCTCAACCAGCCGGGAGTAGCCCTGCTGGGGCTACTGCTTCTTCTTCCATGGGATTTCCTGACCCTGTTAACACCGGCCTCAGCTTCATCAGGACAGAATATCAGCCAACAGCTGGAAGGCAGAGAATCAGGGTGTTGAGTCTGGATCTGATCTGATGGAAGCTCAGTTTATTGATTTGTGTGGTGGATCTTCATGCCTATTGGGGCTTGAAGACCCAGAGATTGTCCTGGCCATTGTCTCCACCCACCTTTACTTCAGTGGCACTAATGTTGATATTTGCCCCACAGATCTTCTACAAGGTTTCTGATAGGACTGCCATGACAGCCTGTGTATGAATTCACCACAAGCAGTGGGTAAGACATGGACCCATCTTATGAATCTGAATTCTTCACAGCAACTCCATGTCTTGGATGTCATGGACCTTCCAGAAGACCCTATGTGACATTATTATTCTTGGCCTATGTTTGGTGTTCATTTCTTATACATGTTTAAAGTACAAGCAGAGAAAGGAGAGATATCCATATCTCCTCCCTGCTTAGGCACTGCCAGGTGAGAACAGTCAGAGTTAGACCTACTTTTAAGATATCAAATACAGGAGACAAGTCACTGGTCCCACTTCAAGCTCTGATATACTGCTGATTCACAGAAAAGTGTGAGAAGACCCAGACCATCTTTTTCTATTCCTTCTATCCCAACTGATTAACTTATTATTGGTTGTATGGAAGTCTTATTTGAAGTCCAGTTCCAAAAGCAATGTCAGATGATGCAAGTGGCATTTCATTTCATAGATTCTAGTGACATTTTGCTGGGGATAATTTTTACAAGGCCTCTGTGGTCTGCTGCTCCAAACAACTTAAAAATGGAGATATTATTAAGTTCCAGAAGGATTCTGAACATAATTAAATTAGTATTTGTAGTGCTGCAAGAACCTCAAATGCATGATATGTAGCTCAGTAAAGCATTGTGCAATATTTAAGCCATGCTCTACTTTCTCCTGGCAGTGCAGGATGAGAACATCCTAAAATGGGGCTTAAGTCTGTCACAACCTGAAAAGGTCTCCAGAGAGGACATGTATGACACAGCTTCTTTCACCCGAGAATCTGGGCTTGACTGCTCAGTTTGTGTAATTCCAGTACTTCCCAAGGTCTGTAAAACTGATCAGTCAGGCCTGTGATGGCAGCTGTAACTCCTGAGTAGCACAGTCCCAAGGGCATAATGTTGTGCCATACCTCTCTCCTCTCTCCCCTCTTCAGGGGGGTTGTCACCAGAGTATAGGCTTGGTTTTGGCTGGGAAGATCCTGAACACAAGACTCATAACTCCAGGGCTTAATCACTTTTTCTAGACCCTGGCACTGAGCTATGGGAAATGCACATGTGGCTTTGAGCCATCTTGTTTCCTCCTTTGCTCCTTTACTGTATTCAACCCTATTGAAAAGGGGGGAGGGGGCGGTGAGCCTGCAGTGCCTGCTGCAAAAACCCCTTTGTGGATCCTGCTATTTTAGTGCTATAAAGACCCCTGGCCAAAGGGAACATGTTGAATAGATGTGCTAGGGAAAAAGCCACAAGTCTTTGGATCCACCACTTACAAGGGCTAGTATATCACAACCACATTTAAATAGTCATCCAGACCTTGTCCTAATCTTCCTGCTGGAGTACAACTGTTATTTATTCCAATTTTTTTCACCACCCAGGCTTCCCATTTTAAAATTGTTATTTAAAAAGGGCTTCAGAAATTATTTTGTATCTTGGTCATAAGGTCTTCTAGTTTTTTTCCATCCTTCAGTGAGAAAGAATGTCAGTGGCCTCAAAGCATAGCATATTGTAATGTCTTTTCCCTGGGCACACAGTTTAGATGCAACTCTGTGCATCTGCAGCAGAACTGTACTCTACATCCAGAAACCCCTGGAGCCCACCCTGTGGGGGCTTTACTCATAGGCCCCCTGGCAGAGGAGCTGAGGGAAAAGGGACCCTGTAAGGACTCCTAGGATAGCTGGGCAGGCAGAGTGCACAGAGCTACTTCCAATTCTTTCTACTCTGCTGAAGGTGTGATATGGAAATAGGGTTTTCATCCTGAGAAGGACTTATGGCTTTCCAGAATAAGAACCTTCTTCCCTCAGGAGCCCATGCAAAGCCAGACAGAAAGCACTGGGAGGCTTGCCCAATTGATCTAACACCAGAAAATGGACAGTGTTTCCTCTTCTCTTAGTAAGGGCCAGTACACACTGAGCAGCCTTGTCACACACTAAAGAGAAAACAACTGAAAATCTCCAGGGGCTCTACACCCTCCCTTTACAGTGCAGCATGGCTGATTTTCTTCATCCACCCTGCAGGAGAGGTTTTTACCAGTCTTTGGACATTTGCCCCAAAAAATGACTCTCTGAGTTCCTGTGGCAGTTTATTCCTTCGGTGAACTAAAGAATTCCTTCCAGCATTTCAGCCAGCCCCTGCATCTTGTCCATGCTGACATTAGTTTGTTTCTGCTTTCTTAGTAACACTCCTTCATATATCAATAGCTCTCAGTTGTCATACCAGCTACTTTGTCAGATCACTCCTCCTAGCCCTCCTAAACCCTAACCAGAGATCTTACTTGATTACTGAATTTACATTTGTTCTACTGAGAAATTACTAAAATGTCTCCCCAGCTTTAATGAATAATGAAACACTATACTTGCAAAAATAGTAATTAGCAATATAGCTCAAAATAAATCAATGTGTGGATCAGACTCCCAAAGGCAGGAGGGAAAGCTGCAGCCATTAAAATAGGTGGAGCTGAAAATAGCTGAACACTTGGGGATAAAGAAAGGAAAAAAAAGCTTAAAGGAACTGATGAATGGCCATGTCCTATAGATATTTAGAATCCACACAGGTTGGATTGCTAACACTGTCCTCAGTCTGACTGCTCCATTTCCTGTCAGTTCCCCTCAAATACTATTCAGCACCATTAGGAGTTTTTTGAGGATGTCAAGCAGCTGGAGCAGCCAAGAAAAGTGAGAGGAAATAGAAGAATCAAATCCTCATCAGTGGTTATCCAAGAGTTTCCATCAGGGGTCCTATCATCCTTCCTTCCAGATGAAGGAAGAGGTGCCCGCTCTAAGAAAAATAAATTGCATAAGGATTTATAATTCTGACAACCATCATTATTTCTCCATCTGTGGGATTGGATCTCCCTTGTGATGTTGGAAAGGAAGCAATGAAACAAGCAATGGGAGACAAGACAATGGGAGTGTGTTGAAAGGGCATAGGGAGCACACTGGTTTACAGAGGAAAAACAATTCAGATACTACAGCAGCCAGCTTGTTTTCCCCTAGTACCACCTAAATATAGTGTTACTTTTTGGTAAAAATAATGGTTCTGCTTCTTCAGGAAGTCACAGGACAAGGTTGCTTCTTGCCAGATCAATTTATTGACCCATTAACAATAAAAATACCGAAGTGTTCATAAGATATATCTTTGGAGTCAAGCAAATCATAGGTCTGCTCAAACAACCCAGATTATGGTATGCAAATGTCTACATTTTGTGGCCAGGTCACGTCACTTATTGTAGTCTACTTTTCATATTAACCAGTCCTTCTGTCAGGAAAATAGAAACAATGCAAAAATCATGCAAATTCCATCATAGTGAATTAATATCTCTCTAAAATTTTAGCTCAGGAGTGTAGTGGTTTCTTTTTATTTTTTTTCTTTCCTTTTTTTTTCTTTTTTGGTAACTCTTCCTTTCCCTTCCCAGTCAGGGAGAGGAAATCATATTGTACAACTATCACCAACTTCATGTCACAAACACACACATATGTATAAACAGAGTAGAGTAAGAGAGCAAATTGCAATGAGTACATTGCCTGAAGTCAGTCTGCATAATGAATTCACCAAATCCTACAGAAATTAAAGCAGAAATTAACCCTAGATAGAGAATACTTTCAAACAGATTAAATTCAACAAGACTCATTTGAACCTTTCCAGAAATAATGAGTTAGGAATGTACAAACACTTTCTGTGCTCTCTCAAATCAGTCACTGAGTTTTCAGAATCTGCCTGATCCTTAGAATACCTGAGGATACTTATGTAGAATTGCACCTACTGGGGCTTTCAGGTGACTAACATTTTGATTTCAGTGCAAAGCAGAGAAAAAAGTTTCTACATGTAATTTCCTTTGGTTGCAGACACAATTATTTTGAAGCCTGAAGAAAAATATAACACATTTCCCCAAGATGCCTGCTTTACAGATTGCACTCTCACAGAACTTTACCACAAATTTAATAACATTTTAGTATACATTCCTGTGCTTTAGCTCTAGTGGTCCCCTACAAACTTGACTCAAAGAATTAAAGGGCCATGTTTTAAGGAATGAATGGTGAGATCTTAACAAATGCCTCATTCCCTTAATCCTATTGAAACCAGTGCGAATTAGGCACCAACGCTCTCTGAAAATCCTGCTAGGCTCCTGCCTATATAAATCTTATTTGTTAGGGCAGTTCTGTAAATTACCTAATACCACCCTGCCACTGTTTGGAAAAAGGCTTGTAAATATCTGCTGCAAGATTGGAAAGTAAAACAAAGTAGCTTAAAGAAGACTTAAAGTGTTAGTAGGAAATCTGGATATTTGGAGCTTAGGAAACTCAGGGGTATAAAGGGATTACACTGATATAGGTCTTAGTTTTTGCTGTTGGAAGTTGAAAGTTAAAATGCAGGAGGGAGAAGTTTGGCAAAGGAGAACAGAGGATCCCAGGGCGAGGGATGACGGATGATTGTCCTACACCCCTGCCCCGCCTTTGCTGTGGATTCCTCTCTTATCCTGGCCTGTGCTTTCCATGGGGTCACTCCAAGTGACAAGTTCTGCATCTCTCAGTTGCTGGCTTCAGACACCTTGAATCTGATTTGGAGCAGTGCCGAGCACTCAGGGCTGCAGCTGACAGTAATGGGAGATGTTTTCAGATATGTGCAACTGAAAACAAGAGCCATGAGTAAAGGTCAGGCCCTCTGTTCCTGAAATTCAAGACATAAAGCTAGGGCATCCTGCTGACCAAACTCTTTGTGCCTCAGCTGTCCACCTGCAAAAATGGAGTAAAAATACTCAGTTATCTCACATAGGTGTTGCAAAGAGATACTAAGTGATATTGGGGTGTGCTCAGAATCACAAGACAGTCCAGGAGACAATTAGTATTTCTGATTTCAGAGCAAGGTTTGAATACTATTAAGCAAAGTTGTGGGGATCCCATACTGACTTATTATGAGAATTCAAAATAACGAATAACTGCTCATTAAGTGAGCACTGTCCATTCTGTGACCTGCATGTGGTCAGAATCCCTGAAAATAAAAATATGTTCCTTTTATCAGAAGCATACTGAAATGCATTCACAAGAGGAGACCATACTGAGGTTGCACAGGCAACTACATTCCCGGTGTTGGCTTATTTTTTTAATATTTGCCTTAACATTTTTAATAACTTTCTTCTAACATATTTTCTCCATGGTCTTTGTCACACATATATTAGCTTATACTGCAGGTGGAGTAGAAATCTATTTCCATTCCCAATAATGTGGTATAACTCAACTCTTACCCAGATTTATCTCTCTAAAATATAATTAACTACATAATGGGAACTTAAACCTCTTGGCTTCATCAGCAACTTACAAAAAAAACCCAAAAAACCCAAAACAACTTGCAGTGTCCAAGAGGTGTCAAGCCCCTATCCAGTACCATTAGGCAAGGTGTGGGAATTTTCAACAAGCAGCTCCCAGGCAGAAACAAGGAATGGGTTCCCAGGGTGCCAGCATACAGTGTGGGATGGGATAGGCAGGTCCCAGAGCTTGTAGGAAGCCCCTGGGAGCTTCCTCCCACATGGAGATACGGATAAAAATGCACTGGAATCATCAGCAGTGTGCTAGTAGTAATACAGCATATCTCCATAACCCCAAGCTGCACCAGGGGAGGTTCAGGTTTGACACAAGGAGGAATTTCTTCACAGAAAGGGATGTCATGCATTGGAATGGGCTGCCCAGACAGGTGGTGGACACCACCCCTGGAGATGTTCAGGAAGTGGCTGGATGTGGCACTCAGTGCCATGGTTTAGTTGACACAGTGCTGATTGGACAAAGGTTGGACTCGATGATCTTAAAGGTCTTTTCCAACCTGAATGATTCTGTGATTCTGTGATTCCATTGTAGGAGTTTTACATCAATCCCTCACTATCTGCCTCCGGGTCCAAAGCCACAAGGTGTCCATCTTTGAATTAGGTGAGGTAGGAAAATCAGTGGAAAATTAAGGATTTTTCTTAGCAAAAAATAAATTAATAGAAAGTACATCTTCTCTGGCAATTTAATGAATGCACAATTACTGCATCAGGGAAAAGCCCCCTGAAGATTTTATCATTTAATATGTACAAAAAAGCTATTGAACAGAGAATTACTTTGTTCAAAGGATCAGCTATACCCTTGCCTAGTTTTTGTCAGCTCCATAGCTACCCTGGAACATCAGAGCTGGAATAGCAGGGCTGCTGCAGGGCAGAAGCACAGGGCGTTGACAGAAGTGGAGCAAAGGAATGGCAGAAATCCTGTTTAGCACTTTCCATGCTCAGTATAACTGAGCACTATTTCACTGCCTCTGGCAGTAAAATGACCTCCTGTTTACACCACAGTATTGAGCTTACGGTTTAAAAAAAAAAAACAAACTGTACCTATCTCCAACTCTGATTAACTTCTCCAGGCATTTCTGTGCTGCTCAGCTTCCACAAATGGATTTCCAAACAGTAGAACTGCTTTGTATGGTACCCCTCAGAGGTACTCAGCATTCCCTGCTGTCTGCTGCACCTGACAGCAAGGAGAGTTTAGAAGCAAGTATCTAAGAGAAGTTGAAAAATTACAGGTTGGGGATATCAGCATCAATGATACCATAGTGCATGAAGCTGAGAGAAAATGAATCATATGTGAAAGATGGAATTGGGTGGATATAACAAGGCAGAGCAACAAGAAGCACATTTTTCCCTCTGCAGGTACAGCTCAGAGCCATGGAAGAGAAGCAAGCAAGTCCTGCCAGTGGGTCACTTACTGCACCTTGTGAGATGGGAAGGCTGACCTTAGCTTGGCAAAGCCCCTTCAGTTCCAGTGCAGATGGTTACAAGTTACAGGATTATCTGCTGTGGTCAGTGCTTCTCCTTCTAGAGGGATGAGAAGCCAGTGAAGTCCCACAGCCATGGATACTTCAAATAAAATTATCTCCTGATGTAGTCCGGTGCCTTTTCTGCCGCCCCTTCCGTTTCTGCAGTAGCAGCTCACACTTCCACAAGAGTTGTGGCAGCAAGGTTAGCCTAAAATACCATCTGCTTTGGGAATAGTAGGGACTATAAAATCCCCACCATCTCACAAAAGTTAACACAAGACCTACATTTCCACTGCCTTCCTGGCAAACATGCATCAGGTTTGGCCCAGAGACACAGCCACATTTTCACTTGGCAGCAAGGTCTCTTTCTTCCCTTCACTGACAGCCTCTCCACTTCCATTCTTAAATGGCAGAGGGACAGTGTCCTTCCTCCAGACCTGTGAACAAGACCTTCTCTTTGGCCACCTACACTGCCTCCATGAAGTATCTCTTCTGATCACTCTGTCTTAACTGTCAGCTCTGCACCAGTGCCTTGTGCACCCCTTGGAAAAGTAACTTTCTGCTGGAGATAACTCATGGACACAGAGGCTTAGAACACAACACAACAGTTCAGCAGCAGTCAGCATATGTAGCCATGGTAGAAAAAAATCCCCACCTGTGCCTGACCAGAAAATTGTGCTCCATCTTACATACCAGAAATTTGAGAAAGGCAATACAAATATTTCTGGTCTCCTCAACAGCAACAGCCTATTCAGAGTATGGAGAAGGCTCTCATCAATGAAAGTGTATGACTGTCCACCACCAAGGTTCTTGCCTCTTCTCAGGCTCCCTGCTAAGTGCAGTTTGAAGGCTCTGATCTCTTTCTTAAGCTCATCCTGGTGTGGAGCTTGTGATCCAAATCCTGTTGCAAGCACAACCTCCCCACCTGAAGATCCTCCAGGGCAGCAACCAAGATCCTGAACTTCATGAGTGCAGCACAAAGCTCAGAATACAGGGCTTATGATAGCACAGACCTGCTTGCTTCCACTACTTCAGGGTCAGCTCATCCTTAATCCTTATGAGATCCTCCCATAGAGTCCCATAGGCAGATACATGCCTCACCCCACAGACACAAATAAAAAACAACTGGAAAATAAAGCAAACAAATTATTTTCATTACTCAATTTATTCCAGGTGATGAAAAAGGAGGAGGAGAGAAACAAACCTATCCTTTTTCTGTCTTTTCTAGATTAAATCATTCACAAGGAATATGAATGCTAGCTTAAAAGTATTTGATTGTACACAGAGAAAACAGGCAGAATTACTGCAGCAGATTATTCTACTTTTTTCTGTGCCTCAGTTTCCTCACATACAAATGGAGTAATAACAAGAGTGTTCTAGGAGTTATTTGTTAAGTATCTAAACTCCAATATCAATGAAAAGTGTTGTACTAGTTTCAGTGATAACACTATTGGCCCATTTTTCCATAATTATTTTGCAGCCCATCATTCACAGGCACAAGTCAAAAGTAATGTGACTCATGTATTACATAAAAGGACTGTCTTACAAGCATCTTTCTGGGCACATGTTAAAGGTGAAAGCAGAAAATGTAAAACGGAGACTACCTCTGAAACCTCACTTTGACTTCATCCTGTACATGCCTTTTAATAGTCATTATTGTGTCTTTTTTTTTTTTCCATGAAAGTGTCCCCCATCTTAGCTACTACAAAGGACAGAGCTCACAGAGTGGGTGGCAATTCAGTATTTTCCTGTTATGCTAATTTTAAGCACAGCAAAATGCCTTGCTTGCCACAAACCATTCAAACCCATCACTGAATGCAGAATACTGATTTCCTCATGGTCTTTTTCTGTGGTGCTATTTTGCCATAATATCTCATTGCTTCATGAGCCTTAATGGATATTCTCTCAAGGAGATAGGTGAGGTTGTTATCTCTATTTTACAGACACTAAATTCAAGCAAAAAGAGGCTAAGGTCAAAAACCAGAGCAACTACTAATTTGGGGTTCCCAATGTGTGATGCCTTGGATTAATATTTCCCCAGCCCTGTGTGTGTTGACAGCAAACCTCCATACAATACCAGCTCTGTACTTCTGCAAGTCAGACCCCAGGTGTTTCAAACTGAGAACCCAGAAAACGAGAACACACCAATTAGTGACCACCCATGGAAAACCTCATTTATGTGGCCTTTTCATATCACATAGGAACTTGTGACAAAAGGCAGGAAAAAGCCTAATTCTTCAGGGCAGTATTCAATTGCCAAAATATGAGACCATTCTTCTGTTTTTGAACAGCCCCCTGCCCAATTCAATGCATAACCTTCATCACTGGCAGTAAATGAAACAGGAGACCTATAGAAATCAGCTTAGTTTATGGCAAAACTCATTCACTCCCTAAGTGGATTCCATTCTGTGCACTGAATGAGACAGGGATCCTATTGAAAAAAAAAGGTACCAGTGTTTGATCTTATAATTAAGAAGCACATTTTTATGTCTATTCATGAGAGAAGACAAATTAAAGATGGATAGGCAACCCTTTTAATTAATTTTCTGTACGTCAAACTAAATGTTTGACTTTGAAAACTAAATGTATGCTTAATAAAGGTGTTTAATCTTTTAAATGTAAACTCAAAAGGGAGAAAATAGGAAATTTCATCATTAGAAATCATAACATTCTCCTCCTTTGTTTCATAAAGGTGCAACTGTTACCTATTAAATGGTTGCAAAATTCTTTGCACTTTCAAAGCTTTATTCCTCTAATCTCAACAGACAAATAAATTTAAAAATCTCAATGTCTATTTGAAGAAGACTCCTACCAAGAAAATTCTTATCCAAACAGGAAAAGCTCATCAAAGTTTGATGCAGGTGAAAACATTGTCTTTGACTATTACAATTTATCTCATCTCCCAGAAGCTGGGTAATCCTAATTACAGGCAGGGTGTCTTGTTCCCCCTCTTGTGTTGTGAAAAGTCTCAGGAATAAACAAAGGATATCTTCCTAAGGGTTATATGGATTTAGCATGAGATATTGGAAGTTACCAGAGATCAGATTTAGCTCTTTTATATTCCCATGCAGCAATAGCTCCTCTGCTGCATAAGAATACATCCAGAGAAGGTGAATTATATCTCAGTATGTTTTATTCTGTATTCCCAGCAACCACTAGGACACATCATAATGGCAGCAGAGGGGATTAAGCACTGAAGGCAATTTCCAAGAGGAGTACAGCAATCCAGCTGGGAATTTCTGAGCGACTGCCAAACAAATGCTTTGAGACAATTCATGTCAGGCAGGTAGAAGAAGGCACCAATTGATAAATCTCTTGTAATAATTCTCCCATGTAGATGATGGAAAGGGCACCTCGGTGTGGAGTTCCAGCAGATGTTTGTGTTCAGATGTTGGAGCTAAGGAGGCTAGGAAGTTAGGAAGAAGGTGAGATTCTTGCTGAAACCATAGCCTTAAGTCCATTAGAAAATATGGGTGGAACTGGGTAGCTCAGTACTGTAATACAGCAAGTGAATGCCTTTTGAACCTGCCTATGACAAATGCTGAACACAGAGTGACATCTAAGCAGTCTGGGTTTAGGCATCTTGCTCAGGTTATTGGGGAGATATCTTGGTTTGGATTGAAGCCCTGAACCCCTGCACTGAAAGGAACAACTCCAGTTCCTCTCTGACAGCATGTAGTAAATAGGGATTTATTCAACATCTCAGTGGACACACTACCTTCCTTAAATTATGGAAGATGGTGGTTCAACTCTCTGCTGCACCTGAAAGATCTCATGTCTTATCTCCCTCCTACAAAAGACTGTTAAGAGCAAGCTGCTCCTAGCTTTTCCTGCTTAAGTTCCTTGGCTTTTTCCATGGAAGAATTAAATAATCATCAGGCCAGAGACAGAGAGCATACAGAAGTAAATGTCATTTTATATCCTACTGGTTAAACACAGTTCTGCAAGTGGCCAGACTGGGTCCAGTTTCTGCTTCAGTGAATATTTGATAATAATAATATGAAATAGTGTTGAAAGAGCACAAGAGACCATTTAGTCCATCCTCTGGTCCTGAGGGACTTCCTGCAGCCCTTCAGTGATTCAAGCTGCCATAGTTTATGCAGTAGATCACAGTGCATCACAATCTTTTTGGATGTTCCATTAAAGACCATTACTCCTAGTTTTATACATCATGGGCAGGAGGAACAAATTACTCCTATTTTCTTTCACTTGCCAGACTAACATCTGGACCACTCTTGGCCTTATTCCTTTGAGGTTAAACAACCCTAATTATTTCAGTCTTTTCTCCTTTGACCTCGAGCAATTCTCACTGTCCCAGTCTACATCCTCTCACTGGACCACACTTCCTCAGAGTGCAGTACAGAATGAAGGCAGGACATTTCAGGTGGGTCCTACATGTGCACATCAGAGCTGAAGGCTTGTGAGATGCCTCTGACAGACTGTGCTCCCACTTGCATAGCCTGGCAAGATGGTGCTCCCCTTCCTGGCAACAGGACGACATTCTAGCCTAACACTGAATTTATGGTCCTCTAGAGACCCTGTCTCCCCTCCTGAAGGACAGCTGTGGTCTCCCACATAGAACTGGCTGCAATTTATTTATCATTCCCATAAAGAGCACTTCATGTTCACTCTGATGCTGTTCAAACCAAGCCCCTGGTTTGATAAGCTTTTCTTGAATTACAGCAATTTCCCCCAGCTCACCACAGCTGGTTTGTGCTATCTGCAGATTTTATAAAACACTTCCTCTAGACAGTTATCTGGGTTAAAATTATAAAGTACAATGTATTTAGTGAAAATATGAAGCACTAGCAGGCCACAGCACAAGCTTGTGGCAACCTGCTCAATAGTCTTCCATTTCAACAGGAAATCAGTGAGAATTGTTCATTGAGTAAAATTATCTACACCAGTTCTGCATCCTTACTGTAATGCCTTCCTTTGGAACATGCTTCTTTGCTTCATTTATGATAAAAGACTGTGAGATAATGTCAAAATCCTTACAAATGACAAGGTATGACAACTACTTCCTCTGTATCCACAAGGCTTGTTACAGAATAAAGCTAAATTAGTTTGACGGGATCTGTTCTTGACAGATCTGTGCTGGCTCCTAATAATCTCTCTTATTTGATTATTTCCACCATTTTTTTTTCCAGGAATGAAGTTAAACTGGGTAGTCTGCAATTTCTCATCTTCTGCTTGTTTTCAGCCTTCTGACACCTTATGCAGCTCTCATGAGTCTTCAAAGTGTTCAAAGCTTATGGTTCAGAGATTGCTTCCCTCACCTTTGCAAATAAGCTAGGATGACTTGAAAGAACCATCTTACATCAGTACATCCTGATTTGTTCTGCCCTTTTCCTAGATCCTGATCTTCCTCTTTTGTGGCTCCTGTTACCTCTTTCAGCCATCAACTTGCAGCTGATCATGTAACTGAAGAAATGCAAAATGGGCATGAAATGCTTTGGCCTTATTGACAATGCTTGATGTAAAATTTCAACCACAGCTCTCCCCTCCTCCATGACATCCACAAACAGAGTCAGGATGACACTATTTCACTATCTTGCTTGGGCTCAATTATTATTTTGTCTGTGTACTGAGCTGATTGTGGCTTATAAAAGGATCATCTAGGCATGCCAGTAAATAGTCTGTGAATGTTATGGGGACTTTGCAGTTGTAAGTATAATTGTCTGAGGGCTTTAGGATCCTCTACAGTTAGAAAGGAAGGAAGCTCTAAAGTTCTTTAGGCTATGACAAACACCTCTGAGAACATACCTCACTTTGGAACAATCCCTTATTTCTCAGTTCAGAACAATGGTAAAATACTGTGAGATATTTCAGACTCCTCTTGACAGTCACACTCTGGTTAAAAAGTAATTAAATTCTACAAGATAAGGCATTGTTTCATGGTATCTCTTCCTGATTTGTGGAATCATACCACTCAAAGCAAGAAAACAATGAATATAGGTAAGAATTGACTGAAATTTAAAAGAAAATTTGCTAAGAGTTCCTGTAAAAGAAGTTTCCTTAGAAGAAGTTTTCCTAAGAGACCCTGAGGCATTGGGGTAATTTTCCACTAATTTGTCTTCATTTATTTTTTGGTTGGTTGGTTGGTTGGTTGGTTGGGGCTTTTTTGTTGTTTTTTTTTTGGTTGTTTTTTTGTTTGTTTGTTTGGTGTTTTTTTTCATCTTCTGCAGAATCTTTTACACTGTCATCATAATGGAGGGTTTTAGCTGCATATCCACTTTTACAATATAAGAGTGAGCTTCAAGTATTGTTTTACATATTAACTTTACTAACTATCCTCTGGAAGTTATCCATCTTCTGTTTACTTCATGGAGATTTTAGCTGGCTTCAGTTCTTTAGTTATTTTTGGGGGGAGATCTTTTCTTCCTTGCCCCATTTGTCCTTTCCTTAGGGTTTTATCTCTTCTAGCTGGTATTCTGAGTGGAATTTAGGATACAAGGGAAAGGCCATTTGCCACTGCTGTGCTTTAGGTAGGACTGGTTGAATCCCTATCATGATTTTGACTGCAATATTAACAGTCAACATTAAACATCAATTTTCTGTTGCAGTTGTCAGTCCTCAGAACTCTATGTAGGACTTGAAATTCTCTTGGGTTTTCCATGGAAAACATAAATAGCAGGAAGGGTTAAACCCACAGGGTTTCATCTTTGATCAGGTAAAATCTCCATTATGATAGTATCATCTCAGCCTGTGAAATCCAAGTTGTTCCAAGCTGCCAGTCTGATTTCTCCAACATAACAAGCTAAGAATTAAAATGTTTACACTAGGTAAAGTTCACAGTTCTAAGGAACATAGTGAAGTGTCCCTGCTGTGGGTAAACTTTTGGTCCAGCTTACTGGACCAAACTTCTGAAAGCCCCTTTGGCTCATTTCCCTGTCATTCCAGTAGTGTCTCCCAGCTTCACCTCTTCTCTCAGGCACAGCTGAGCATGGGATGCCCTCATTGCATTTGCTTAGTTGGTGATTTCCAGCACTGGATTTCACTCTTATGTGAAACCAAAGGGCTGCAATTTTACTGTCAGCAAATATGCAACTGTCACCTGTTTCTTTATGTCTACCCTTCCAAACCTAAATGACTTTTTGTTAAATTATTTATAAATCCACCCTGAATGCCTTACACCTAAAGCTGTGGGCAGACAGAAAGTGGAATGACACAAGGAGAACAATGGTCAGCTTAAAACCATTGTGGTTTACATCCTGCTGGTTTCAACCTGAATTAATATAAATGATTGGTCTCTTCTGCAAAAGAGCATAGCATAGTACCATGGTGCCCAACCTGCACACCCTGGAGTAATAAACATTGCAGATTTATAAGGTCATTGGATGCTGTTAATAAAATAAATGGATTAGACTCCACTCAATAGTCTGATGAACTGAATGCTAATTGATAAGTCTTAACATTTATAAGAATAATCAGAACTGTAAATTATTCTGCATATTACCTATTATTAGAAATCATGCCAATTCATAAAAAACTCTGAAGTTCCTGAGAGCACAGTAGCACTTGGCAATTATGGGAAGGGTAGAATAAAACTAGCTTCAGAGTGGGGTTCAGATCCAAATATACTCCCCTGCACTCCTGAATTTTAGGGGCATTCAAACCAAGTAAGTGAGATTCTTTTGGATCCTTTTAGCTTTACTAATTACCAGCTCTTACAGAAAGGTGTATCCTCCAGAGAGAATGCCTAAATATTGTGAGATGTCCCAGCTTTCTATAAATAGAGATATACTGTGATTATGGCTGGAATTAATTCAAGAAACTTCTGATGCAAGATGAGTAATGAAGAGGACTGACATTTATTGGTCATAATTTAAGAGACTGTAAGTACATCCTGGCTTCCCTTTCAAGACATAAATGCCAGCCATCCCTGGTTGGCAGGTTCAGGACATCCTGTCTTGGACCAACAAGAGAGCTGTAGCACAGCCTGCCATCCAATAGTGGCATTAGAAGCCAAGGGACAAGCCTGGAAGGATCATGAGCCATCAGGAAAGCAGGAATGCTGACACTAGTTTGTACTACATGCACTGCTCCTGTCACAGCCAAACCCTTCCCAGCTCTGGGCAACCTTTTACCTAAGCCAAAAACAAGGGGAGAAGTGAAGCTGCACCCCTTTGCTGTCTCTGTCTAGGGATGCTCATTTTTGTCAGCTGCAGCTCTGCCCAAGTGGAGAACTGGGGCAGATACAAATGCAACTGGAGCACAAAGAAGGAACCCAGTGGTCCTGAGGACACCTGTGCCAGGAAAGGTGCAGGGAGCCAGACTCTGGCAGTAGTGGCTGATGCTGCCAGCAGGAATACTGCATGGTCAAGGGGGAAGGCAAGGAGCAGAGCAGATGGGGAAAGGAGACAGAATGAGGAACAGGCAGAGGCAGCAGGAGCAGTATAACTCCAAAAGCACAAACTCCTTTTGCCATATTAAAAGCAAATCACTATTTTCATTACTTTAGTTCTTCATCCCACACATATATTATAGGCTGGATCACTGTGGTGGTCAGGGAGGAGCTACCACTCTGGCAGGGAGAAAACTAAGTTGTAGCCCTACTCTCAGGCTCTGGTCCATTGTAATGAAGCCTGGGTCTGAGGAGAAAATCAATGGTTTGTGTTAAAGGAACTCAAGGGGCTAATAAACATCCTAGCACTGCAGGAGTGGCTGAGGGTGGATAAAGCAGGGCTTTGCCTGTCTAAAGCATCTCTCACTTGAGCGCTTCTGAATTCTTTTTTTTTTTTTTTCTTTTTCTCATTCTAATTATTTAGTTTTCAAATTAAAGAAGTATCTTGCAGAGATAGCCATAACAGTCAGAGAATGTATGTTTAGATCAAGTCAGAAAGCAGGTTAATAGCACTGCTAGAAAGAGAAACCAGCTCTCCCTAAACCAATTCCTCTATACTGGCCTGTGGTGCTCACAACCATGAAAAGCCATCGAGTTTTACACACACACTCAGCAGGTGATAGAAAGAGCCCTAAGGAAATATAAACACCTTCTCCACATGAGACCATCAGAGCTCTGAGGTTACATGTCACCTCCTGGTGTGCTCAGGAGGATCTTGGAATTATAGATTAAATGAATGTGGATGGATTCCTGACTTTGATTTTGGACTTCAGATGTTGAAAGCTGTTTCAGCTGAGTACCTGCTCTGGTACTCCCACAACAAGATATTCTACCAGCAAGCATTTGTACCTTCCACCATGCCTTTCTGGATGACCAAACTCCTCTTATCAGCCCAACATTCCTCTGTGTAGAGCTACTGGAATACAGTTGTTTCTTTACAACACTGAACACTGGGATTTCAAAACTTAGATGCAGACAGGTAAGAACTGCTGCCAAATCTACCCCGAGACCTGTCATATTCACAGCAAACAGGGGAAACACACAATGATTCCAAAGGGCAACAAAACAGAGACCTGCCATCAAAAGATTTCTCATCCTCAGGTGTCAGCACTGTCATCAGAGCTATTGTTCATTCTTGAATCCAAAAAAAAGCCCTCCCTCTCTAAGGAGGAAGCCCAAAGCAACCAAGGAATCACAAGTGATTTATGTTCAGGAAGAGGACAACGGGTGAGTTGTACAGAAGGAAGGATGCATGGGCCAGCAGTGCATGCACTGAGCCAATGGCAGTCAGCAATGCACCACCAGCCTCACACAACCATGCAGAGACCTCAGCTTAGAGAGCATGGTGATAGTAACACCAAGGTTGTGGGCTTCATCCCATATGGATCATTCCCAGAAAAGCTGGACACGGTGATCTTTGTGGGTCCCTTCCAATGCAGAATATTCTCTGATTCTGGTCCTTTTGCTTCAAATTATCTCAGCCAAAAGCAGAAGCAACCTTCAGGCTTTAGCTGCTGTTTTACCTGTTAATACACCAATCCCTCAGAAGATACCTGTCTGCTTGGTAGAGATTAGGCAGAACCCACTTCTGCCCCATGTCCTCTGCCATGGACAGCACATGGAGCACGTCACTATGAGGACCACATACCTCACAGCACAAGCTCAGCAAATCCAAGCAGGAATACATATCCTTCATTTGCACCATGCAAGACTATTGGCCTGCCTTACATTTTGCAAGGGCCATTGGGCCTTGTTCACCTTCCCACCAGCACAAGAAGGCATTGCAACTTGGCATCTGCCAGCAGTGAGAAATCCCTGCTCTCTGGAAAATGGGGAGATGGAAATATAATGTCTGTGCAGGGTGATCCTGGGATGGCATCACAGAATCCAAATCAGATAATAGAGATTCTGAGTTCAAAGAGATCCACAAACATCATCAAGTCCAGCACTTAAGTGAATGGCCCACCCAGGGACTGATCCTACAACCTTGGTGTTAGTAGCACTATGTTCTAACCAACTGAGTTAATCTCAGGTTCCAGCACAGCTGGCCTGAAATGAGAGTGGGTTTGAGGTGAAAATGCTCTGTACTTTCTCCTTCTGGTCAGTCAAAGCCATATGACCAAAGGAGGGGTCCCTCATCCCCATCCCCAAGCGATGTCCACCCTCTCAGCATGGCATGGACAGAGCCTGGAGCTACAGCTCATCTCCTTCTCCTGAGGCAGGAGCAGCTCTGAGATCATTCAGGCAGCCCCAGTATTAGGCCAGGACAAGTCCTCTGATAATACATGTTGGTTCCTTGGGTTGCACACATGTCCCCAGCCTGGCATAGTCACACAGAAGATTCAGTGTAGCCCTCTAGACAGGGATGCTTTTGCATACCAGTGGCCACTGCCTGACTGGTTTTTGCTGGGACTTCAATTAGGAGCAAGTGGCCAAAGACAATTTGGATCTACAGACTGCACTACTGCTGTCCTTCTCCCATTGGAATCTCTGCCTGCAATTAGTTTCCTAGGAGGGGGCTTGTCTGTGCCATTAAGAACAGCTACATTACATGATCTAGGAGAAATCAATGTCCCTAATAGGCAGGAAAGGCAGGGGAGGAGAGGGTGATGGGAGGGCTGTTACTCTGGAGACACCCTTCTCAGTAGAAATCCCAGGGGTATTGCCCCAGAAAGAGGAATAGTGAGGACCTGGAGTAATTAAACTTCCATGGAACAATTGTTTACTGGAAGAAGCACAGAAGCTGCTCAGTGTCTCTCAGAAAGGCAGAGGCAATGACTAAACTCTCCCTAGGTGCAGATGAAGTGCCTCTGCCCTGAAGTCAGCAGTCTGTGGTGATTTGCACCATTCTGGCAAGTGGTGGGAGGAGGGATGTGGATAAACCTTTCCTTTAAAATCCCCCTTTTCTTCTGTCTACAATGGTGGTTAAAGGTAAGACCACACCTTGCAAGTTTCAAACATCTGGATCTTGCAGTATAATTAAATTATGCTAAATGGAGCCTGAGACATTGTAATATCCTGAGGCAAGAAAACCCTAACTCTGCAGGCATCTTCCTCTCTCTTTTTCTCCATTTCTCTTTCTTGTCCACCTCTGCAGTTCCTGGAATGACAAGCCACCTCAGCGGCTGGCTGTAATTGCTGGAATTGTTCCCTAATGCTTTTGCTTTTTTTTTTTTTTTTTTTTTTTTTTCTTTAAATTGCATTAAACTGCATCTTTAGAGGTACAGCCCTGTTTATTCATGCTGCTCGTGTGGAAGGGAAGAAATGCAGACTGCCTCTTCTCGCCTCTCGCTCCTTTGATTTGATGGGTGTGGCAGGTTTAAACCTTTGCAGCCGCTGATTCTCCCGCGCTGGGATGGGGAGAGGATGGAACGGGAGGGAAGCCATCGTCTATGGCTGGTGATGAATGAGACTCATCTCACCCACAAGTGGGAAACCTGCTTGCGGGTTATTGTTTAATCACTCATGCAATCCAATACTGAGCACATACCCCCATAATGTCCATCTGTTCTAGTATGCAGTGCATGCAACACTTGCATTTCTAGCCACCTATCTCGCTGCCCAGCCCTGCGTGTTACTGACTGCATCTCTCGCTAGCGGGAAAGGTTGAGTTCAGGTTTTCAGATACAGCTCGACCCAGCCTTTAAGTTATGCTACATCTCAGCTGAATATTTTGCGGGCTCAGATTCAGAGCTGCAGTCAACTGTAGGCAGAAATGACAACACTTAGCTATCTACATCTCTCATGGGCGGGCACAGCCAGTCAAATACTTCACTCTTCACACTGGCATTTCACCCACAAGAAAGAATAATCTGCAAGGTATGAGCGTGAACATATTTGTCTCTGAGGGGTGGGAGGACAGACACACGGAGGCACACCTAGACACAAATGTGAAGAGATTTCTTCCACGCCCAAGCCTGTAATTACAACATTTTGCTCTTTAGCTGCCAGAAAGGCGGGACACCTGGGACTTCCCCTGAAAAATAATTCGAGAGCCGTCTTTATTTTGGGAAGGAAACTCCTGCCAGTGCTGAGGAACCCGTTCCATCTTTTTCTCCGGGTGCAAGGTCTGGGTGGGGACGGAGGACGAGCACATGCCGAAAGCCGAGACCCTTTTCTCCTCCCAGCCCGCGGCGCGCGCTCAGGCTCGGGAGCAGCGCCGGCGGCACGATCGGGCTCGGGGCAGCGCGCGGGCGGCGCGCGCGCGCCCGTGCGGAGCGGGGCCGCGCACGGGGGGCGCGCGCCATGCGGCGGGTCCGCGCGCGCGAGCGGTACCTGCGTGCCACGCGCTCCCGAGAGCCTCGGAGCACAGAAAGGAGGCGCAAAGGACGGACACATCGGCGTGCCACTCGTAATGCCCAGCCTGCCGAGGCTTGGGCAGCACGATCCCTATTCTCCTGTAGCGCTCTCCTGCTTCCCAGAGCTCTTACTTTATTCTAAAATTTGTCGTGCGCCTCCGCCCACCGCTCTGTCACTTTGCCTCCCTGTCTGCCTTGCCTCTCCTCCTCTGCTCTTTTCATCCCGATTTGCCATCAGAACGTGCTCTGCTGGCTGACTGCAACCCCCCCTCCCCAGCCCTCGCCCCCCTCCTTCCAGATTTTAGTGAGCATATCATTAATTGCAAAAAAAAAATTGAAAAACCTGCCTGAGGAAAAACATAGGATGACGCAGGGTCTCTTTCTATCCCAATCACTTGCCCCTCCCCATTATTCTACAAATTTCTTTCGTTTGCTAACACACATCTCCATTCAGAAACACACTTTAACCTGAATCTTCCTTTAACACCGTGCTGTTCACAGGAACTGTAGTTACTCACATCAGCGTGTGAACAGAATACTGCAGTGCTACGCTGTAAACGACACCGAAATTTACGAATATATAAAGAAAGTAGCCAGCATGGTGCTGTGTCTGAGTTTTGTGCTCAGAGCAAGGACCAAAGCTCCTTGTCACTACCTACAAATCTGTAATTTTTTTGGAAGTTTCTAAAAGCCTTGCAAAGATATCTAGGGTCAGTTCCTGCTTTCAAGTTCCAACTGCATAAATCCAGCTTCCTCTCGAGGAAGTCCAAGAGGTTCAGCCAAAAAGGCTCTCTTAATCAGGAGCAGGTTTGGGCTTTCAGACAAAATAAAAGGGGTAAGGGTGTGGGGGAGATGATCTAAGTAGGCTTTTTTCCTAATTTCATTATCATTTTGGACACAAAAATTTTAACACTGAGAAGTAGCCTCCACCCAAACCTTCTCATCATCTCAATTCCCTTATAGCAAAAGCCAGGCGATACCAGGAAAGGAAATGAGTGGGTTTCCAACAGGTTCACACCACGAGCTTCTCTTATCCCACCCGAGTTCGGAGCTAACAGAGGCGTGGTCCTCTGTCTCTTTACCAGCTGGTGCACAGTTGTCTAACTGGTTGTACTATGAAGGGTATTGCAGAGAGGGTGACTCTCCCCCTCATTAGGCTAATGCTTTTGTTATTATTTAATTGGATTTTTCGCTATAGCCTAGGTGAAAAAAAATTCCTTCAGGTTAATTCTTGCTCAGATTCTTGTAACACAAAAAGATGAATACACCTGTCCTCCGCGCCACCTCACAGCACAGGCACATAAAGCATCTCCCATTCATCAGAAACAGGAGCAATTGAGAGCCTTCTGAGCAGGGATCAAGGCTCACTGGGCATCCGTTCTTTTTTGGCATAAGATGAAGAATTGCTTCCTTTATCTCCAAGGTAGAGCCAGATCTCATCACGTTTCCTGCCAGCCGCAACACTCCCCTCCACCTCCCTCCCCCCCGCCCCATCCACACCCTCAGAACCACAGACAGAAAATCCTAGGCAATATAAATGCCCCTTTCAAAAAAAAAAAAAAAAATTAAAAAAATAGAGGGGGGATTCTGGTAGCTCCCCCAAATGTGGATGTAGGCCACCCCCCTTCCCCACATCACCAGCCCCGGAAAGGCAAAACAGTCACGTTGCAGGGTGTGAAAAGAACCTTCAGTCGCAAGATGCTAAAGAATTGCAAAATAGACGTCTGCTGAGAGCAGCTGAAATTTCCTCCCCCCTTACCCCAGCCCCTACCCCAGCCCCTCACACACTCAGGCAGACACGCTCCCCACGGACGTCCAGCAGCCTGGGAAATTTCTCAACAGAAAGAAATATAAAAATCTTAAGCTCTACCTGTTTTGTTCTTCTCATACAGCACAGCATGATCGTATTGTCCCCTTCCTTCCTTCTTCTTCCTTCCTTCTCCTCTCTCCTTTTCCTCTTCTCTCTCTTATCTCTCCCCCCCACCCTCTCCACTCCCTCCCTCCCTCCCTCCCTCTCTCTCTCCCTCTCTCTCTCGCTCACACACACATACACACACGAGCACACGCGCACACACACCAGGGCAGTTAGCAGCAACTGGAAGGTCCACAGCTATTGCTCATCACACATGCACACGCTGCCTCTCCCTGCCTCCCTCCCTACCCTTCCCAGAATTGTTCGCCAGCTCTCCCCGACTAGTCACCTCCCCACCCCACCCCCACCCCGGCAGCCACCCCCACCCCCCAAGTCCCTCGCCAGCCTCATGAATAATTAAAATCTTCAATCTGGACCCAATTACCCAACGACTTTCCCACTGTACAGAGGCGACAGGGGAGAGGGGACACTGCGGGCTGCGGAGGGGTGGGGTGGGCTGGGGTGTGTCTGGGAGGCACCGGGCGAGGGGGGACCGGGCGGCTGCAGAGCCCCCAGCCCTACTCCCACCGGAGCAGCCGAAGCCCCCTGGTCAGGCACAAATCCCAGGAGTGGATTTGTGCGTGAAGAAAGCACAAATCTTTGCTTGGGTGGGGTGGGCACGGTGGGGAGAAGAGGGAATGGAGGTGCTGCCACGGCAGGCAGTATATGCCATGCACAGGTGATGTACCGTAGGTGGGAGCTGCGAGCTAAACGGGAGCTGATGGATATGTTAAAATGGCTGTTAAAAATCCCTCTCCCCAGCAAACATATATGCACGTGCTGCCTTCTCCGTATGCACAGTCATAAACCTGAATAGTGATGTCCTGCAGCACTGAACGGGACAACTTTCTCCCTTGCTCCCTCAGTCCATCCCACAGACCTTCCACAGGCACAGAAAATTACATTCCTGCAATTTTTATTTTTTTTCCACTCCGAACAGAATAGCTTCCAAACCCACAGAAATCATCTCTTTTCCTTCCTTATAGATCTCAATTAATTTCCGTGTCGAAGTAATTTCTATGCCTATTGATCTCTGCCTGCAAATTGCTGTGAACTATTGCGAGGCAGATGTGTGTGTTCACACACAGAGGCACCTCCCATGCACGTGTGGGAGCAGAGCATGGGTCTGCATGCACAGGAGATGATGGCGATGGCAGGAGCCCCAGTGAACATCAGTGCACACATGCACTCGCTCCCCAGCACACCTCTGGAAAGTTACAGCACCACGTTTTCTCAGAATATACAAGAGCTGGATAGCTGTCATTGTGAAAAAAACATCCCAGACAACAGTTAAACCAAAGTATGAAAATGTTGAGCATGTTAATTTTTTTTTTTTAATTGGTGGATTTTTCAGCTTTCATCCCAAAATTCAAATTTTGCTTATTTCACTTACTGAGTCTGGGAAGCACAGTCAGATGCTGTTCTCTATTTAGCACTAATGTCACTACATCAGCTTCTCTGCCACACCGTGGAGTTACTTCTAATTTATTTTCAATATAAAACTGCCTGCAAAAGAGAAAAAAAAAGTCTTAGGTTATTACTAAGATCTTTGCTCTTTAATTACATCTATATACATTATTAACACAAATATTCACACATGTGCATGCTTATACAAATAAATGCATACATATATAGATACAGTTTCTGGAATACCCCTCAGTACAGACTCCTACATAACCATATCCTGTTGCTATGATATCATTGCAGTTCCCAGTACACCATTTATTTTAAGAAAAGCAAACAGCATTTCAAAGAAAATCTAGCTAGCTATCTACATCTGTATGCAATTTAAGAAAGTGCCTTTTGGGGTCAAGAAGGTATCAGCATTAGTCCTGGATTGCAGACTAGAAAAAGAAAGTAATGATATGGTAATGACATTCACAGAAGATACTGAACTGGAAAGAGTTGCAGGAACCAGCTAACACAGAAGTAGACCAAAGGATTAAGTAATGAAAATCAGATTCAGCTTCAGAAAATGCATGCAGAGAAAAAGAAGGCAAACTGTAATCATAAAAGAAGGGAGGTAAGAAGTGGAGTAGTAGAAAGCAGTGGACATCACATTTGAGGAAGAGATGTCTGTGAGGTATGTCACTGCTGGGTACACCATGCCAAGGCACTGAGGAGCAGTGCAATGGCATTTTCAGCTACACCTTTGGGATTTAGGAGCTTCTGCCCTGGCCTGGAGTTGCTGGGGGCTCATCTCCATGATGAAGAGAGGGTGTCATAAGCTTGTGGGAACTTACCAACCCACATGGCTGTTCCCCATGGCCTTGGGAGATGGGAGTCCCCATGTCTCAGAGCTTCAACAGGGTCTCCCTTTGGTGACAGTGAAGAGAAATGGGAAATTTGAGGGTGTGACTCAGATCATCCTAAAGCAGGAGCGTAAACTAGGTCAGACAAATCACACTTCAGAAGTGTTTCAGAAGCTTATTTTCTTCCCACTGAAAAGGCCTTTTTAGGGAACCTCCCAGTGCTAGGGAGCCCTGACGAGGAAAGCCTTCCCAGCCCCCAGCTTTCTCAGACACCCACCTGGAGGGGGAGCAGGCTGGCAGCAGAACTGTGCTGGTGCAGCCAGGGAGAGTCAGGCCATTTTCCTGTGCTCACCCAGGACAGTTGCTCACCTCCTTCAGTCACAGCCAAAGGCAGAGCTAGCTCTCTTCATGGCCAGCTCCACAAGCACTGTACGCTCCAGTTTATAACAAGTAACTTTGGCACATAGACAAAACCTCCTTAATGTGTTCCTCAAACATACAGACTTAGTGGTTAGTATCCAGTCCACTGTAGGCTCACATCTGTGTTTCCTCTGAAAAAATCTCGTTACAGAGAAGAGCCATACTTTGAAACCCGAATTTTCAGGGCATGTCAGTTCCTAACACCACTGTCTTTCAAATCAGGACCCTATAAGTATATTTAAAAGCTGGACCTGAAATTCTTCAGCAAATTGTATGATTCTGAAAATCATATCCCAGCATCCCTTGCCTTGTCATTTTGGCTGTTTTCACTTCAAACTGTAAACTAAATTATCTCATAACACAACAGGAAGAAAGGACAAGTCCACAGCAATGAAAATACCAAAGAGAATGAGAGGAAAATAAAGGCACAAACTTGTGCCAGGGAGTTAATGAAAATCAGAAGCAAAAATTAAGGGAAGAAGAACAGGTGAATCTCTATCTCTTTAAGTGCCCAAGTGAAGATGGGATGTTTTCATCCAAATAACACCTTTATGTCTCCAGGGCACTGCCAGCTCTGGCCCATTCAGCACTCCTTCTGAGTCGCAGGATGACACTGCAGCACGCAGTGTAGATGTGCCCTGAAAGGAGCCTTTGACCTTGGCTTTTGAATCTACACAACTAAAAGGAAGAGCAGTTCCAAAGAATAACATGAATGGGGGACCAGGGAAGTGATCTAGAAGAAGGGGGTGAGCCATGACAATAGATTTTAAAAGCTTCACCTGTGGGGCTTGAGTGAATGACAGCTAAGGAAGTGGAGAAGTGTGATATTCTCAAAAGCTGTAAGCCTCTAGAAGGGAATCATTTGGAGTGATATATAGTCCACTATTAGGTATATGCTACATGTTGCTTCACCATGAAGGGGGTATGGTTCATATAAAGTAATTATTATGATGACTTCTTTAACACAAAGTCATATCTTTAATTTAAAAGGGTAACGATCATTTCAAATTAACAAGACATATTAGTAGCTATTACAAAACAAGGTAGGTGGAGTAAGAGACACAAAACTCTACTTTTAAAGCCTGTTCAGTTCTGTTGCAAGGTTACCCCAGCAGCTTGAGGTCCTTAGAGATTGGGGAAAAAAGCATTTTCTGTCCAGCCACTAACTTAGGTTCAATAGCAATGCATCAGATTCAGTTTCATTTTGAAAAAGCACACAGTTCCAACCTGCTCCTGGGTCTAATCAGGTTGTTTGCCTGGCCAAATAAAACAAAATTAAACCAACAAGCAGTTTTGCCTAGAAGAGCTGTCCCAGTGGTAACCATACTAAACTGAAGAGGCGTCTCTTTGAGAGAAGTACTGTGAAAGTCCCGTTACTAGGGATATTTAAAGCTTCAGTAAAAACAGAAGTGAGCGACTTGCTTTCATTGGGAGATAGACTGGGTTTTCTCTCTATTCATATGTTCCACATATAGTGGTAGCCTCGCCTTTTGTTAGCCAACTTTCATGCTGGAAGGAAAAAAGACAATTTTATAAATATTTTTGGTATCCTCATTTAAATAGGCATTCCTGAAAATGCCGCTGTGGGACCACTTGTAATTTCAGTCTCCTCAGTAGCTTTGCAGCTGTGGTCTCATTTGGCCTCACTTTCAGTCATCTATGTCTTAGTGACAAAAAACAGTACAGGGCAACACTACAACAGAACTCCTTTTCTAAATGGTTTAGATATAGTCATGAATTTCCTTGAAGGAGTACCCATTTTCCAGTGTAAGGATCACTTATGCCAATCTACCTTGGGTTTCAGTTAATCCTGAATTATCAATATTAGAAAGGGAGAACCTAGTTTATTTTGACCTAAGACTGAAGTAAGAGGCTTTAAAGCCATTATTTTCAAAAGCCACAATGTCACATATGTGGCAGAGAAGGCTTCAGAAAATGCCAGTCAAGGAATGCTCTAATTCATTCAGTGTCTTTAATGACTGCAGGGTTACTATCCTGCACGATGATGAGCTCATGTGACATTAGCACCTGTTGTCATCAAGCTAGTCCCAGAGATGTGCACAGGTGCTCTGCATTTATTCCCCATAATATCCATTTTTCTTCCCATGCTTGCACAGCTGGGTTTACAGCACCAAAGACACCTGACTTTACAATATCACACATAAGAAATGGCCTCAATAATTTCCCCATTTTCATAATTCTAGAAAAAAATGTGTTTTCTATAAATTGTGTGGTCTGTACAAACTGGAATACCTGGGTACAAGAAAGGGTAGAATAATTTTAACATGCACAAAAAATGGTCTGTACAACCCTTGGGTCAATGTTAATTATTACTGAGCTTCAGAATCATTAAAAATACAAACGTAACAGTTAAATTGCAGCACAGCTTAGTGCTAAAACTGTAACTCTTCAATAAAATGAAATCTCATCTGCTTGTCTGTCAAAAAGAAAAATGTCATCACAGAAAGCAGTCAACCTATCAGCTATTATTCTCAGTGTAGTTGTAGTCTGCCATGGGGGAATGTGATACTTTACAAGCCAAACCAAATGTGAGACAGGATAACCCAGGAAGCCCCTTTCTTCTTCTCCAGGGACCCTTCAATATATGCTGTTGTACACAGTCCCTCCTGCTGCAGCAAAGGCTCAGAAAAGCAAGCTTTGAACGAGAATCAGTGTCAACCAGGAGCTCAGCATGGGCCAATTTACCCTGCTCTCAGGCTGGCTCCACCCTTCACTAAGTCCTGCAGCGCCAGGACGAGTTGCTGTCAGTATCCAGGCTCGCACCTCACAGTGCCACGTGGGGATGTCTGTGCTGTTCCGTGCTGGGGGTGTGATGGGGCTGAGATGGAGACAAACACTGAGCTGTGAGTCCCACACACTGGCTGCACACATGATGGGAGAAGGAAAGTCCACCCTCAGCTCTGTTTTACTCCACTCCTGGCTTCCTCTGGTGATATATTGCCATTCCCCTGGCACTGCAGTGCTGAATAGGAGAGCTGCCCAGTGATACCGGTATGATGACATGGCAGTATTATGGTCACAATTTCCTGAGCCTGCTTTGGACCACCTGGTCCTGCTCTGCATGCACTCACAATGCCCCTTGTTGATACCAGGGTGGGGACAATGACCTGGATGTTTCAGCACTGGGAGGAAGAGTGGGCAGAGATAGGTTCATCCCCCTACCTTGCTGTCCCCTCAGCTGAACAGACTCCTCCCCAGCATAAGAGCTGATTTGAGCTGAAGCAGCCTGCATGAGGGAAGTTATATGGGGTACCCTGGTACCAGACAGGAAATGAATGAGAGGGAAAACAACTGAAGATCTTCCTATGCCCTTAACTGGCACTTCAGTGTCAGCTGTGAAGTTTCCAGAGACGAAGGACACCCAAGAGGCCAAATCTGCCTTAGCCTTCAGCCTTTCAGGAAAGGGATTAAAAATTTCTAATCATGGTCATGCTTCACTCACAGGCCCATGGTGACCAAGCTACACATTGATCAGGATCAATGAAAAAAGATAGAAGCAAACTCCACAACACAGACTGTTAATGAATGTAGGAAGCATTTGTATTGGAGAAGTAATGGAGTGAGCTGACAGGACCCTTTCTCTTACCCACAGCTGTACATGGAGGAATTAGATCTACCAAAAATTAAATGAGCAGGAAAACTATAAACATCCACTTGCCTTTAAGGCTTTAAAAAGACTCTCTCCTTGCCTTGACTTAATTAATTTAGCCACAAGATACCCACTGAGAGGAAAGAGGAAAGTCCAGATCCCTCAGTCTACCAGGCAGAGATGGTATATGCAGAGGACTGTTCCCTTGCAGTAGGATCCTCACCACAAAACTCAGTGCATCTGATTAAAGTGGAAGAGCTCCCAGTCCAAAATGCAGAGCACAGGGCTTGGACAGAGAATGGGTCATAGTTCAGTCTCACCACAGCTAAAATTTTGTAACAATTCCCTTCAAATAGACTTCTGCTAGAAGTGGGAGATATACCCATAGTGATTTTGATACAATTCTGTATCAAACCTATATGAATTTTAGGTTGGGACTGAAACTCTCTTACATGCTAAAAAGTGCTCCATTTATTCCATGAAAACATCAGTAGTGGAGAATGGAAATTCATTGCTAAAATTCCTGTAGATTATCATCTAGCAGCATCAGAGCTGTGCTTTGTGTGCATGCATTAAAAGAGTTCTTCATTACCAGATCTACACCATACCCAACCTTCTTAAGAGTGCCCTGGTACAGCAATTATTATTTCTTTTCCAAGACCTCACTCTTAGTCAAAGGAATTCACCCCAGAGGGCAGGAAACACAGACAGAATTTTTTAGGAGTCCAGGTCTGTGCAGGTGGGAATCCAAATCTGTTGCCCTGTGCATGGAAACTATATAACAGCAAAAGGCCCTGTTTTAGCTCAGCTCTACAGGATACTGAGCTGTGTTTCTGGACTGTGATTTTCTGGAGTTGCTCCAAGCACAATGGTGAATTTTCTGTGCAAATCTGAAGGATTATCTCTCCTTTCTCAAGCAATTCTGTGGCAAGGAGAAAGAGAAGTTCTCTGGAGAGGGGCAGCCTAATTTCTCAAAGCAGTCCTACTCACTGCCTGACATAACTGTTCTGTACAATGAAGTGCCACATCCCATGCATGTATGACATCCTAGAGAAGCATGTGACATGCTGCCACTCTTGTTTCCCACCTGCAGCACCCCTTTCTTTGCCCTACAACCTGCATGCACGATTCACTGAGCTTGTCCCTGGTGCAGCTGCCACCCAGAGCTGTCAGTCCCCTCTTTCCAGAAGCTGAGACACAACCTGACGCAAGTAGAGGCCAGAGAGGGTTTCTGAGACTGCAGAAGGCAGCAGGAAGCAGCAAGGGAGGTGATGAGGACCCACAGTCAAGCACACAGAGACCTTTATGCCTGCTCTGATAATGACACAGCAGATGCAAGGCTCAGTGGAGGGGGAAAGGTCTCCTCCAGCTCGAGGGAGAAAGGAGGAAAAAGGCATTTGTTTACCACCTACATTAGCGAGGACAAGCAGGCTGACCTTGTTGGTCTTCTCATGTGTGTTCATCTCAGTGGGGTCAAGTTTAAATTTATTTTAATAATGTATGCTATAAAATTCGAAGGTTAATACTCCCCTGTTGCCCTAATTTATTCAGCTAGAGAGGAAGAAAAAGAAGTTCATTCTCTGTTTGTTATGAAAGCTAAGCTCAAATATGAACAATGTTCCATAGTAAATGATGGAGAGTTTGACAATCTTATCTGTATCATATCATCATATATTGAAAGGTTCTATTGTTAAGAATACCGACAAGAGAATACAACTTTATCTGCTTCGGGAAGTGTAATTCTGAGCTTTCTCATTTTAGAGTTCTTTTCAAGTCAGGGATATGTGTCAGGTCTTTATAAAGTTAGAAAAGCAAATTATATATGTCCAGCTTTCTCAAAGTTAGTCACAGCTCAACAATAATACTGGCATTGCCTGGACTGTATTAAAAGCAGCTTGGCCAGCAGGACAAGAGAGGGAATTCTGCCCCTCTACTCTTCCCTGTGAGACCCCCACCTGCAGTGCTGCATCCAGTTTTGGGGTCCTCAGCACAGGAGGGACATTGACCTGTTGGCACAGGCTCAGAGAGGGTCATCAAGATGGCTGGAGGATGGAACACCTCTCCTACAAGGCAGGCTGAGAGAGTTGGGATTGTTCAGCCAGGAGAAGAGAAGGCTTCAGGGTTACATGACTGTGGCCTTCCAGTACCTGAAGGGAGCCTGCAAGAAAGATGGAGAGGGACTTTTAATAAGAGCATGGAATGACAGGACAAGGAGGAATGGCTTCAAACTGAGAGTAGGTTTACATTGGATACTAGGAAGAAATTCTTTACTGTGTGGGTGGTGAGGCACTGGAAGACATTGGCCAAAGAACTGGTAGATGCCCCATCCCTGGAAGTGTTCAGTGCCAGGTTGGATGGGGCTTGGAGCAGCCTGGTCTAGTAGGAGGTGTGTCTGCCCATGTCAGGGATTTGGAACTAGATGACCTTTAAGATCCCTTCCAATCCAAACCATTCTATGATTCTATTCAAGAGCAGAACTGAGTTCTGCCTAAAACTTTGTATGTCATTAATTTCCTTCTCAAGGCTAAAAGCTTAAAGCAAAATAAATCAGAAAAAACAAAACACTCAGTCCTCCAGGCAGTGTCAGATAGTCTCCATGTTGCACATGACACAGGCTAGACCCTTCCCTACTTAGCTGTCTGCCAGGAACAAGGATTGTTAAAATGCTAAAATGGCAGTATGGCAATTTTCAATCTTGCTTTAAGCTCAGTAGTTACCAAGCCATGGCTTGAGGCATGGTGATGCCCTCAAGGTCTTCCAGCATTTCCTATAACCCTTGGGAACTAATAGGCTGAAACAGCCCAACAGGGAGAGGAAAGCTGCTGAAACACAGAGCTCATTTAGTATTGTTTCTTGGAAGCCAGTGAAGATTATTAATTCTTAGATCTTCAGTAAAAGCTGCCTCCTCTGTATGTTTAGTCATCCAAGAAGTCAAAATGGTCTCCCAAAGGATGCTGAGCTACTCTGACTTAATTTTGATCATATTGTGCCCACTGAAAAGGGGACTTTTCTGGATCTCCCTTCTTACCCTCTCATCAAATTCCTGCAGGCTCTTATTAGCTCTTCTTCACAGGCAGTGCAACCTCACTGGTCCAAAATTTGTCTCTATATTTCCCAGAACATCAAGAGATCCTGTCTGTCTGCATAAGTACACAGATATCACATCCCAGGAAAACTAAAGGATCATTTCATACTTCGAAAAATTATGTTATGCTCTGCATTAAAGCCCTATTCCCCTACACATAACAAATTTAGGAAGCTTAAACTGACTTAAAACTGATCTTAAACCCTATTTTACTGTCACTTCCTCCAATGTTCTATTGGACAACACTTTCTGTCTTTCTTGTAGCAGTGATATGATCTACAGATCAAAGTTGTTTGTGCTGGACATGTAATTTCACCTAATACTGAGAATTTCACCACAGTTTTTACAAAGACATTATTAAAAGGTGTAAGAGACGGTAAATCTTTCTACCCTCTCCTGAAATGCTATTAAGTGGACAGAAATTCTACTTGGTAGTCACACTCTCATTTTCAACCCCCAAGAGCAAAATTCTGTAATAATACTGAAGATTTAAAATTCTTTCATTATATCCAATGCAATTGTACATTTCTGTAAGATCTATCCAAGCATTCCAATCATAAACCTATGGAGGTTTTGTTTGCTTTGTTTTGTTGTGGGGTTTTTTTGCTTGCTTTGGTTTGGGCTTTTTGTTTGTTTGTTTTGATTAATTGGAAAAATTTGGATCTGCTGTGGATTCTGTCTTTCTAAGATCCTTCTTCCTAGGAGGTAAATCCATAGAAGTATCAAAGTTAGAAATCCTCAGACTGTCCAAAATATGCCTTGATAAATGTTAGCTTATAAGTGGATTTCAAATTTGGGTGCAGAACCACTTGCTTTTAGTTTTTCAAATTTCTTTGCAACATTTGAATTAATCCAATTCAGTTACACTATCACTGACTTCAACTACACTTTGTCCCCTTCTCAGTCACCCCAGTCAAGGACCTAATAGACTCTGCTTCTGTCTTCTGGTCCTTGTGTTCAATTGCTCTTAAGTAAAGCTTAAAGTAAATCAACATTATCTCCTGAAACAAATAGATATTTTATAGAGTTCAGGAAACAATTCTTTAACAGGAACAGGTATAAAGCAACAACAACCTTTTCTCAATGTATGTACATTTATGCCCTGGCAACAGAACTATCTCTTTTTCTAAGGCATAGCCCAGAGTTTATATTATTTAAAAGCTATACACTTTCACTGCAGTGTTTAGAAAGCACTAACTCCTTTCTTTTACAATTTCAAATAGTTCCATATCTGTTTTTCACAGTAGTGATGTATTTACTGCTCCTAACATGCTTTGGGACCTTGATAAATTTACTTCAGTTTCTCAATTACCACATTCCTAAAGGAGAAAACAAAATCCTCACTGATCTTTAAGTTCCTTTGAAATACATTATATTTCATCTTTGTTATTAGTCTGCCAAACATATCCACAGTTAAGGTAATTAACGTTGCTGCGTGTGATGAAGATGCTTTTTGAAATGTCTCAAATCTGATTCTTTTGAAGTCATATGTGGAAAAAATCTTCTTCTGTGACCCTGTGGTACACAGCATCCCCCAATCTACCCCATGTTCTTAATATTTTCCCTCTACTGTACTTTTCATAAATTCTTCCTGACACAGCCATCTCCTTGAACCTGCATGGTTCCCTCATTTGATTCCTGTAACCCTGAATAACTTCTTTTGCCCTACCCATAAGAGAAGACACAGAACTTGCTATGGCTCTTTCAGAATTGTATGCTGATTAGTCAGATATTCTTTACCTCAGAAAGTATCAGAGCTGAAAACTCTTACAGGCTGGAAGAGTGTCTGGGAGCAGCATCTTTGTTGTTTCTTTTATTACCTCTCTCCATCCCTAGTTTTGGCTCCTGAATAAAGACAGTGAACTAGATGGTGTACTCAAAGATGGTCATTCTCAAGCTGCTAAAGAGAATGAGTAATACTTGATTTTCCCTGTCTCTCCTTCATTAATTTGAATCTTTCTCTGCCATCTACCCAGACATTATATTTATGAAATCCTTGGAGGATGAGCTATCTTTGTGACTGCTGCCTTGTCAGACATGGGTGGGATGAGATAGAGAGTTAAAGTTTCCTCATGACAGGGACAGACTGACATTCTGAGTCAGCAGAATCACCAGCATGTTGGGTAGGTTTCTTTGCTAATGTAGTGCACTTCTAATATAAGTTGCTCCACGGATGAGTTTCCAAATCAATTAATAGTATATCAGACCCATCAGAGGCTACTCCCACAGCAGCTGTCTGAAAACATTTTCCTTCTGCAATTTCTGGACTTCCCAGCTGTTACTGGGCAGCAATATTTAACCCAAACCTGTGGTGTAGGGCTCATTCAGACAATGATGTGTGTGATGCCTGGGTAGCAAAGAACTGCTCTGAGCTGCAGCACTGTTAGGGCTCAAAACACCCATCTAGGCTTTCCTACTCAGCAGGAAGCAGTCACACAGCCATGCAAGTAAATTACAGGCTTTTCATTCCTCACTCAAGCATCAGCACAGTCATTCAGCAGAATCCCTATGTCCCTACAGCAAGCCCATAGAAATATAGTGGTTAAAAGTGCACTTTGCACTTTTGCTTCACCTTTTTTATTGCCCCTGCTCTGTCACTTCACTTCATGGTTATTCAACAGGTGCCCTTTGAATAAGGAGCATGTGGCACAGAGATGACTGGCAGACAAGGCAGTAGAAAAGAGCAATCTAGGAAGCAGTTGTGCTTATTATAAAGGGCAGCTAACTGATTCATCAGTGCCTTCCCCAGCAAACCATGCCATATAAATGTTATTTTGAAATTAGCCTTGTGGAATAAGGATTAGTTGGCATGCTTGAAGTGTGAATACCCAATGTCCTCTCTCCCTAAAGGAAGATAGGTTGGTTTTTTTTTTCCCCTTTCCAACTTCATGGTGCATGGCTTCAACTTAATTTATGATATGTGCCCCAAGGCCATTTTTTCAGTCAATTGTAGTTAAAAAGAATTAGCAGGATTCTCATTCTCCAGCATTAGACTGGTAGTCTGATTCTCACCCAATGCTGGAGGAAGAAGGTTAAAAAATAGGATTGCAATCCAGCATAATAAGACACTGCAACAGGAAGATATAGGAACCAGGGTTGCTTCCTTTTGTAGGTCTTGCAAGGAAAAACAGCAAATCTGCCAGGCCACAGATTGCTGTGTTAGCATGCAGTGAGGTTGGAAGAGCATATGGCAGAAGTGGCTGCCTGGCTGAAGTGCACCTATTGCCAGCCCTGTCATTCAGGGCTGTGGCAACAAGATAAAGCTTTATTTTAGCACCCTGACAGCTGACAGGAACTTGTCACATTGCAGAAGCTGCTGAATCTCAAGTCAGAGGAAGAAAGGGAAGAGAAGAGAAAGCAAAAGCAATCCCATACTTGGTGCATACTTGTGTAATCTCTGAGGGACAAGAGACAGGGTGAAGTCTCTCACGTATTCTGTGCACATAGTCCCTAGCACTAAGGGGTGCAAACAAGTCCAAGAAGGACACAGGAGAAAAAGGTGCCAGAAGAATCTGGACAGAACTTTATTTGATGTTATACCCTCTTTTCAAAAGACATGGGGAATCTCTTGCTGTTTGGTATGGGTAAAACTGCTCTGAGATTTCACTGTAACTACCCAAAATGGAGAAGAATCTGAGCTGGCAGGATCTTCCTCACAGTGTGCCTGGTAAGTATAGAGTTCATGCCCACAGCTCCAGAGATGGGAGATGGGGAGGAGTAACAAGGTTTTCACTTTGGGGAAAAACCTGATTCTTCCTGAAAAATCAGCAACAGTTATTGGGCTGGAAATATAAACACTGCAGTGTTTTATTTAAAATTTTCTGCAGACTGCAGATACTTTCGGCTAGTGCATATAGGAAAAAAAAAAAAAAAAAGAGACTAAATAAAAAAGAAAGTCCCATAGGACAGTTCTGCCTAGGTTTTTGAGCTCATCTTTCTCTCTATTTAGTTTTATTGACATGATTTAGACATAGTCCCTCTACCAAGTATTCCAACAACAGCTTCCACTACCCTTACTGTTTATTCCAGATAATTCAACACGTAATAGGTTTTAGACTGTGGGCATGGCTCTATTGCTTCTCTTCCCAGCAAACATGCAGCCTTTTTCCCCATCAAACTTAGTGGAAATATCTCTGTTACGGTGTTTTGCATCTTATGAGATCACACCTAAGGGCTGCGGGTTCCTTGAGGCAGGAGATCTCCTTTAGACAACATTGGATACAATACTGGTGTGAGACAGACATGTCAGCTCCTCTCATCTGTTAACACAAGTGCAAATAAAAAGACAAATCTGACCTGGATTTCAGTGGCAATTGGGACTAAATGCTAGATTCAGATCCAAGAGCAAGGCATTTTAGTCAGATTTATCTACCCTTCTTGGAACATAATGACCTTAAAAACAGAATCTGGATTCACTTCTCATTGACATGCTGTGTCAAAGACACATCTTAATGTGCTGGTGGTGCCTGGTTGTTCCTCATGTTTCCTCTGGCTCCACACAATAAAACACCTTTCGAACAAGAGCACATCTTAGAAACTGAATGAACTCAGTCTGTGCACAAAACATTAAGAAGTGTAGGAAAGAAGGCAAAAGAAATCTGCCAGCATGGCTGGAAGAGAAGCTTATCTTGCTTTGGCTGGATTCGCTTTGGTTTTCCTCTCCAGCTTCTTTCCATCATTTGCTGCACCGATGTATCCCTGAGGATGCTGACCCCAGAACAATGTGCTGCAAAGATGATTACAGTCTAAAAAGGAAAAGAAAACCCTGTCACTATGGTTGTTACGGGTGTTAGCTTTTCATACTTAATCCTTTAATTGGTCTTTCTGGCAAGAAGAATTTGATACTTGGCTTTATTGTTGCATGGATGAGCCCTATTGCAAATCCCATTGGGATAAAGTTACAGTCATTTGGCAGTAAGAAGATCCATAGCAACCTCTCAAAAGCCTACCCAGAGGGTTCCTTGTTGACATCACAATCTCTGTGTGATGTCATAAGGCCTCCTAGAAAATGAAACAAGACAAAAAATGCAGCAGGACCTCTGGTTATTTGATGAGATTGAGGTTAGCCTCCACTATTGGACGCATCAAGAGTTATGTCAAAGGAGAGTTTGGGTCTTGGCTTGCAGACGGAATATTGATGAAGACAAAATGCAGAATAAGAAGGTTGAACATGTCATATACAAAGTAAAAAACATACTGTAAAGGTGTTGAGTGTGCTGGACCAGAAGGGGTGAGAACATTATATTAAGCCATTTGGGCAGACCCAGGTGAGGGCTAAGCCATCTGAACAACAGACTCTTCGGATGAGACACTTTTGCTTTATGGAGGTATACAAGTAAGTTGTTTTGAACCTCCTAGCTAAACATCTTAGTGAAATTTAATCTCCCATGTCCCAGGCCAAGAGTGATAGCAGCTTCCTTGCATTCCAAATGAGCAGCCCTTGTGGTATGAAAGAGTGAAACAACATCATTTTGAATAAAATAAAATGTGGGAGCTTTGATTCACAGCCCTATTCCTTAATGACTTGTAACTTTCTTCCCCAAGAGAATGAGAAGGATTCAAATCATTACAATGGGTACAATCTATGACAGGAGTGCAATTTCTTCTGAGTTAAGTTCCTGAAGAGAAACCTAAAGGCTTGGCCCTAACAGCCCTTTTCAAGTCAGTCAATTTGTGCTGATGTAACTAATGAGACGTCTGGACCCATTGTCATGAAAAGAGAGCAGATTAACACCTATGAAGCTAAAAATAAAAGCGTCACCTCTGAGGTTGGGCCCGTGGTGCTCATTACAAGGGGTGGGGTAGGATTGGAAGAGCTGTGCGTCCATCGTGGATGTCACCATGGCACACCCACGCCAACATCTCCACGGAGACATAGCACATTTCTAGCTCCTGCATCACCAACTTGTTGCCAAGGAAACAAGAGGATGCAAAATTTAAAGAAAAAAAAGAAAATAAGAAAAAAGATCTCAATGACATTCAATTTTGAGACAGTTAAGAAACCCCTGAAAGGGATTCTAAAGTGCCTGAGAAGGAAATGGAAATTTGGCTTCTAATTACAGATTCTCAACCAACTCCTTTTTATTCCCTGGTTATTCTGTCTGCTCACGTCACTGTCTTCTTGCCAATCTCTGTCTACAGAGGTACGAATGCCAGACACCAGTGAAAAGAAAATCAGAAAGAGCTTTCCTGGAGTGAAGGAGAGGAGGGAGGGAGGGAGAACAGGGGAGAAGGTTACTCACTACAAGCAATAGTGGAGATTCCATATCTCAGAGGAAGGTGGTTGACAGAAGCTGCAGAAAGGGAAATATATGGAAGAAAGGCAGAGTAGGAGACAAGGTTTCTGTGAGAAGGGAATATGTGCAGTTGGCAGGTGTGGGTGTACACATGTATATCTACACCAAATGCATTTTTTTTTATCAATATTTTTATTATTTTTATCAATACAGCTGAGAAGGTACATGTGCATACAAAGGTGTACCAAAATCTACATAGCGTAAATAAAAACCTGAGCAGTGCACCCCTCAAAGAATCATTAAGTTGACATAGAAATCAAGCAACTAAACAAGAAAAAGAGTGTGTCTTTTCATTTTGTTTTTTTTAATCCATTGTAGCACTACATTTACAAGCTTTTTCCACAACCAAAAAAGCTACATATCTGCACCTCTTTTTAAATGACAGCCAGAACTTCCATGCAACCACCTGACTCTAGGACCTGTGCCTTTGTGAAAAATGAGAAAATTTAAGAAGAATCACAAGAAGGTGCTTATGTTTTCGCCAGGTGGCAAACCTGTCAGTGGACACAAACACAAGAGCACACAAGAGAACCAGCAAAGTGTGTGACAGTATGAAGGGGAGGATGTGTTGGGTGTTACTGTGCAGAGACACACGGCCACCAAGACAATATGTGCAGATGTTGTCTATGCACAGCAGAGCCAAATTCATGACCACTGAAACCTGCATGGTCCCGAGTTCGACAGTCTTGTTCTCTTGGGGAATGAGCACAGAGAGAGATGACTGTTTAAGTAGATATCTGCATATCATCTTTCTTGAGCATGAGAGATAAAGTTCCATCATGTGACAGCACAAAGTAGTACAGATGTTTAATGGCTACCCTGCATGGCTGCAGGATGACTTCCATTTGGGCTAGTGCTGAAAAAAGACAAAAGAGCTCTATCTTCATATCCTTCTCTTCAATATTCAGTCTTACCCTTCTCTGTGCTTGAGCCTGTCATCAAACCTGCCAGAAGTGAGACTGCTGTTGACCAAGAAGGAAAACATAGACAGAAGCTAACAATTGCTGAATTACAACAAGGGTCCTGCAGAATGACACAGAAGTATCTCAGTTAATAACAAGGAGTTCATGGAATTATGGATGTTGATAGTAAAAGGCTGCCAGCAGTAAGGTTTGGACTCCATACCAGGGAGACAAGAACCACTGCTGACCGAACACAAATATCCCTTTGTGCCTCCTACCACCCTCCTCCTTCTCTTATACAGGTCTTTGCAGGACTGAAAGGTCTCTGTACACTTCAAGGCAGGTTTTCTTCCCCTTGTTAGAAGAAGATGTGAAGGATGCCAAGTGCTTTTCTAAAAACCTGTGTGGTGACAGTCCTGGCAGTCCAACAGCTTTTTCTAAGGTTGCCATGACATGGAAGTGATGGGCACATGAATCACAATTGTGGAAAACACCAGCCTACATGCAGATGCTGCATTCAGACTAGCAGAACCAAGTCCTGACCACTCAGATCTCCTCTACTTACTGTGTGAGGTGGTTTGGAGTATCCAAACTTGGGGATTGTAAGCAGGAGAGGACAGGGAGACCTCCTCTTACATGTATGCATGCAGTATAAAACCACAGCAACACAAAGAGCCTAAATCACCTAAATTACAAAGCCAAGGTCAGATTAAAACATTTTAAGCATTTATCAGTGGTCCACTTCAACTTCATTTCTGAGCAAGGTGAAAATAGCTGAAGTGCCTAAACTGCAGGCCACAGAAAGTGGGCTCATCTTTGTTTGTGCTAGTGCCACAGAGCTTCACAGACTCAACCTGTGTCCATGGACGCAGAACACAGTGTGTGCACATCCAAAGGGGCCATGTGCCCTCAGCAGAGCTGTACAGACAGAGAGTGTCTGGTGCTGAGAGCTGGCCATGACTCAGATTTAGGGAAGCAGAGGCATTGCTGTCCAGATGCAGGGGAAATCCAAGTGAAGGAGAAGACAGTAGAAGTCCATTTCTTCTTTTCAGCACATCTTAATGCCCCATCATATATCTCAGTCATACTTTTCTCTAACATATCCAAAATGTTACCTCTTCTCAACAAAGATAAATACACCATTCACATTACTACTTTCAGAAAAAGAAAAAGAAAAAGAAAAAGAAAAAGAAAAAGAAAAAGAAAAAGAAAAAGAAAAAGAAAAAGAAAAAGAGAAAAAGAGAAAAAGAGAAAAAGAGAAAAAGAGAAAGAGAAAAAGAGAAAAAGAGAAAAAGAGAAAAAGAAAAAGGGAAGGGAAGGGAAGGGAAGGGAAGGGAAGGGAAGGGAAGGGAAGGGAAGGGAAGGGAAGGGAAGGGAAGGGAAGGGAAGGGAAGGGAAGGGAAGGGAAGGGAAGGGAAGGGAAGGGAAGGGAAGGGAAGGGAAGGGAAGGGAAGGGAAGGGAAGGGAAGGGAAGGGAAGGGAAGGGAAGGGAAGGGAAGGGAAGGGAAGGGAAGGGAAGGGAAGGGAAGGGAAGGGAAGGGAAGGGAAGGGAAGGGAAGGGAAGGGAAGGGAAGGGAAGGGAAGGGAAGGGAAGGGAAGGGAAGGGAAGGTGCTTTTATCAGGAAGTTTATCAGGGAGTTTAGATTCACAATTTGTGAAAAAGGATATAATTCATTCTGTTTGAAAATGCAGGTATATATCACAACTCCCAGCTTCTGAATCACCACTACATGTTCATGTTTCCTGGAAGGAAAGATGTTTTTTGGTAACTTAATGCATTGAATGAATTTATAATGAAATACCCAACAAGTGACATTAAAACTTGCTTTGGGCAAAATGCAAGTTCTGATAATTTTGGCTTTTTCTGTTTATCCAAGTGCTGTTCATCAATGAAATGAACATTTATTCCAACTGACTTTTTTCAGACAGAATTTTATAATTCATATTTCCCTAGATACAACTTTGCCCCTTCAACAAATGCTTTAACATGAACTACTAAATTTGCTTTGAGTGAAAAAGTATAAGACACTCTGGGAAATTCATAATTTGTGAAAAATGTTTCTAAAACTCTGACAGTGGTTTTCTTTGTAAACAAAATTGCAACAGAGTTACACGGTATGACTTTCCTAAATGTTTAAAGCACAGTATAGGTTCTCTTACATGCATATACACGCATACATTCTCTAACACACTGCAGGCCTACAATGCAAATATACCATCTCTCCCTCTAAACACACACAGACCTTCTCTTCAGCATAAGGACAGCTACACACACACCTGCACAATGAAATCTTTCTGACACAGAGGCCCTGAAAACACAATTTTATCTCTCTCTTATACACACTGTCATTCCTTTTTTTCTAACACAATGTAATCTCTCTCTTGCTCTTTCTTTCATACACACAGACACAAAAACAGACACATACAGTGTAATCTTATCTCTCTGAGATTCAACTACAGCATCTACATTATTTTCAAAATTGCATAAACACTTTCTGCCTGACATTTCCATTTGTAGACTCCATCATTCACAACTACACAATTGATTGCAGAGATGGGAGGATGTGGAAGGAAGTCCTTGATCACGTAAATGCCTGTCTCTTAGGTAAAGAGGCCTTTTCTGGCAAGATTTTATTTTACAAGCCAAGAGACATTATAAGCAATGTTTTCACTTTGGATGCAGCATTAGTTACACAGTGCTTCTTGTTATGATATTAGACCACCAGCAAATAGTAAGAGACTTAAACAGCTTGATAAAAAAATCTGCTAGATCATAAAAAAGATTTTTCCTGTATTGCTATCATTGCCAAACACTTCATTGATACGTTCCACAATACATGCTGCAAGCAAATTACAATATGCAGTTACACTGATATTTCCTGTGACATATAATATGCTGTAGGCCCTGAGATTTCAAAAGAAAAAAAGAAAGATGTAGAGAGGAGGTTCCACCTCCACTTAAGCTATTATTTCTACAACAAAAGTCTGTGCTTAAATTGCTTGTATTAGCAGGATTGTTCTAATGGGAATATTAAAATGAATGTCTGCCTCTGTGAGCTTCTCTATACAATGGAGATTGCCAACAGTGAGAATTAGAAGATGTAACACAGAGCACTTCTCTTGCATGCCATTGATTCAGACCCAGAGTTGTTGGCTGGCAATTTTGGGGGGACCTCTGCAAAATTAAATTTCATACCCTCATTTGATTTCTCCAAATTACCTCATATAGAACTAAATATTAAAATGAAAATGTAGTGAAGGATCTGGAGTTGATCAGTGATATTATAGAGAATGTAAACAGGAATTTTTTCACAGGGTCTTGTTGGACTGCAAGGGTTTTTATTACCTCTATAGAGCAGTCTTTAAAGAAAAACTGCAGAGAAGGAGTTATTTTTTAAAAAATCCAAAAACCAGAAAACCAGCTTCAGGGTTTTGTTTTAGCTCTAAATAAGCATCTTGACTAAACACAACTAGGGTCCCTAACAAGGAGTAACTTGCTATAATTCCTGTGAAAATGTTACTTATACTTCATGAGGGGAATTTTGCCTAAGAATTTGGACCAAAACATCAATATTAAGACAATTTCCTTGGAGACAAGAGCAAGGAACACTTTCATAGAGCCCAAACTCACAAAAAAACCTGATCCACTGAAGGGCTGGAAAAGCAAAAGTGGCTGTCCTATTACCAGAGGGGAGTAAAAGAAAGGTTTTCCTTTAATGGCCTACTAATGGATACTGCTTTGATTAACCATACCTTGCTTTGAGAATGTTGTCTGGGTGCCTGTATCAGCACACAGCTCCTAACAAAAGGACTGCTGAGCCAAGACCAACTAGGATCATAGGCAGATGGAGTGGAGGGATGTAGGCAAAGAACAGGATAGACACAGGATCCCATTTTAGGAGTTTTCTCAAAGGGTTTGAGGGTGGATGTGCAGCACCCCTGGCTATGACAGCTTTAGATAGAACAGGTGTATTGTAAGCAGCACTGAAGAAGTCATGGGAAACTCCCATCCCCTGCAGTGTTTTGTCCCTTTTTAGGTTATAATCCCATTGGAAGTGTGAAGCAGTGGTTTACTAACACTGCCAACCAGCCTTCACTACCACAAAAATACCTAAACCAAAGCACACGACCACTTCTGACAATACAGAAATTGACCCACATCTATTGCAGGAAGCTCCTATCACCACAGACCTTGCAAATCCATGCAGTGAAAGCCAATGTCCCATTCTTTCTCTCCACAGAATTGATAGAGCAGGAGGAGATCCACTATAAACTCCTCCCACACATTACCTACCCCCATGTGCCTCTTCCCCTCTTGGCCCCTGGCACAGATCCAAGTGTCCAGAACTCCATTTATAACCCTGTTGACAGCACTGGCACGCTGCGTTGCACTGGAGGATGGAAGAGCATTTCACAAGCAGGACCCAATGTCACTCCACCCCTGAGATAGGAAAGCATCACTCAGCCCCTTTCTACAGTGAGAAAGCCAGGGCAGCTGCATGTAGCGACTGCAGACCAAATACAGCACATGAATTTCCTGACTCCTTTCCTGATATCTGTGATAGCCACCAGGGTATCTAGCCACCAGGTAATCTTCTGCATGGAAAATATTCCCTATAAACAGATTGGGATACTAGTTCCATTGCCCTCAGGAACTCCAGACTTTTTCCTCCTTCCTGACAATTTCTTTTTCATATCAAATACCATGACATTAAGGATCTTGATGAATTTGAATGGTATTTAGATGTCTTTCCTTGAGAAAATTTTGTAGCCCTCACACTGCCCCATGAGGGCTGCTGATCTTAAAACCTTACTTGCTGGTTGTGAAACACATTAATTTCTTAGAATCACCTTTGATGCACTCTCTAAGAACCTGTATGAAAATATCACCTATGGGTTAGTCAGCTCATTTGGACAATTGTCTGCTCAGCATCTACGTGTCATGGTGTCTTGCCACTGATTTGTTGTTAAATACACACCTGGGTTTTGGTGCCTTTCTGAGCAAATAGGTTTCCACAGGTCACTTGGTCAGTGGTGGCTGCTCTGTCCCAGCCAGCTCAATCTCAGTCACCTCCTCACCTTGTTGTTGTACCTCCAAGCCTGAGCAGTGGCTCTGCTGTCAAACTTTCTAGGTAAAGCTCAGTGTGGTCTCCTGCAGCTCTTCCATTTTTATCTCTAATGAGATCGACCCATGGAGGCTGCTCCATTGAGGATTCAGGAGAAACCACTAATCAAGCTGACAGAGACACAACACAAAGCTTTTTTCTTTCTCTCTCTGTCTTCCAGTTTCGTTTTCCTTTCTTATTGTGTAATCAACCTAGTTATCTGCCTTTCTGTCATAATAGTAGCTAAGTAGCTCTTCAATATTTCAGAAATAGAAAAAACCAGCATAGTCTTTTCTTCTTTTCCTTCCCAGGCTGTAGGAGGAATTGTTCAATTAGTTTTTTAGGTGGCATGATTTGTTATCTTGTTTATCGGCATACAAGCGAGTGGGTGTTTTGTAGATGTATGTGCAGAGCTCACTGGGGGAGGGCGAGGCTGAAGACCCAAGCTCTGTATTTATTACTGAGAGTGGTGAGATGCATGACCTTCCACAGCCAATGTGTTATGGACCTCCACAGCATAGCACAGCAGAGCAGAGCCTCTGTCTCCTGCTTTTAGCTCAGCCACACCAGCAAATCTGGAAAATCTCCATGGAAGGGAGATATTTAGTGGGGGAAGAAAGAGGAAAGGACAGCAATTATTTCAGTCTCAGCTACTTCAAGATTGCCTCTGTCCTAGATAAACAAGATGTCTCCTGCTTTTGCCTGGACGTCTAAACATGAGGCAAGTGCTGTGGAGAGGGTCTTTTCTTCGGCCAGCTATTATGGACAGGTAGGAAATGATACACAAGTTTCTCTTTGCGATTGAAGTGGCAGTGGAGTGAAACATTGTGCAGATCTTTGCAAAAACTTTGACATTTCTAGTGCTACAAGACATGACAGCAGAAATTTCCTGGACAGTGTACTTCTGAAAAACATTATTTTTACCAAACTCCTCTAAAAAATGTTTGTGCCATAAAGTACAAATACCCTAAAATATTTTGCTTTTATCGATGACAGATATTGCACTGGCTCTTAACAACCACATTTACTGGCACAGCTTTCATCCTTTTAACAGCTCTTCCTTTCACCATGTACCATATGTTTTGTGCAGATCCTACAAACAGAGAGAGTCGGACGCAATACCAAGGGTCTCCTGCCATTTTTGAAGCTAAGTATTACTCAAGGGATAAAATAGCATTGAACATCATGTCAAGAGTTTCACAGTGAAAAGCATGGCAGAAGAATGTATTTAAGTGGGACAGTATATTTCCAGCATTGGATTCACTGGAACAGTGTTACTTCTATCCAGATTGCATGGCCATTTGGGGACTTCACGTAATGTTGGGATGACTGTTTGCAGATTTTAAAGTAAACAGTATGAAAGAAAAAAAAAGTACCTTTGTTGACTCCAAGGCAGTCTCTGTCTAAGTTTGTCCAACTGAATACCAGTCTTTCAGTGATCTGGAACAAATTTATCTGTTGCGTTGGTAGCAGTAGAGTAGTAGAGTCCTTGTGTGTGAGAAAAGCCCTTCCTCACACATATGTGCACATGGAGCTGGGACAGAGGGGAAATGTGTGAGATGCTGGGTACCAGAGGAATGTTTTGTTCCTGCAGTGCTTATTTTGCAAAAGTCTGGAAAAGACACTAGAATTGCTGACCCAGCTGGATTCAGATTGTAGGTGACTGTGAGACAAAAAGACTTTCTTTGAAAAACAACAGCTGCTAAGGACCTGGATAATCCCATCCAGAGGGTAGTCATCAACTACTAACACAAGCACAATGTCCAGATGGAAACCAGTAACAAGTGGTGTCCCTTAGGTGTCTGTACTGGGACCAGTACTATAATCAATCAATCATAAACATCAATACAATCAGGGGATCAAGCACACCCTCAGCAAGTTTGCAGCTGCAGTGGTGTGACTGACATGCCTGAAGGATAGGATGCCATCCAGAGGACCTGGACTAGCTTGAGAATTGGGCCCTTGTGCACCTCAAGAGGTTCAACAGACACATACATCATTCAGTACTGGGTCGGGGCAACCCAGTATCAGTACAGGTTGGGGAATGAAGGGATTGAGAGCAACCCTGCCGAGAAGGAGACAGTGGTGAATTGGAGGTTGGATCTGAGCCAGCACTGTGTGCTTTCAGCCCAGAGAGCAAAGAACATCCTGGGCTGCTTCAAAGGCACCATTACCAGCAAATCAAGGGTGATTCTACTCCCTTGATTTGCTCTCATGAGACCCTACCTGGAGCACTGCATCCAGCTCTGGGGTCCTGTGGTCCATGTCCCATAGGAAAAACATGGGCCTGATGGAGCAGATCTAGAGGACAGTCACAGAAACAATCCAAGGGCTGAAACACTTCTCGTATGAGGAAAGACTGAGAGAGATGGGACTGTTCAGTCTGGAGAAGAGATGGCTGAAGGAAGACCTTAATGAGGCTTTTCATTACCTGAAGAGGGCTTATAAGAAAATGGGGACAGACATTTTAGCAGGGCCTGTTCTGACAGGACAAGGGTAGTGGGTTTAAACTACAAGATGATAGACTAGATACAAGGAAGAAATTTTTAACCATGAGGGTTGTGAAACAGTGGAATAGGTTGCCCAGAAAGGTGGTAGATGCCTCATCCTTGGAAATATACAAGGTTCAGGGTGAGTTCAAGGTGAATTCATATTCAAGTTCAGGGTTCTAAATAGACTGATCTAGTTGAAGATATCCCTATTCATTGCACTAGATGACCTTTAAAGGCTCCTTCCAACATAAACCATTCTATAATTCTATGATTTTATAATTGAGGGAATCCTGAATTCAGAAAGCAGAAGAGAACAGGCACTTCATCTGCAGTACAGTTACAGTGAACCATCCTGAACAGTCATTATATCAGCTCAGCATTGGGATGTCAATAGAAAGTCATTGCATCTTTATGTCAGATTGGTTTAAGACACATGCCATTAAAAAAAACCCAAAAAAACCACCAAAAAAACCCCACAAAACAAAAACAAAAAACCCAAAAACCAAAAACCACAAAAACAAACAAGCAAAAATAAAACAAACAAAAAAAAAAATCCCCAACCCTAATAATACCAACCAACCAACCAACCAAAAAAACCCCGCATATGGAAGAATCCATGTAGATTCTTTTTATTTCTTCTCTGGGTTTCTGGGTTTTGAATCCTCACATTTCCTCTGGTCCATTTTTTCAGTATTGTCTGCAACTGTGAAGACAAAAAGCACACATTTACAAAAATGAGATCTTCTATTATGTGTTTCAATTAATCCAGTGTCTGGGAATTTTAAGGAACACTTGAGGAATCACTCAATACACAGTGGTGACCCTGCTCAGGTCTGTTATGGGCTTTGTGTTAATATGTCAGTACACTTCCCTTTCCATATGCCATGACCTTTCCTTAAAGTTATGGATTTGTGGAACTGCTAAGCTACTGCTCTGAAATGTAACACTTGACCTGAAACCATGAAAACTTTTCTCCTACAAAGTATACTTGAAGTGACAGACAGTACATATTTCAAATACAGACATTTATGCCAGCACTGAAGAGAATATATCCTAAATTTCACATGCCAGAGGGTCTCTACTAGCCTTTTCCAAGGAAAGTAATGCTCCCTTGGGGAGAAGCCCTCTCCTTCTCTTCCTCCCTTTGTTCTGCTTCACCAAGAGAAAAGGCTGCATCTTTCACCAGACAGAGTCAAGCCTGCAGATCCCTTGGCAGACAGCAGCCAGATTTCTCTGTTAGCTGGCTCTTATGTGACCAATTCACATGGTACAAACAAATGATGATGTAAATGCTATAGATGGCAAGATATTACAGCGTACAAAAAGGTTCTTATGGGATGCTTACAGCTCCACCACTTAGATCACTGCACACTGAAAGTAGGTGTGAGATCACAGTGACTCTGTCGCATCACACTCGGACTCACAGGTAAGATGGTTCATGCTTACGTAAGAGCATCTTCTCTGAGTACCCAGCACTTGCACAGAGACTAAAACGCTGGAAAAACTTTAGGCTCTGCAGTCCTAACAGCATTACCAATAGTCACATGGAAATTTGAGCATCCTGCAGCAAAAGCAAACAACATTACACTAAGAAGCAGTGGGTGTCTTGAAGAGCATGTCTGTCCAGCTCCCTGCACAATCTCCAGGGCAGACAGAAAATCAGAAGCCAGACTATCACCAGCTCAGTGGAGTAGTGCACGCACCAAGCCCCCCCGCCCCCCACTCCCTTTCTCCTCCCCAGGCAGCAAGCAAAGGAGGGTGAGTGCTAGGAAGAAGGCAGGCTGGCTCCCTGATGTGAGAATCCGCTCATAAAACTCAATTAAGTGGATTACAGATGAGCTCATTCCCAGCAGTGGGTCACATTCCATTAGAGGCAGGCTCGATGCCAGGCGGACTCAGCACTGCTCGGATGGCAGCAAGACCCACCCCACCACTTACTGTCTCTGCCTCTGATCTCACCATACCTTGCAGGATTTCTTGCCCTGTACCCCACTGCATGGCAGGTTCATTGCTCATCCCTGCTCAGCCTCTCAGTGAGGTAATCAGGGCCAGTGTTAGGTCATGGAGAGATACAGAGATGTCCAAGCTCTGTAAAACACCGTGGTCTAGGGCAGCAACATGGGAAATAAAAAGCATAGGGAGAAAGAGGCAAGGTAGAGCCAGAGGAAGATAAGCCAAGAGATCCCCTGGAAAACAATGGCAGAGTTCAGGGAAGGACCAAAACAGTCAGCCCCATAAACTGGATAAGTGGTATTTCACATGAAAGTGAGAACTATCAGAGCTCTCAGCTCACTAATCCCAAAGGCTTTTTCACAGCATAGGTATAAGATTACAGCATCGTCTGCTACACACCACCTACAGTCAATGCACTCAGCACTCAAAAATTTCTGTGTGCTTGTATGTGGGGAACAAAGAGTCTGTCTAAGGTATATTTGTGTGTGGGAATTACTGTGTTTGGAAGAGAAAACGGGGGAGAAAAAGGTGAATGAATCTGTGAAAGGTGAGTGTGTGTGGGTGTGAGAAAGGTGGATGAATGAGTGTGTGGGTGGATAATACATGGGCTAGAGTAAGTCAAATGTTATAAGCACCTGCGGGCATTTCACTGGATTTGAGACCTGTTTTGACTTGCTTTGTACATCCCACTTTGCTTTTCTCTGTTTGCAAACATTCCTGGCAGTTCAGCTTAATTTGTACAAATAGCAACCGACCAAGAGCGAGCCAAATCTGTTGTGAAATAGGTTGAAGAAGACACAGGTTTTTGTGCAGATCCAAGCAGCAGGGGCTTTGTACCATCTGGAACCTGTGTACCAAGTCCCAGGGAAAGGCCTACAAGGGGGATCAATCTAGTTACCTTCCCACCATTTTCCATTTCGTGTGAGAAAGGAATACTTCAGACCAGTGGCAAAGTGAGACATGCTGTCTGGACAACAATCCTCACAGGGCATGGGACCCACACAGCGCAGGCATCTGCCATCCTGGCACAGGACACCTCAGTATCCACAGCCTCAGAGAGAGCTTTTTTCCTTTAGCTCAGAAGGACTGAGAGGAAGACAGCAGCCTTATGTTTCATTCCCTTGTGTTTGACAAGTGAGCTCAGTTTGGCAGTGGGAGGCAGTAGGTTACCTATTTGTTTTATCACCATTTTACCAGGCAATTTTGGACAATTTCACTTGCTTTCTCCATCTATCTGTTTCCTAAGACAAAAAACTATCAGTAATGACACAGATATGAGCTTTCTTGTTGGAAAGCACTATGTAAGACTCTCATGATATTATTCTCCTGCACTAGCTGAGGGTGATTTTCCAATTTCCTTTGCATTCATTGGCAGCAGTACTCAAGCTGTAAGCCCTGGAGAAGTCCAAGACTGCACTGGAGGAACTCCAAATCTAGGCTGTCCAGTTCTGCTGCTCCTTTCAGTAAATCATGACCCAGGTTCTGCCTGTGTATCTCAGGACCTCCAGCATAAAATACATAGAGCCCATCCTGAGCTGCAAGGGATCTCACAGTCTCTTTGGCACATCCCAGACTGTTCTTGCTGCTCTGTCCTTGGCAATTTCACTACCTGGCTTGTATATTGAATGTGTTAAGAGTCCAGAACAGCTGGGGTGCAAAAGTACTGTGGCCACACCATCTCTTTCCCCATAATGGTGCTAGAAGAATTTAGGGTCATATATCACACCCAAGCAATCCGACCCCTGTCTTTCATTCTGCTTTTCCCTTCCTTTCTGACTGGCTTTTCCTTATCAGCACTACTTTTTCTGCTACCCCAAGTGCTGCTTGCACTGTGCCAAGCTGCTCCCCCTGCCTTACTGATGGTACCTGTTATGGCTGACAGTACACTGCAATATCCTCCTGTCTGTGTGCATGAATTAGCAAGCCCTTTGCTTTTCACCTTCAGCAGAACAGAATGACCTGTCTATGCAATTAGCCCCTACTCCCTTTAACTAGAGGGAGGGCAATATATTGCCTCTCTAGGGACTCCAAGAGAAAATGAGAGAAAAATCAGAGATGCTATCAGGGTATCAAAGCACTAGGTATAAAAAGCCTTTTTCACCCTAACAGTATATCAGGTGCTGCCTCAAGAACTGTTATTGAACTACAGCCAGAAATAGTGCGGTCCTACCCTGTGCATTTTCCCCCTTTCTGCTACTCTTTGCTTCTTGAGCATCTTTCATTCAATGAGATGGTTTAAAGCCCTGCCTGCAAGGAGGATCTTTTGTGAAATACCACGACTCTGCCTTCTAAACCTTCCAGCTGAATGGGAGTAACTGCTGTGGTTGCCACGGCACAAGCTACACAAAAATGATGTTTGAGTTTAATTACACTGAGTGGTTGAGGCCACTGCCTCACTTTGCTCTGGGATACATTCCTCTGAAAGGCAGCCAGGTAATTCTGCTGTGGCTGCCATTCCTTCAGTGTCCTGGGAAGGGAGGAAAGGTGACAGGGAGCAGGGCTTTCTGCCAGGTTTAGTTACAGCAAACATACCTGAGCTGGGTGGTCTCAAAGGATGTGGCTACACCAAGCAGAGATCCCCCAAGAAGTACCAGAGGCAGCTGGTGGATTCTGAGGAGTGTAGGCAAAATTCAGTTTTGATGTGGAGATTTCCTCTGCACTGTTCCTAAGCAAGAAGAGGAGAAAGAAAGAAAGAAAAGGGATTGGGAAAGGAGAGAAGGCAAAAAGGAACTGGAATTGTATCTCTCAAGACTCCAGAAGGAAGGAAATAGAAGCAACAAGGATGTTTCTGAGAGACCAGTAGCCTCAGCCATAAATGTTGAACCCAACTCAGCCCCTCTCTGCGGTGGTGTTGCTGACCCAGAGCTTTGGCAGGGCTGACAGCAGCGTTGGTGGTGCTTCAGTACCTCATGCAGCTACTGCCCACTTTTCCTGAAGTTGGTCATGGGCAGTTGTGTTCCAAACAACAACAGAGCTGGCAACAATATAACCACGTGCTCAGAGATTCAAAGAATCTGGTTCAGAAATGGGGGAGATTAACCTCAATATCAACCTATGCTGAGATGGCTAATTTCCTTCTGGGGATCATGCCTCAGCCTGGATACAGACAGATACCACAGCTCATGTGGGGCATCCTCACAGCACAGCGCTGCCTCACCCAGCTGGACTCACTGGGAGCAGCTCATACAGGAGTGGTGTTTTTCACCTCCCTAATGGGCATTTTCTTCTGAAGTGCAAGCAGTTCTTGGACTCAAAAGTCCTTCTCACCTGCAACAAAATTCTCCCCAAATGCTTCAGGAATCTGCCATTACTTCCATCAGTCAAATTTCATTCTCCAGGATCCTAAGAAGATTCAGATAAGAATGAATCATCTTCCTTCCTTCCTTCCTTCCTTCCTTCCTTCCTTCCTTCCTTCCTTCCTTCCTTCCTTCCTTCCTTCCTTCCTTCCTTCCTTCCTTCCTTCCTTCCTTCCTTCCTTCCTTCCTTCCTTCCTCCCTCCCTCCCTCCCTCCCTCCCCCCCCTCCCTATTTTTTGGGGTTTTTTGGTTGTTTTCTTTTCTGGGGTTTTTGGGGTTTTTTTGTTTCCTTCTGGTTGAAAGCCTTTGAGTTCCCACATATGAGAACCAGACAAGTCTCATAGCTCACATTTAGGAGCTACCCGCTAGTTAGAGAGACAAGCAGCAACAGAATTTTACCACAGAGTCAGGGAAATTTGCTGTAAACCTTCTTGAGAGCCACCAATGATGAGGGCTTTTAGAGATTTATTTTTTTAAATGAATATTTAGGACTTCCTGAAAAAGACCAAAGTTTGCATGGAGCAGTAATAGCTTTTTATCAAATTATGGGATGCTGGTGGCAAAACTGAAAAAACCAAAACAAAATAAAGAAATAAAAAAAACCACCCCCAAACCCCAATCAAACCACCAGTAAAAACCACACAAAAACCCCAAACTAAAACCACAACACCAAAACAAATAAAAATCCCAACAACAACAAAACAACAACACCAAACAAACAAACAAACAAACAATCAAGTTCCAAAAGACCAGGAAAGCTCTTGGTATGCCTGAAGATGGACTGCTAGAAGTGTTACTTGAATCTGTCACAAACAAATGAAAAAAAACCTGACATCCAACCAAAAAGTTTCATCAGATACTTTTGGCTTCAATAGATTTATGTTAAACTGATAAGTAAGTATACACTGATGCATTTATAACTACCTAAAACAGAAATTTGAGCATTTTGTAGTCCTGAAGGCCCTTAGCTAAAGCTTGGTGAGTCCTAGCCCCAATGACACCAACACATCTTAATCTTCAGATAGAACTTAATTTACCGTTTAAAGTACCAGACAGACAACAGCTTTGCCACCTCCAGCCTCGTGCCCTGGTGCACTCCCAGCTGCTGCTAACACTTCTATCCGACTCTTTTAGGAAGTCACAGCCTGCAGTGGACACCAGCACACATTCCTGGGGTCCTTCTTGTATATATAGTCACTGGGCTGGCGTCGGGATGATTCCAACCGATTTGCACCATAGGCATATATACAAATCGAACACAGATTGTGATCCCTGGCTTCAAAAGGTGAAGCCGGCTGCATTTAACCCACTGCTCTCACACAGCAAAGCTCTGGGACTGTTGCCTTCCACTCCCAGGAAGATGCGGCATTGCTTGGTCACCATGGTGACCAAGCACTTTTTTTTTTTTTTTTTTTCCGTAGGTAAGCACCAGCCTGAACGGCGCAGCTCGCTCCTGTGTGCAGCCCAGCCCGTGCACTCACACTCGGGCAGTTTCCTTTGCCTGTGCAGCCCTGCTGGGCTTTGCCCGCTGCTCCAAGCTCCGCCACCACCTTCCCGCACCCGCTATTGCAACACTGGAGCGTGACCGCAGCACCATGGGAGCTCCCACCCCAGCATGCGGCGGGGTTAAACTGCTAAATATTTAACGGGGAGAATGGCAGGTGCCTTCCCTAAGCCTGCTGCGGGAGATCTCCGCGGAGAGCGGTAATGTTGAGCAGTCACCCGGCCAGGCGTCCATGGAAGTGACAGCCGGGCACAGCAGCATGGCCACACGCTCTTCATCCTCCCCGCCCTCCCCTGCACACCCTGTCACTGCCCTGCAGCAGTCACGGGCTGCGTCCCGCCCAGCTGTGCCAGCCGGAGCGCCCTCCACGGCCCGCGGGAAAGCCTGTGCCTCCCAGCCAAGGGCTAAGGCCGGCGCCCCTCGCCGCCACCGCTCCCCCCTCACGTCAGACATGTCCCCTCCGCAGGGCCGCTCCCGCCGTCTCCATGGAAACCGGCCCGAGCGGCTGCCGGCCGCGCCCCGGCCGCCGCGGCCTCGCCGGGAAGGTGGCGGCACAGGCGGCCCGGCCCGGGCCCCTTTGCTGCTGTCCCGGCGTGTCCCGCCGCTGCAGGGGTGAGCAGCGCCTGGGACATGCCCTGAAAATGCCCAGGTGGGCACAATGGCCAGCGGCATCCTGGCCTGGATCAGCAAAGCGTGGCCAGCGGGGCCCGGGCAGTGATTGTCCCCCCCATAGTGGTGATGCCGCGGCTCGAGTTGTGTGTCCGGTTCTGGGCCCGTCACGACAGGAAGGACACTGAGGGCTGGAATGTGTCCGGAGAAGGGCAAGGGAGCGAGGAAGGGTCTGGAGCGCCAGTGCTGTGGGGAGCAGCTCAGGGAGCTGGGGGTGTTTGGCCTGGAGAAAAGGAGACTCAGGGGGACCCTATCACTCTACAACCACCTGAAGGGATGGTGTAGCCAGGTGGGGGCTGGCTGTCCTCCCAGGCAACCAGTGATGGAAGAGGAAATGGCCTCAAGCCACACTAGGGGAGGTCTAGATGGGATAATAAGGAAAAAAAATTGACTGAGAGACAAACATTGGAAAGTGAACTGTGGACAGTAGAACTGCTGAGGGAAGTGGTTGAGCGATCATCCCTGGAAGTGTTCAAAAAATGTGTGGATGTGGCACTTGGGAACATGGTTTAATGTAGAACATGGAACATATTGGTGCTGGGTTAATGGTTGAACTCGATGATCTTGAAGGTCTTTTCCAACACTAAGAATTCTATATTAAAATAGAGGTGTAGGTGAGTCGTCTGCTGGCCCTGAAGTGGGATATGGAACTGAGCTCAGGGCCTTGTTCTCCTCTCTGTTCACCTCCAAGGTTTTCAGATGAAAAGGTTGCCAGAAATGTTACTCATTGCTACCACAGCCCCTGCAACAAACACTTGGCAATAACTGCCAACTTTTGTGGCTCCCTAGCTCTTCTACCCAGTTTTATGTTCTGGTGAGGGCTTCCCTTCTCCGGGGAGATGAACCTCGCTTGTCCTCAGGTGACAGAGTTTTCCTTCATCCACTGAAAAAAAAAGAGAATATCTTACACATATTTGTTGTTTGGGTTTTGGTTTTTGATATGAGATGGCATTGACCTACCTTGAGCTACAGACTTGCAAATATGGAAGTTGCTTTTGCATGAGGTTGGAACACATCCTCTTTGTGGCAAAAGCTGTCACTAGCCCACCCAAGCCTCTTTGCACTGTTCCCCTGTGTGCTCACACAGGCGAATTTGTTCACAGCTCCCTGGGGAAAACTTGCACTGTGCAGCATGAGGAGGCAAAGGCTCCAGAAGCCCTCACAAAGTGCACACGTGACAGCAGATCCTGTGGGAACAGGTCAGGCTTTGCTTTTGTCTGTGTGCCAGCCTGGAGAGTTGGCCTGGTGCTGGAAACATATGCCAAAGGATGTCCTAAAAGTAGTTTGAATACAGGAAATTCAGCTGTGTTGGCTAATTGTCCATAGCAAAATGCCCTTTTTTTACCACCCTTATCTCAAATGCACTGTCCTGGCTAGCCATTATCTCCAGTTTCAGCTCTGAGAGACTCTTTACACCTATTCTGCCTATAAGGTCGAAGTCAGGCCCCAATTTCAAATTTGACTCTCTTTTCTAACACTCTTTTCTTCTAGCTCCAAAACCATCTTCTACCCTGATCTTCAACTTTCCCAAATCTCACCCTGATCTCGTGTCCCTCATTATATGGCTGCTGAAATCTTTCTGCCCAATTTCTCTGTAATATTTCATTGTGTCCTTAACCAGCAATTACACATCAGAGATCAAAAGGAGCCTTTCTCCATATCAATAAGATGCTTCTGAGACTAAAATTTTGCCTGTGTACATAAGGCTACTTTATTGTCTTTGCTCTTTTAAATCAAACTGATGCCCATTGCCCCCCAGCTTTTCTCCTTCATGTTTTGCTTCTAATGATCTCTGCCTCTTACCCCATCTCCTCCATAGTCTGAACAATTTGCAGTGTAGGATCTCCTTTGATATTGTCTTCCCAAACCATCACACTGATGGGTCCCTGTCACAGAGGGGGTGGCTGCAGCAAAACTTCTGGGTTCAGAGTATTGAGGGTTTAAGTGGCAAAAATAAAGGAGCAGAAACAACAGAGTTGGCCAAAAACTAAAGAACTTTAATGGAAAATAAAACAGGGATGATGCCCAGAAACTGAATGCTGTAAAGGGACAAACCCATTTCAAGGACCCAAAACAAGGAGGGGCATGACAATATATACACTCAGGGGAAGAACTTTCTGGAACTGTGACCATATAAGGGGAACAAGTAACCAACAGGGGAATAGAACTTGAACCAATTAACATAACACTAAGGACTGTAGGAAAAACACTTAGGTTCGCCCTAACTGAACAAATGTTTCCCAGGGCTTGAACTCAATGCCTGAGTGTGTTGGTTTTTTTTGTTTGTTTGTTTGTTTTGGTTAGATCTGGCTGACTCTGTGTCCCAGCTAGGCTAATCACCCCAGGTCCTTCCCTGATAGGGAACAGCACAGACACTGTAGGTGCTGTTTGGCATCACCCAGGGAATGTCTCTCCCCAACTGCTGATGGCTGATTAGAAGACCTAATGTGGTCCAATAGGCTTGACTGTTAAATGCAAACTCCCTCAGCTGCAAAACGCTGGGTAGAGTTGCTGGCAGCTCTGTTTTCTGCTCCTTATTATACTGAGTAAATATGACCCTTTCTTCTTTTCTAGAAAAACCTATTTAGCAGACATCCAGATGTGTAAGTAGTGAAGGCGATGGAAATGCACACTTAACAGAGCACTGAGGCTGTAATTTGAATACACACAGAGCCTTGGCTATTCAATCCTTGCAATGGGAAGGAAGGCGAGTTCTCCAGCTCTGCTGGTCCAGAGAAATGGTATGGATCAGGGGGAGATGAGTGCTAGGAATTACATCAGATTCTTAAGTCTACCAGGCATAAAGATTGCAAGTGAGGTATAGGTAACTATTATCTGATTTTGTGTTATCACATGACTGCCCCTTTTTCTTTAGAATGAGCTCTTAGACAAGACATCAATGTTTTATGACTCTTGCAGCTGATCACAGTCATGAAATGGCTGTGGCCAGAAGAAACTCCAACTGACTGATAGTGCAGCAGGAACCTAGAAGCCACCAAGTTGTGTAGCAGTGAGGTATGGAAACTAGCTATGCCAATGTCTGCCTCAAGACATGAGAACACAGGTCTCAAAATTGCCAGAACCTATGATGGAACTTCATTACTTCACTGATCAACAGGTAGAAGAGAGAAAAACAGCACGAAAAGAAGGGCAAAGAATTAGATTTCTAGAAGGTGTATGTCTGATAAAGCCAGATTCTGTCTGAAGTTCAAAAACCAACAGGATGAAGATGATACAGGCAGAGAAAACATCAGCCAATTTGAGACCTGGAATAAGAAAATTTGAATGAAAGTAGGTCTTTTCTCCAGTTCAGCATGTGCAAGTGTGTATGCTAGACCATCTTAGTTTCTGACACACCCAAATTCCTAAATTTATACTTCTCAGGACCTTTGATTGGCTCTGTTAATTCCAGATTCAGAGAAAACAGGGATCAAATGGATATTAGTACACAGACACAGCTGTTGTCTACCTTCCCTGCCACGAGACTGGATCACATACCAAGAAATGACCACTATTATTTCCTTCATTAAAAATTTAGTGAAGTAGTGAGATATTAATGAAGCCATCTTACAGTCTGGATGATGGGACCAACACCTGAGAGATGTTTTGATCATGCAGCAATAAACCATCTTCAGGGACTTGCAGCATTGCTATTTTAAGTTTTAGTTTACCTTCCACATAATATGGGGAAAAGAAGCAAAAAGGGAAGGGTTTAGCTCTTGGTTTTCTCTTCAAAGAGCTTAGCTGTGTTAGCCTGTCACTTATGACTTAGGAATCCTTCTTCTTTGTACATAGAGATTAAATTTGCCATAAAACAAAACCCATTTTTTGCTTTGTAGGGACTACACCTGAAGAAATAAGGTCAGGAAAAGCAACACCTAAATGAAACCACTTACAATAATGTTTGCCTGCCCTGCATATATGTATCCTAAATGGTAGGAAAGTATGGAAGCTTCCTTCCACCGATACTTTTAGTGGGGTAAGCAGGGAGGATAGGCGTGGGACCTCCCAGAGGCATGAAGATGACATCTTGGCATGGTTCAGAAGCAGCAGGAACAAAAGTCAGCTTAGACTATCTTTAATAAAAGCTGTGCACAGCAAGCACAGTCTCAGCCATAAGCAGCTTTACACTGCAAACATAACACAGAGAGACCAGAAACAGCACATACAGAGACCAAGTCTCACTTTCAGTGGTGATTCACAGGGGCAAATGAGGACAAAATTAATGTAAGTACGGGAGAAAAACTGACATTGCTGTGGAAACCATTTCACTTTATGGCATTTTAAGTCTAAACTAAATTCCCAACAATGAATCAAAAAAATAATTTTAAAAAATCAATAAAAAAAAAAGTAGTTTTGCATTATTCTACTACTGCAGCCAGCCCAGAGTGGGCCATGGTGACAAATACCTTCCAGGCTATCTCCATGAAGCAGAAGCCCCTACTGTTTCAGCCAAAATGCCTGTAGTGATAGTATATGCTTTATGTGGTTCAGCTTGGACTGGGAAACCTGATCTCATAAATTTTGTCAACATGAATTATGTTTTTATTACATTAAATGGCGTTCTGGCGTTTGCCCATACACCACATCACAGCTCAGCAAACACATATACAGGCTCCTCTGCCAGAGCGCGCAGGCATGGGGGCAAAGCTGTGGTTGTTGTAAGGCCTCCCATCTCTGAGCCTGTCCAATTTGGTCATGATTGACATCTCAGCTGAGATGTTTCATCAGTGTAAGTTCCCCCTCCCTGCCTCAGAAGGTAGGCGCTTGGTCTGTTCAGAGGAAGCACCGTGACCTACACGTCTGCCCCTGACCTTTAGCCTGATCAATAAAACTACAAATTGGTCTCTTCTTATCCTCGACACTTTAGTCATAAAATTCCTATTGAGATGGAATGAAACACTGAACTTTATGTCTAGGCATCATGAACATGTTTCGTGGCAGGGGAGAGACTGGAAGTATTTCAGCCATCAAATATACAACCCTTTTTCACTCACTCTCTGTGCAGCAATCCTGTGTGTAATATTTGAAATCTGTAGAATGCCATTTTTGGTTGTATATTCACACATTTTCCTAAATATTCCAGAACAGCTAGAACCTTTAGTGTTCTTTAACAACACTTTTTTACTACCATGCATGCTTTTGGTGGTGTTCAGGAGGATGAAAGGCCTCATTTCTCTCAGAGAGTAACAGAGGTAGTTTTGGGAGAGGGTCAACAGAGCCCAGTAAGAGAGTAATGCTAGGTGGGTGCATAGTTTTTCTGGTATTTCTGTTGCCAGCAATATGGATGTTTTGTCCCTGCAGGGGACACCTGTAGTGAGAGAAGGAGTATGTATGGGCATGGGAGGGCAACCCAAGGCTGTCAACTTCTTAAGCCTTGCACAGTGTTAGCAGACCTAAGCTTGCATTTTTCCTTGTGTGAAAAACAGTACTTGGGTCTGAAAAAACGTGTAAGGGTTGGGGGCTTTATACCAACAGCCTTTATCATAAAATCAGGACTTTACCATGGCTCTAAATTTGCTCGTTGTGTTACGTTACACCCATTGCAGAGCAATTCAGAAGGAGGAAGAACTGCACAGTTTTGTGCACAGCCTGGAAAATCTATTCCATTGTTACAGTGAAATAGCTGTTGAAGCCACATGCTTTCTTCATGCTGGCAAGAGTGTTGTGTATTTAGCATGCTCAGCTGCTAGTGGGGTTGTAAACCATACTCTTTACTCAGCTGCACTGCCATGGGATGGCCTTGAATAACCTCCTGTGACACATCAAGGCTTTTCACTGGTGAAATGAAACATGACTGTGAATCAGAGGAAAGAAAAATCCTAACAGACTCTTCTGATTCCTTTTGGATAACCAGGCCATTCCATTTGCCAGGAAGGCTTGCCATCACATATATCCCTCCACAGAACCTACAAAGCCATATCCAGTCAATAAAGTGGACCAGAAAACCAAGAGTCTTTGGGCTCTTGAAAGCCCAAGAGGAGTGGTATGAAAATAACAGCATCTCCTGTGTGGCTTTCTGATGCTGCTGTGTGCTACCTAACACTGCTGAGTCTGCAAACACGACTTCCTCTGTCTCAGCTTGTAGAAGCCCCCAGAAATGCTGTGTTGGAATCAACACAGCACGTGTTCAAGGCAGGCAGGTGGCAGGTTCAAAGTGGAGCAAAGAAAAGCTCCTTTATGTAACACACAGTTAAGTTCTGGAGTACCTTTTCTCAGGATTTAATGGGTGCTGGAGCTTCATGTGAGTTTCAGAATTAATCCAGTACAATCCTGGAAGAAGCAAACATCAGAATCTACCTGATGCAGCTCTGCTGCTGTATTGCACAGGGAGTTCTTAAGCCAAAACTTGCTGGAGACTGGAATATACAGGGCAGGGGTTGCTATATGCTGGCCCTGTTCTTTACTCTTAGCAAGGTACCACTATTGGCCATTGTCAGAGACAGGACTAGTCTACACAGAATGGATGCCTCTGCTGTCACTGGATTTACACAATCTTACATAATTCAGGATGTGACTAGAGTCTTGTGGGTTTACTTCCACACAGGGAAATCCTGCCTTCAGGAGATAGAGGCTTTTCCTAAAGAGACTTTTCATGACATCTGCTTTTAATGACACCGGATCCCTACATCTCATTCCAGACATGGGGCTAACATGTTCACGTGTTTAAATAATTTGCTGGATGATCTTTGTGTTGTACCAGAGATCAGGTCTTTATTATAATGTATACTGCAGCATCTTGTTAGAAAAACAGAGGAGTTGTTCTTCAGGAGAACTAGTTGCCAAAAAAAGAAGATAAACGGAAGAAGGGGCACAGGAAAACAGAGAGGGAGCACAAGTTGAGGAAAAGTTGGTCCCCTTGGAACTGCTAAAAAACCAGTTCACATCTCTCAACTCCCAAATGATGCCACACAAACCTCACATATCATGCCACCTGATCCAGTTCCAGGCTCATTTTAAGCCTTACCTCAGAACAGTATTTTTTTTCTATTTTTTTTCAAAGTGCTTCCTGATTTTATAACTGAGTGCCCTTTCCTCTAGGAAAAGGAGTGCTGTCTGACACAGGACAACAGCTCAGCTTTTGGTGGTGGTTATTGCTCTGTATTACTGTGACCATTTTCTCTCCTTTTGCAATGCCATTAAGGGCTGAAGGAGGTGAATAGCTAGAGGATAATACACCATTAGGGACCAGCCCTAGCTGCACAATACATTTCAAGTACACTGCTGTTCACCTCCCAGTTTCATCTGTAGTCCATGCTCTTTAAAAGATACCAGCACTGATACAGCTGAGGCTTGCCCAGACACAAACTCTGCTGGAAGCACTGACATGAGTAGACCACCATGATTTTAGCAGAACCAGGATTTCATGTTCCAATTTCCCAATATGTTCTCGTGTCATATTTGAGCATGGGACTTGAATAACGCCGTATGACATATAATACACTGCATACCAACAGATTTGTGTTGGACTTGATCTAGTCATTCTGACTTCTTTATTTGTATGTTTGAGCTGTGCAAGGAATAAATATCTCTGGTACCAGATTTAGAAAGAGTCTATTTTATTGCAGACAAGAAGATACTATCTGCTCTGGTGGCAGTATGGGGGATTGATGGCAGTTTACAAAATGCAGAAATTCAGTGTGTGTGTGTGTGTTAATCTCTGATAGGCTTATCGCTGTACTAAACTGCTTCTATAAATCGTAGCCTTAATGCTGCTTTCAGGTACACCAACACACACCTAGTAACTCCTGGAGAATTTTAAGATATATAAATTACAGCAAAATGTTATCCCTTGTAGTGTCAGTATTCTTTTAACACTCATCTTTTCAATAGGTGGAAGACATAAACACTCGAGATTGTCACTTACCTCACCAAATTCAGCCTTGCTGGAAGGCAGCTGAAGATATCCACTGAGTATAGCAAGGAGGGGCAGATTCCATAAACTCATTATATGGGGTGATTTATGTGGCATTCACTGTGACTGGTCTTGAGGTGTATATTTGCCTTGTTTTTACAGTATATGGCTGGTCAACCCATAATGCATGTTGTACTCAAATCTATGGATAAAATATGAAGTTCACAGAGGAAAAATAGAAACAGAATTTACATTTCATTCATTTTTTCATGTCTGCTGTTTCTTCACTCTCAAAAATCAAAATGCATTTGTTGTATCCTAATCTACATCAAGCTGTCCTACAGGAACATTCATTATTCTTTTATTGTCAGCAAAACACATTGAAACAAGGATATTAAACATCTGGCCAACATACATTTATGTGGCCCAAATGGCATATTCAAGTTCTAAGAATATAAGAATTTCTTTGGAAACAAAAGAAGTTTTCCCTGTGACTTGGGAGAGAAGCTATAAAATATAAGCTTGCATAAATAAAGCAGTGTTCTCTACCTGAGACAATACACAACATAAAAAGTTACCTGGGAAGTGCAAACTCCTGTCCTCTACCACTAATCTCATTTCAAGTCTAATGAGAGCACTTAGATTTAGTAGCACTACTTTGCTGCTAACCCACAGTGATTGACAAAGAGACAAGTTAGGACTAGAGATAAGACAAAAAAATTCATATCACCCAAAAAAAACCCCAAAACTTAAAAAGCAAAAAGAGCAGAGATTTACAGAAGAACAGGGATCAGAAGAAAAAAAAGGGGGGCAAAAATGCGTAGCCGTAGGACATGGGTTTGTTTTCACCCCAACTGAGAGGTCTCAGCTGTGGCTGGTGGTAGGACCTAAGAGGGAGATGCTGAGATGCTGTTTGCAGAGGTGTGAGAGCAGGCACAGCTCAGCTCCTGTGAGGCTGGTGTAAAAATAAATGAAAAGCTGGGAGGTAAGCTCCCAGGTATCAGGTCACAACCCCAGCATCTCAAGGTTTTTCAGCCTCAGAGAATTTTCCTGCTACCAGCACATTTTGGATAAGAAAAGTGATTTTCTGCAGCAGTGGAAAAGGCAAGAAAGGCTGAAAAGTGGGGGAGGGTGAGAAGGATCAGTGATGTCATCAAGGAGGATCAGGGTGTCATCAATCTGATGGAAAGGATTGTAGATTTCAGGAAGTTTGTGAACAAGAGAGGTTGGCAGTGAGATTTTCAGATTTATAGGAGATGACAGATAGGTGATAGGGTCTGTCATCTTTCCTCCACTTCTCTTGCCACTTCTTCTCCAATGCCCTTTATTCCTTTCTTACTCCCTGGAGTACGTGGGCTCCATTTCCAATTTGCTACCTTCCCTGAACCCCACAATCCCTCCTCTCTACCTGAGCAGCCTTCTGCCTATGCATACTTCCTCCGTCCCATCTATCATCCATCTGTATCCTATCCACTCTTCAAAACATCTGCTCCAGGCAGCAGAGACTGCTGTCATAAAAGTGGAAGCACAGGGGCAGAGCTAGGAAGGTGGAATTGGTAGAGGAATGAGAAGGGGGTACAAGTGCCCATGATGATTGTTGTTGATGTAGAGGGCAACAAAGGTAGAGTGCAGATTGGGCCTCTCCAGCTAGGAGAGAAAAGGCACCTGGTTATCTTTTTTGAAGCTTTGTCTTAATACTGCTGTATCCCTTAGAGTAGTCTAAGTCACTGTAGTATGCCAAGTCAAATTGGGATGGGCAGGGGCAGGCTTGCTCCTATCCAAAACACATGTGGGCATTGGAGGTCACATACCCTGTAGCAGCTGTGGGGGCTGCAGCCTCCCTCCTGCCTTGGGACCCCCAACCCTGGACACAGCTGGCTGGCAGACACACAGGGTGCCAGAGAGGGACACGGCAAGGAGTGTTGAACAGGGAATGTAAGAGATGTGGACACTGTGCCAGGTGGTGGGAGGTGGGGTAAGTAGTGTGTCTCATGCATAAGGTGCACCAGCTGCCGAGCCCCTGCCCATCGAGGGATAGACGAAACACCACTCTGGAAGAAGACAAGGCTGAGAATGAGTTTAGATTCACAACAGCCAGACATATAATATCCATCATGCAAGATAGTTCTGCACCTTCAACATTATAGTTAAGAAGCTTGGAAATAACTAGGAAGAAAAAACCCTGTGATCAAGGCACTATCACAGAATTCAAACATCTGTGGCTGCCTGATAAAAACATTGCTGCTTGTTTTGTTGGGTAATGGAGAAAACCTTGAATCTTCTGTTTTAAATTGAAATAAGTACTCTGTGATCTTTCAGATGCCTTGATAACTTGGCATTATAAGTTGATGTAAGTATGTGCCCACTTTACAAATTCAGCTGTTGTACTTGTCCATTCCAGAGTAACTAAATTATTGCAGTGTAATTACTTGGAGTCCCGTTTTCAAAAGCCCTTATCAAGTGGTTTAAAAACTTGCATCATACTTTCCAGAGTACCTGCAACCCTTCGGACAGAAGATGTTTGTGAGTGGCAAGGAAATGGCTGCTATATAGAGTAACACAAGTTTGATTTCTTTGGGGCAAATTAAAAGAGGATTACAACAACTATAGCAATAATAATACTATCAGCATCATCAATAATAGTGACACAGTAGCACTGTTTTAGCTGAGCTCCAGTAACTACAGCAGCAATGCTGCTGCCCTCAGCTGCCCATCCTCCCCTGTGATAGAGCCTTGCTGTCACAGCAGCTCAGCCAGTGGAAGGGGATGCATGTCCCCACATGCAGCCCATGGTGGCTCTGGCTAACACGTGCAGACCTGAGCTTAACACACATTTTCCAGTGCTGCTCCAGAGGTAACAGCCTGCAGCAGGAGATGGGCTGGACAGCAGGGCAGTCAGGGCAGTGCCCAGCACATGAAAATCACAGCTGTTGTTTTTAGTGAGAGGAATGAGGATGCCTGTGCCACGTTTGTGTACATATGTCCCTACCATAGGGTTGCCACACTGATGATGTCTGACAGGCTTTTCCACTGGGCAAAGCCCAGTGTTTGGCAAGGGGAAGTGTTTCCAGTGAAGCAGAATGAGTAACCTTTTATTAACCAGTAAGAAGTAAAATTGAAGCTTAAGAATTAAGTGGTACCCCCGTGTTTCAGGTCATAACCAGAGACTGGTGCAGAGATTGTTGCCCTGGAGCTGCTGTGTCCCCTGGTCCTGGGGTCAGCCATCACCCATGAGCTGAGGCTGAGCCCTGCCCATCCCTCTGCCTGCAAAATGTCCACAGCTCTTCCTGTCAGCTGCAAACAGCTGTTGCTAGGGAACTGCGAAAAGTCAAAAAGACAGCAAAGGATGAGGGGAGAGAGCAGCAGAGGGATGGCAGGCCACAGCTGGTGAAGGGAGAGGTGGAGGGGGAAGGGAGGTGAGAGGGTCAAGAAAGAGGAAGGACTGAAGAGCCTGGGGTGGGAATTGGTCCTCATCTGGCCACAGAGAAACAATTCCCTGTCCCTCAAGGACTGTGTTCTCTTATAATCACTAAATGGCTTCCCTTGATTGTGTTTGTGTGTTTGTGTGTTTGTGTGTTTGTGTGTTTGTTTTTAACCTCTCTAGGACAGAGGTAGAATTTCTTTTTATTTAGTGTGCTTTCACATTATACTGTTTTGTATCTAATTATCACCACCCCTTCATCCTTTTCATCTTTTAATAAAAAAATTGCCACTCTTATTTTTGCTTTCCTTCACTTTCGAGGACTGTTGCTCTTTTCCACTGAAGCGTTGAAATTGTAGATATACTTCATCTGATAGATGCAGCTGAGACTAAAACAACAGTTTTCATCTTTTGTCTTGAAATTTTCCTTCTTCCTGGTGTTCATGAGGTGCTGACAGATGTTCTCTCTCTGGAAAACATCACAGTTATAAAGTTATTCACCACACAGAACTATCTATGCTCCAGTCAAGATCTGCCTTCTTTACCTAAGGGCCTCTTTCAAAGCCAGCTGGACACAGCAGCAGGTTGTCCCTATGCAAAACTAACTTTGGATTAGGCCATATCACTACAAGTCCCTGCTGACTCATAGGTCATATGTAAGAAATGTGCATCTGGTGGCATTTGACTGCCCACTGAAGTGACTGGACACCATTAGAGCTGGTACAGGTCTCTGCATGAGACCAAACCACAGCTCAAACTCTGGCATTAAGTCCTCTCAACAGATGCCTTGACATCTCTGCCCCTGCACTGTATTGAGTGGGTTGGAATGTGATAAGTGATGGTGTTTGAATTAGGGTAGATTCTAATTGTGGGCAGTATGAAAGCTGTCTGAGCAAATGCATCTAAAATAAGGAACAAGATTATATAGCTCATTGCCAAACTGAAACAAGGAAACAAAATATTCTTTGCAATTAAAAAAAAATAGCAACACCATGTAGATAAAAAGGTCACTAACAAGATATATATGGATAAAGTCATTAAAGAAAATAAAATAAGTTATATGCAGGGTTTCCAAATTCAACTGTGGTTGCAATACCTTCCAAAGAAAGCCATGACATATAGTCAAAAGCTCTGTTTTATTGGTTGCCAATACTGCAATGTATAATTGACTTATGGCAGGGATGGGTGGTGGGTTTGGTACTATTTCCTTTCCAAGCATTTGGTCCAAAATCAGCCTTGGTTAGCAGTGATTGAATGTTATTCGTGTTTGATGGGTCTCTGGTGGAACCTGTGAAATGCGTTGGAGGTTTCAGCACACTTCCTGGTGGACAGATGCCCATACCACTAAAACCACACCTCTTTGGAGCTTCTTACATTCACTCCCATTGGCAATCTCAGGGGAGACGCTCAGAGCTGAATGGAGCATGGAGCACTCTCCATGCTGATATTTCTTCTCTGCCAGTCCTGTGCTGAGGCACAGTAAGAAAATACAGGGCTCAGTGGCCTGCTATTCCATCTATTTGTCAGAGCAAGAAAATACCTTTCAGCTTTTGGACCAAGCGTGATAAAGAAAGATTACTGAGCTTGCAAAAACCCGTTCTTCCAGGAGAGGAACCAGGGAGGATTTAAGCCCTACATTAGTGCTTGGTATCTTGTTCCATTTTTCAGGCTTCAGGAAGAAAAATTCTGTTTGTTGTGATCCTTATCAATCTTCTCTACAGGACCAAAGGACCTTTACTGGGACCTTCTGTAGTGCTTGCAGCTCTTTGTGACCAGTGGTACGCTCATCAAGAGGCACGATTTACCTTAAGGATGCACAGAATAAAATGGTTTGATAGGAACCATGTCATTTTCTGCACTTGGAAAGCTCAGTCCATCCTCCCTACTCAGTGACAACTGAGAACGGATTTCTGCAAACAAAGGCTTTGGCACATCAGGCTTGGTCTTTAGAGGCTATTCACAGAGCTCCATAGCTCATGTTGCTTACTGACATTTACATTTTGCATACTGCTTTCACCAAGCTGCTTCTTGGCAAGCTAATAAATCCACCTGATTTTTGATGGCTGTCGGTCAGGCTGCTTCCCCCAACCATCCCCAGGCCTTGTTCAGTTCCCTCAGCGACCAGGCACTTCTGCTTTGCTCCTGTATTCACTGGCACTTGGCCTTGCAGTATCTGCCAGGCAGTTCAGCACCTCAGTCTGTTGTTATCCTAAGCAGACTGTGGTGGGTGGCTTATTCATTAACCTCTTTGCTTCCACTGCAGAAAGGCCTTGCAAAGATGGGGTGAGACAGGATGAGAAGGTTGAGAAGGAAGAATTGCTGAGCAGCTACTGTGTAAGAAGCTCAGGAATTCCCTTACTGCTATGAAAATCCTCAATAACTTATTCACCAGGGGCTGGATGACAACCAAAAGACACCACCCTTCTGATTTCCAGTGGTACCTTATAGAAAGAGAAGCATGTGCATGGAGAGGTAGCTGCATGCCAGACCTGTGACTAGACTGGCCTTCTCTGTGCATTCTCCAGCCTCTTCCTGCATCACAAAGCAGCAAAATCTGTCTTTGAATCAACCTTTTGAAGGAATCTTCTCATTTTATTAACAATACAGGCCACATGGGCAAATGGGTTTCCTAAGCTAGAAAGCATTCATCTCATCCTAAGAGGTGTCTCTAATCACATGTAGCCACTTGTGTTTCCCCACTGATTATAAAGGGACTCTGACTTCAAACTTACGTCTTAGGCTTTTAGGTGGCTGAACTCAGCTGAAGCAAACCTTGTGCTTGACGGTATCAAGATGACAACGGGGGGGGGGGGGGTGTTAAATGATGGAATTATAAGTAATTTGAAGTTACAGTTCTCTTCTTACAGTTTCAATGTTTTCTGAAGATAATGAATAGATCCCAGTATTATCCAGCAGGCCAATTTTGTCAGGTATGATAAATGATGAACTAAACCAGAATACTACCTTTTGGGTCCAGAAGTGGTTCTCTGCGACCACAGAGATTGAGTAAGCTTTGAGCTGAAAAGGAATAGAATTGATACTAGTTGAGTAGTTGTCTTTGTCCTGAGCAGGTGGAAAAGTGCAGCTGTGGTTGCTGTCAGTATGAGACAATAGCATGGTCAGTGGTGTATAAAGCAGTAAAGGGTGAAAGATTTACTTGTGCTACCTAACAGAATAACAGAAGGGCAATGGTTTGATCAGATGTAGAGGTGAGAGCTCCTGCATCAAGAACAACAAAGCCTTAGCCAGAGCAATGGCAACTGGAGAGGAATTGGACAAGCCCTCCAGAATGCCAGTGCTGACAAGGCAATATTTTGTAATAGGGAAGATCAGCGAGGCAGAGCCTCAGCCAAACAGTTGAGTATAACTCACAGAAAGTAACATTTTCTCAGTGGCCTTTCATGTGCAGAGACTGATATAAGAGAATATATGAAGAAATTGTAAGAAGGGCTTTGCAAATTTCAAACAGAAATGCCACTTCTTGACACCCAGGCAGAGGAATTCTGTATTCTACACAGTACTCTTGGCCCCACATCAGTTTGCTTGGATTTTTTTTTTTTTTTTAGTAAGAGAAGGATTTTCTTTTAAAAATTCTCCTTTCACTGCATGCAGATATTTTCACCTCTCATTTCTTTTTTCTTCTGTGTTGAACTTTTCTTCCATTATCTGTACCCCCTTACTTATCCATTCAACATAGGTCCTTCTAGCAAGCAGGTTCACGTCATCTAAATTTCAGTTTCCCTCCTGTGATGAAGTGATGGAAAACTCAACAGTATCAGAAGCACCAGTTTTAATTCATTTGTTTCCTTGGAGCAAATTACATTTCAGTTTTGAGGACTTATGGCTTTTGTGGTCTCTTTTTTACTGTTCTTCGTATTCCAGTATCAATTGAAGGTTTTGAGAAGGAAAACCCTGGAAGTGAAGTCTGTGGGAATTTCAAACAAAAATGTATTTATTTCAATCACAGTTATGAAAGGCCTTCTGTTTTGGTTGGTTTTTAATGTAGAACCAGAACAGGAAAATGCAGTTAGGATGCAGTGGTGTCAAATGCTGCGGTAGTGATGTGGTTTGACACATTAGCCAGTCTGCAGTGTAATAGGAATGGAACTCTAAAGCAAAACAGCTGACACTGACAATCTGATATCCACATTTACATGTTTTGGGGAGCTTAAGTTGATTTAGCTGTAGTTTGGCCCCATGGGTTGAATGACTATTAGCAGATATATTTCTGGAACAAGATTTTCCATTTAAATGGGAAAATAAACTAAATGGGGACAACGAGGATATTTACTTCAGAAATGCACCTTTGCACCAAAATAAAATGCTAATTCAGACTCACAATACAGGGCCAGAAGTGTGCCTCCACTTTTATAAAACAGAAGGAGTGATGTTCATTTCCTTCAAGGAAAAGGGTATTATTAGCCACAGTCCATTTATCTGCTCAAGTGCAATGTACTGGCAATTGAGGATGAATGCTGCATGCTTAGAAACATTAACACTTGGAAAGCGTATAGGAATGCCCTAAAAAGAAACATACCCTATGTTAACTATACTCTCTGTGCTTTAATGATCCACCCACGTCCAAATGTTGCCTCCCTCTTTTTTAATCCTTCTTTGGCCACGTGCCACACTCACTTGAAAAAAGTAGCTTTTTTCTTTGAATTACGTGTGGTTGAGAGCCCCTCACTAAATGCTGAGAACCCTCAATGCCTGCTGACTCTGGTGAAAACTGATGGCACTCAACACTCTGTAAAAGAACACAGTCTCCTGCCTGTTAGTAAAGGATATGGAGGGCAAATGGCTCTGTGGGTGTGAGCACATCTACAGGGAAAAGAGGAAGCAGCTGTGTGTGAGAAAAAAAGAATGACCAAGGAAAAGAGTTGTGTGTATGTGATAGGGGAAGACTAATACAGTTAAAATTGAAGTGATAAATCATACCTGAGATCTCTCTTGAGACCTATAAATAGGAAACTGAAAAGCATTTCCTTCTATTTATTTTATAAGTGCTATAAACTTTATCAGCTTTTAGTATTGGAGACTCGTGCAATATTTATGGGTGGTTTACTTTAGAAGTTATTCAGAGGTTAGCGTCAGGAGGCTAATGAAAAAGAAAATTGGGATGGGTAAAGGAAAGAGGGCTTTTCCTACAGCCCCATAATAACAAATGCATTACATCTGAGTTGCTTTGGCCCTCTTCCCAATATCCTTTGCTTCTGTGTTTCTCTAGCAAATACCTACCCTGAGCAGCTCCACAGGGGATCACAAAGAGCATCACTTATTGGTAAAAAAAGACAAAACTTATTCAGGAATTCCTATGAGGAGATTGCAAAACAGGACTTGCAAAGAGGAGAGGATTTCAGAGATCTCAACAGATTAAAGCATGTGAAAGTCCTCCAAATGGAACAGAATCCATGATCAGCACCACGTAGTCTTCAGTTGCAATACAGAGGAAGGCTACTGTGCTAATGTCCTCTTACACTGGATAAGCTGTTGGCAGTATTTTTTAACTGATTTGGATCTAAAATAAATAAACGAGCTTCTCATCCCTCAAAGAACTTCACATCAAGCCCAGTCCAAATGTCTGTTTCTTAATGTCTGGAAACATTATTCAATTTCCCACACTTATCCAGTTTCAAAGATGGCATATTTATGCTATGTTCTTTCAAATGGAGACAACAGCTGTTTTCAGAGTTTGGGGTTTCAACAAAAGAAAAGAAATATCTTCAAATTTATAGCTGAATGAATGAGCTTTCCAGAACTTGCTGCTGTAGAATCCTCCTCTAAGAAAAAGTTGCAGATTGTTCACATAAGGAGATGGGAACATACAGAGATTGCTGGGCTCGGTTATATGACGGAATTCCCCCAAAAAAGCTGTGAACACAAGCCAAAATTAAACAGCTCCAGAGAGCACATCTTACAGCTAAGACAGGAGGCTCTGTCCCAGCTGGGGAAAACACTGGCACCAAAGATGGCATCGGCAAAGCACAAGAGCTCCGTGTTGCTCAGTTGTTTCTGTGCACAGCCATGGGGTGAAAACTGGACTCAGAAGAGAACAGGACAGAGGGCAACTCACACATCTCAAAGATGAGGAGTCTAATGCCTTGATAGCTCAGACTCCTCATCTTATCAAGGAGGGGACCAAGATGTGACTAACTTATTAGTAAACACCTCAAGACAATTGTGCATTGCTTATGGGGTCTTTAGTATGGCAGAGAAAAATGAATCAACAAATCCTAACATTAAGCTAAACACCAGCAAATTCAGACAAGAAATGAGACCTGTTTGGGTTTTGGTTTTTTTTTAAATAATCCTAAGAATAGAGTACAAAAGTAGGCTGACTTTGGCACATTTTTTAAATCCTCAAATCAAGATCAGATGCCTTACTGGATGATACTTTATTTTAAGAACATACAAGTTATTGGACTCATTACTGAAACAGCTGGATAAATGTCTCTGGCATGTGTCAGATTAGATGATAGTGTGTTATTCCCTTCTGTCCCTTTAACTGTAAGTTTGTGAGTGAAGAAGTTACTTAATCCTGTAAATGTAAAACATGGTCTTTATTGTTTAACTGTAAATATGTATTAAAAAATGAAACAAACCAAACAAAAAGCCCCAACCAAACACAACACCAAATGACCCTCGTATGAAGTGATGTTGTAGGGAACATGGTATTTTACCTATGGCCTGACTATATAGTATAGGTAACATTTTGGAATTATGCCTTGAACTTCAAAAAGATGAGTTTTAAAATGCCTCTGCCAGCAACTGTCCATTGTTGAGAAATTTCCAGTTATTCTTCAAGCAACTTCAGCTGTGCATTGCCTATTTGTCCCCTAGTGTCAGATGGACTAACAGCAAGGTTTGTGGAAGTCCTTCAGAGAGCCCAGGGACAAACATTCAAGGATGGTCTTTCAGTAACTTTTTTTAATTGTACTATCTCACAAGTTTCTGCTGCTATTGACCCTAGAGAAAATTTCAACTACATTATTTTTAAACAACCATTTTACAGATTAATTTTTATTTACTTGGATAGGATTTATCAAAAGAGCTGAGAGGAAAAAATTCTATAGGGTAAATAAACAATATGTATCTCCTAGGATTTTATGTCTAGACCAGACAGTAGGTTATGAAATAATAAAAGAGAGAAAGAGGAGGAAAAGAAGGTGTTGTCAAAGGGGATAGAGGCAGTCTTATACCTAGAAAAGGCTGAAAGAGAAATAATGATGACCTATGGTTCAGCTGTTATAAGACAAAGGTTCAGAGAGGGGAAAATGCCTGAGTTACTGGGGAAAAAAAGATTAAATTATTCTTCTTTTTACTGGCTTAAGGAAGATGTGAGGGAATATGTTACTCTTCAAGGCAGATTCAGGACAGTGATGAGGATCAGTCCTTTCCAGCGAACAGTTTCAGCCTTAGTTTTAGTTTTAAACAGTTTTTAGATAAAATGTTATCTGCTAGAAGATTGAATCAAGAAAAAGCAGTTTTCATAAGTGTAGTGTACTCATATTATTTACTGAAACAAGATGAAGCAACTCTCTGGCATATTATGTGCTTTAATTCACAGGAAAGTTCTCACCTTTGAAGCAGGGAATGATATTGTTTAACTTAAGAGTTGTGTTTTACTTTTCATCTATGGCTTGGGTGAAGGAGCAGATGCCACCTCAGCAAGTGCACTGATGACACAAAGCTGGGAGGAGTGGCTGATTCCCCAGAGGGCTTCAGCCCTTCAAAAGGAACTTGACATAGTGGAGAGATGGGCAGAGAGGGACCTCCTGAAATCCAGCAAAGGCAAATGCAGGGCGTGGAAAAACAACCCTCTGCAGCAGCACAGGCTGGGGCTGACCTGCTGGAAAGCAGCTCTGTGGAGAAGGACCTGGGGGTCCTGGTGGACAACAAGCTGTCCCTGAGCCAGCAGTGCCTTGGGGGACAAGAAGGCCAGTGGTGTCCTCACGTGCACCAGGAAGAGCATTGCCAGCAGGTCGAGGGAGGTGATCGTGCCCCTCTGCTCAGCCCTGGTGAGGCACATCTGCAGTGCTGTGCCCAGTTCTGGGCTCCTCAGTACAGGAGGGATATGGAGCTCCTGGAACTGGTGCAGCAGAGAATAAGATGACTAAGGGACTGGAACATCCCTCTTAGAAAAGGCTGAGGGAGCTGGGCCTGTTCAGCCTCCAGAAGAGATGAGTGAGAGGGGATCTCACCCATGTCTGTCAGTATCTGAAGGGAGAGTCAGGGGGATGGAGCCAGGCTCTGCTCAGTGGTGCCAAGCAGAGGGACAAGAGACAATGGGCTGAAACTGATGCACAGAAGTTCCACCTGAACATGAGGAAGAACTTCTTTACTGTGGAGGTGACCAAGCACTGGAACAGGTTGCTCAGAGAGGTTGTGGAGTCTCACTTACTGGAGATATTCCAAACTCATCTAGACACACTCCTGTGCCATGTGCTCTGGGATGACCCTGCTTGAACAAATGTTGGACCAGATGACCCACTGTGGTTCCTTGCAACCCACCCAGTCTGTGACCCTGTGATATGAAGGAGTTAAGATTTTTTTTTTATTTCAGTTCCCATGTGATGTAGTAAGATCTGTGCACCTCCAGAGGTAGGAGTTGTTGCTCCTGTTTGTTTTCATACTCAGAAATTAACCATCAGGAAAAACTTGAGGGAGTTGTACTTTGTCCAGTTGCCAAAACTATACCAGGGATGTCCAGCTAGAAGTCTGAAGACCAGAACCAGTCTCCTGTCAAGCCCACTGTGTCTCCTCTGAGGAGGTAGGAAACAGCTCCCTAGGAAGCACATTTGGACCTAAGAATCAAACATCTTTGCCCATGATTGTGAAAAATTTGATAGTTAGAGCCATGCATTCAGGAGGGGATGGTATTGGCATCAAGCCCTCTTTTTTGCTCATAGACTCCTAGCAGCAACCTAGGAGTTCCTCTGAGAGACCATGGAAGACTCCTGTGATCTCACCCTCCCAGCTGTGGAAGTAAGTGGCCATATCTGCCAAGAGGTTTTACAGTGTTGAAGAAAACCTTAAAGAAAAGACCAAGATCCTCCTTCTCCCACCAAAAAAAAAAAAAAAAAATCAAATTCCAACAAAACAAATAAATAAAACCAACCAAACAAAAAAGGGCATGAAATACACCAAAGACAACTGAGCAAAGACTAATTATTTTACCTTTTTACTGACAGGTATTATGGGTAGATTTTATCTTAAAAACTCTTGTGGGTGCATGCCTGACCAAGACACGTTACAAAGGAATGTATAACTGTTTGTCTATGCAGCTGTGTACTTTCAAAGTAAAATAACTTGCTTTCAGTAAAGCAAGTAGCTCCATAAACTCTATTACTACTGAAGCACAGGTTCCTAGCCATCTTAATTCTGTATCTCATGGAAACTAAGAAGGTTTTTTCAAACCCTGGATACCTTTAAGGGCTCTCTAGTGTAGAATTTCTGATGGCTAGCAAGGGTTGAGCTCCCACTGTTGTCCTTTCCTTGACACTGAGGTCTTTGAGTGAACAAAGTGAACAAGGCTTGTCTTTGAGGCATGTCCTCCCAGTAAAAGAGCTAATGGGACCAAGAGCTATCAGAAAGATAAAGCAAGGCAAAGGCAGGAGTGAGAACAGCTAAGAGTAAGTCACTGGAGAGCAGGGTGTGTTTGGATGCTTTACAGCAGGCTGCAGGGTGCAAACTGCAGACTGCCCATGACAAAAGCTCCTCAAGTGTCCCTAGAAGAGTGCAGGTGCAGTTCACAGACAGCAAAGCCCTAGAGGTCCAGTCTGCTGCTGCTGTCTTGAGGTAATCTTTGCCAGTTCAATGGGCAGGTAAATCCATCCAGGAAAGGTTTGTCCATGAAAAAGAAGATGAAAATTACTTTGAAGAGCTAGAATGAGACCTGCTATGATGGGAGAAGTGTCAGTGACAATGGTCTTCTCACCAGGTGACAAAACCATAAATGTCAATGGGAATTTCATTAGAGGGAAAGAAGAAAAGTACAGACTAATAAAAGGCACAATGCTGACAGCAGCCTCTCCTCAGCAAACATTTCCGGCCTGCTCCTCTGTCACACACACAAAATTTATTGCCACTATTCAATGCATTAACCCTCACTGTATTAGCTGGGGCCCAGGGAATAGCCACTTCCATGCAAGTTATGTCCAGCCATAGGACGATGAGATTTGACTACAGAGAGAAGGCTAATCATATCCTGCCCATTCTGCCTGAGATCCCTCTTTGTCTGCTTACCAGCATGATCCAATTCCTCTTTCCCACACCTGCTGTTAAATTCTGCCAGCCTAGAACCCACCCTGTACACAGAAAGTGTGCTCCTGGTCCTCAGAGCCAGTCTCTCATTGCATGTGCTGATAACATGCTAGCTTCCCCAACCCCCAGCTCTATTTTTCACCTCAGCCTAATGCTAGATCAGGGTGGGTCTTGAGCAATTTCTCAGGCACTGCACTGCAAATGAAGATACCAAGTGAGGGAATTTGCTCGTAGCCCACAGCAGACCTCATAGCCTAAAGGCAACCATGCTGTAAGCATGCAAAAATCCACAGATTTGGGAACACTTCATATTTGGAACAAGAAAATCTTTCCCCACCAGCTTTTCTTTAGATTAATTGCAACCACTCCTCTTTTTTTCTTGATGCCCTCCTAGAAGATCTTCAGGTGTGCAGTACCTTCTTTAGAAAATCTGTTCCAGTTTGTGTTCATTGTTCCTTTTCTCCAGGTTCCCCCCCGCTCCTCTCGAGGATTTCTCATCTCCACCTCTCCTGCTGCTCTGGGGAAATGCTAAAGCTAGCTCCTAATTAAAGTGGTTGCAATTCCCCACTGGAACAATGGCAGCAGGGCCTGAAACCATCCTGTGTCTGTGTCCCCTGGAGACAGCCCAGCCGTGCTCAGACACCTTGCTGCTCACTCCTCCTGTCAGACCTTCCCATACTGGCTCCAGCAGGTTTCTTCTGTGTTTTCTCATCTGTGCTAATCTCTTTCTAGTGCTGCTTGCCCTGGATGGGAAGGTCACTCCACAGATAAAATGAAGATCCCCCACCCTGGAAATGACGAAACGGAAAAAGCCATGGGGGAAAACATGAATACGACTAAAGCAAAAATACAGCTCTGCCTTGGGCTGTGTCCACAACGACAGCATTTCCATTTGATTTTCTAGTGTCCTTTGTGGAGGTCCAACACACAGAACAGTGCCTGCCACCCAAACAACACTGAACATGTAACCCTCTTACTGCCCAGATGGCAACTTGCAGGAGCTGTGTAAGCATGTACACAACGTATGGCCTGAACAACAAAAATAAGCTGGCCCATGTTTCTCCCCATGCATGTTCTGCCCACTACATCCACAGTCATGGCCCTCAGTGCAGCACAGAAGTATGAGAGTATCTTTTGTGCAGCCACTTATCTGCAGCATGACTTGTCATTCACAGCCACCAAACAAAGCTCATGCTGTGTCACTGCACACACCACCTCTGCAGCTACTGCCCACCATGACAGTATTATTAGTCTGGCTAGAAATGTCCACCTCAAGTCTCTTAGAATAGGGAGGCTCTTCATCTGGAGAAGATTTTGTAGCTGCATCATATACCAGAATCATCTTTATCAGAACCAGCCCAGGCAATGCACCAGAAGTATTGCAGTGTTTAACCACTGTGGACACCTCTTCACCTGGCATGTGATACCTAACAACCACTGTCAGAAACTGGAGGTTCTCCTCTGTTAGTGGGGAGCAGGCAACACAGGCTTCAGGACCCAGAGCTGCACCTCAGTTCTCTGAACCAAGTAAAACTCAGCTACCGAATCACACAATCCATTTGTTTGGAAAACACCTCTGAGATCCTCAAATCCAGCCTATGACTGAACATCACCATGTCAACTGGACCATGGCACTGAGTGCCACATCCAGCCCTTCCTTAAACACATCCAGGGATGGTGACTCCACCACCTCCTTGGGCAGTCCATGGCAATGTCTAATCATCCCTTCTGTGAAGAAATTCCTCCTAATGTCCAGCCTGAACCTCCCCTGACTGTGTCCTCTCATCCTGTCACTAGTGGCTTGGTAGAAGAGGGAAGCCCCCACCTGGTCCTAGCCTCTTTTCAGGTAGTTGCAGAGAGGAATAATGTCACTCCTGAGCCTCCTCCTCTCCTTTGTCTACATAGAGGTGTCTATCAATAAACTTCAGAGTATATGCCTAGCATCTATGTTTTAAACCTTCTATGTAAATCATCATCAGACTCAATTAAATAAGCACAGGCTTGGTCAAAATCACACTCAGTCACAAATACACGTGTACAATAGATATTCCTCCCATCAGCCACACACACAACACACAAATGTGCACATGGATCCAAGTGGAAATAGTGCAGAGGCAAATAACATTTTCTAAAGGTACCAAGGTTATGCCTGACACCACTCAAATTACCTATGTGTAGATACAGAAAATCCAGTGGTAGGAATATTTTGTGTAGTAATGTTTTCCAAAGAATATGAGAGACTGGAGAACCTGATCCTCATTCATAAATATAAGGCAGAAGGTCTTGCACAGCCAGTTCAAAGCCCTTTGTTGGTGTAAATAAAGTTCAATTTTGCCACCTTATGGAGAAGCAGCATGGGCAGGCTCTCTCTGCCTGGGGATGGCAAGCAGAGGGCAGAACTGGAGCTGGGAGGGCTGCACACTCAGGATGATGCCAGGGGAGTAGGAGGAAGATGGGCAGCAGCCACTGCTCCCAGGGAGACTGTGCACACCCAGGCACAGCCACTGACTCACCTTGGCCTGCCTGCCTGGCAGCAGCCCTGTCTCAGTGGCTCTGACACAGAAAAGAAGGCAGAGGAGCAGTGACTCTTCTGCTGCCACCAGCAGTCTGCTGCCCTGGGCAACTGCCTGCATTAGCTGTGTTTAAAGCTGCCACTAATCATGCTGGCCTTGGTAAACCTTAGGTTGAGGGGATTTGGCTGATTTGGACATTGTTAACCTGTATTTTTCTTTCAGCTGTGAGAAACAGAGGGGCAAGGAGCAAATAAAAAATATAATCACTGAAGTTGCCCAAAGGTTTCGATTCAATATGCAGGAAATTGATATGGGAAGGTAGAAACACCTGCTTGGAAATTCAGTTTAACAATATCAGAAATTTACTGTTAGGTGTTTGAATGTAAAACCCCAATGAAAAGAAAATAATGTAATCAAAATTTCAATGAAAAAGTTTGAGTTTTCCTTACTGATTATTGCAAACCAAACCATTTTATGCCAGAATTGTCTAATTGACAATAAAATAATAATTTTGAGTTTGAAGAGCCATTATTTTTGAATTTGAAGTGGTTTATGGGAATAACAGTATGAAATGTCTTATGCTCCTATTTCATGTTACCTCCTGGGTTCTTCAGGAGGGCATCCTATCACATGAGACACAGTGGAGTCAATCCCAGAGATTCCATCTGTGTGCCACAGTCACCATGAGTAATGATGTAATGGTGCCTGACAGGGTGCTTACTTCTTCAGGGAAATGAGACAGCCTCCTGCTTCCTCACAAAAAGAAAAGCAAATGGAAAAGACAGGTGCAGATACACACTGATAGTAAGAGGCATGGAAAGATCCTGCAGAGGATCTCGAGCTCGATGCTTACATACAGCTCCACTGAGGAGTGAGTTTGCAGACAAATACTGGCTCTGCTAAACTGTCATCAAGTCTATGAAAAGAGCACAGTGTTAACCAAAAGCCTGAATAATAGCTTATGAACAAAATAATTAAAGATTAAATAACATGACTATCAACAAACTTTACAAGCCAGGGGTACTTAATGAGCAATTAGTTGTTATTTCACCAGTAAAGAATCATCTGAACTGACAGGGTTAGGTAGAAGTAGTCATTTCATGTACTGCTTAAATACATTTATATCTTCTTAGAATCAGTTGTTTGGGTAAAAACTAGAAATGCATTCAGAAAGGTTTCTGATAGTTTCATTGCTGGTAACAATGCAACTTTATAGTTTATCTGTGATTTTTAAATTTATCACCTAATGGTAGGGACTTTGGAAGGTGGCTGTAGAAAAGACTGATCAGTGCTTGCTTACTGCTTTTAACTGGCCATGCTAAAAACATAAAAATGGACAAGGCAATCTTACCAGTGCCAAGGTGTCAGTTTTTAGGTTATGTCCTACCACACAGCAGGACACCAGCACTCAACCACATGGGCTGTCTTACACTGAAGGGAAAATGTCATCCAGCATCAGCTCAGCCAAATATATCCAACTGCTGGTAAGGCATGCAGGGATGTTCCCAATAATGTCTGTCTCAACTGTCATCAAGCAGTAACTATCATTTCTCCCCAAATCAAAACATAGTCTGCTCAACAGGGAGCTAATAAAAAAAGCCCAAACCAAACAAAAAAAACCAAACACTCCAATTCTGAGGGGAAGAATGACAGGGAAATTTTTAGGCACATAAATTATTAACATAAAAAAGATGTAGATGTTCAAAAATAGCCCAAGATGCTAATACATAACCTGGAGTTACTTTCTGGGCAACAACTGAAACAGCCTGTCTAGGAAGGGATTCTAAACTCCTGCTTTCTTAAAGTCACCAGTAAGAAAGACTTACACCAGAGATTGCAGCAGATTTGTTACCTTTTTCTGGCTGAATCTGTGCAAATAAGAAAAGAAATATCCACTTAGATACTGAATAAGTAGTCAAGCTAGAACAAGATTTCTTCTCAAAAAATAATTATCTTCCGATGCAGAGAATCCCTCTTCTCAACAACCTACGGTCAAAAAAGAAGATAAATTACATCAAACTTGATAAAATATCTCCAAATAAGCAATTCCTACTGTTAGACTCCTCAAAAAACCCCACAGATATTTTGCTGGAGGCTGCCCATTATTGGAGCCACTTCAATTTACAGATGGACAAAGCAGAGAAGTCTAAAGCAAACAGACTGACATTGCCAACCTGGTGCCTCTGTCTCAAGCTTCTGTAAAGTCTCATGCAGAAAACTACATGCAGTAAGAGGATTAAATTTTTCAATCCCTGTATCAAAGCATATGGGACTAAATAATCCCAAAACTCCTTTTCCCACATTGCCATGCTGAGGGTCATAACCAGACTATAAAGAGAGGACAGAGAGGAGTTGTCATGATTGAAGGACTATTTCTACCCTACTTTCCTTGTGAAAGCACAACCCTGAGCAGTAAATTCACCACTGGTTTACTTTTTTTCCAGCAATATTGATCAAATCAGTCTGTGCTGCAGCACCTTTTGAATGTAAATCCCTAGGAAGCTGCAGAGCCCATTTCTGTTTCACAGCTCATCAAAGGGACTCAGAAACCCTGGTGTTGTGCTTGCAGACTGTAATGGGCACCAACACCCCAGATTTTCTCGAGGCTTTCTGAGATCTGATTTGGCCTTAGACAGCCCATCTTAATCTATTGCCATGGAAACCATCACATTCCTGGGCACAAGGCCACCTTTTCCTGGGACACTCTGGGCTTTTTCCAGCTCAAATAGAAGCAATTATTCTAACAAAAAAAGCAGGTATTAGTAGTGAAACACTGAAACAGGTTGCCCAGAGGTGTAGCAGATGCCCTGTTTCTGGAAACATTTAAGGTCTGATTTGACAGGACTCCGAGCAACCTGATCTGGTTGAAGAGGTCTCTGCTCATTGCAAGAAGTTGGACTAGATGACCTTTAAAGGTCCCTTTCAACCTAAACTATTCTATGACTCTATGAATATTCTAAGTAACAACATACAGACTATAAACAGATTCCTCTCTCCTGTATTTCAAGGAAACCTTCTGAGATTTATTGGCTGTTGCCAAAACAAAAAAAAAAAAAAAAAAAAAAAAAAAAAACACCCAAAAAAACAAAAAAACAAAAAAACAAAAAAAAAAAAGGCTTGCTGAGACATTGTTGGCTTGTGGGATATTGACCTTACTATTTCTCACCAGATGTGAGACAAGAGGGATATTGAAGATGATAACTTCTAATAGTAGCTACAGGGAAACATACAACAGGATAAATAATTCACTGTACAGTAAAATGCTCCGTAGCCATTCTGTCAGCAAGGCTGAGTTTGTCAACACAACAGCTGCCTTACTCACACAGAGATGTGCCATATGTTTTTTACAGCCAATTATCTTCTCCACAGCTAGAACACTTTCCCCTACTAAGCCAGACCCTGCAACTTCTGGTCCCTGTCGAAGTCCCTGGATGTACAGCCCTGTGACAATTTTGTCCCCAGAGCTAGGAATCTTTGCCCAAATGACTTGAAAACCCCATACAGCACCTAAGAAAACCCCAAATCAATCACACCTGAAAGGAAGGAAGGGGAGAAAGAGCTACCATCTCCTCAGAAAGAACCACTAACCAGAAAAGGAAAGGAAGAAAGCACATTGCCTTCCTGCAGGTTCAAGCAGAGCATGTCACAAGTGCCACGACAAGGAGCAGCCATCCACACAGGGGAGGGGGCTCAGGGTCATGCCTGCATTCCCTGATATTCCCATGCCATCAGGATGTGCTAGTGGTCAGCTGGAGACAAAAACACTCTGTCAAGAAATAGCCAGAAGGCTCCTTTTGCTTCTCAGTTTTGGAATCAAACCTGAAGACTGCAAATCTGCTGAAAATTTGAGCTATTGCTTCCAAGACAGCTACTGTGAGGGCTGCAGGCATGGCACATGCAACTCTTAATTTTGGAGTGGGATTGTGAGTTCATCTGTTATCTTCACTGAAAGAAAGAGAAACATAGACACATGTTCACCAAAGCTGAGACACTGTGTGAGAAGTTCTTTTCCCTGTATTCTCCACACCTAGTCCTTGAGAGTCAGCAACAAGTACCCTTGGGATGCAGCGATAGTGAAAGGGAATGTTTTCAAGTGACACAGTAACCAAAGTGTGCTGAAGGGGGCATTGGTGGTTGGCACAAGGTGAATGCAGGGCACCCAGCACACCTGGGCTGATGTACCACCCAGCACACCACAGAGCAGAGCTCTGCCCTGGATACCCAACATAATAATATGTTGCAATGTATTACATATCTGACATGGTTTAAAAAGGCTAAAACTTTTGTCACTGAAGTCACCAGGAAAGAGAGCAGCTCTGGGGAGACACAGCAGTGAAATCCTGTTGTCACAGAGTCACCACAGAGGGATGTCAGACAAAAACCTGGTGAGTGTGTCTGTCTCCTCTGTAGGTACTCTAGGGAAAGCAGTTTACTCCAAAGGGTAATCAGGGCTGGAGCTAAAAAAAGATAGATACAATTGCTAATACAAACTAACCTGAAAGGCCAAGGGTTTCTTTTTGATTTGTATTGTCTCCACTGATCTGTGACCCACTCTGACCTCTGCCTCTGACCCCTCACCTCTGGCAGTCAGTAGAAAATTAGTCACTCCAAGTAAGGACACAGCCCCTGGTCTGTGATCCATGCTGGTTTCCTTAGGATCAGGGCACTGTAGGATCAGGGCAGTGTAATCCCCTGCAGCACACACTGCAGCTCATGGTGCTCCTCCATGTCCATCCATCTTCCATGGTTCCTCAGCAGAAAGGCAATTTGCTCCTGTCAGAAGAGTTCTTGTCATTCAGTAGGTAGGTGGGTGGGTAGGTAGGTAAGTTGTCCAAAATTGGCTGCTGCTCTTGCCTCATTTTTCCTAATGGGCTACTCAGCTTTGCAAGTTTGCCTCTCCAGTGCTGCAGAAGGGTGAGTCACTGTGATGAGTTGTATGCAGAGATCCAGAATTTTGTTCTGTCTTGTGACTGAGCCTGGGCTGGCCCAAACACAGCTGGGACCATATGACTGGCTTCTTGGTAAACCAGAAGTTAATCTCATCAGAAGGCTCAGTCAACAAATGCTGGCTGCACTTCCGCAGGATTTGCCCAGGTCCCATGGGAGGGACAACAGGGACATAGAATGGAAATGGATGGCTTGCTCCCACTGCAGCATCTCCAGATTTGCAATTCAATTCAGTGGAAGATGGAGCAGGCTGCTGAGCTGCTTTTGAAAGGATCAGGGGGTTCAGAAGCAGCAGGAAAGAAATGGAGGCAGGGTACAAGCAGCAGAAGAGACAATATTATTTCTCTTCATTCCAGGGTGAATGCTCTGCTCCTGGGGCAGAAGAAAGAGCACACCTCTGATTGAATTACCAGCAGGACTAGAAGAATAAGGAAATGCTGGATGGCTGACACCCATACCATTTAGCAGGCATACATGTGGCTCAAACTGGTGTTAACACCAGGTTACAGTCAAAAAACCTTTGCCCCAGGGGTGCTGAAAACAACTTTTCATTCACTTTGCTCATACCTCTGTTCTACAATCCTCAAAGCACCCAAAGCTTTCCATGTTACAGCCAAAGACAAAGCAAGTGTGTTATACCAAAGCATGAGAGACTGTTGATTTCTATATGAGTTGCAAGGAGCTGGAGAGACCTGCAGAGACAAAGAAATAGATACTGAAGTGTGCAAGGAGACCTCTTTGCCTCTAATCCCGTGAGAGGATGAGGTATTGCTGTAGGCAGCACTGCCTAATTGCTTGCATGAATTACATTATGATGAGAGCAATCCAGTCAGACAGAAGAGACCTGAAAAACTTGTGGATTAGACACCCTGATTTAACCACCAAAACGTACAAATACTTTAATAAGCAAGTTTTGATTTGTCTTTGTCTCTTAAGTTCAGGTGACACTAGTCCCAGGAAGTCATGACAGATGCAGTCTGTCACATGAGCTCATACAGTCCTGTTCATACCCATGATGACAAAGCCATGGCTGCAGGTAGTCAGCTCCAAGCCTCTGCTAAAGTACATGATGAGGACTTTTAAAATCCTGCCCTTTTGTTCAGGTGTGTATCTCTGGATGATGCAGGGCAGTTGGTGGATGTGGCTCCATGCCTGATGTTGGGATTGACTTCAGGCAAGATGATAAAGATGGATCTTTCTGTCCTTCACAGCTGTATCCTCCCCCAGTCCATTTCTCCATTTTTGTCTCACTCCTAGGTCATGTATAAACACAAAATTGTTTCAGGAAAGAAGGAAAAGGAATCATAGGACTTGTCTTTCTCCAGTTGTTTGTTCTTATAGTTACCCCAAACAGAAGCAGCCTTGCACCCAAACACATGCCTGCTTTACTCACTTCCTCTAGCAAAACTGGTGCACTTTTTCTGCTTTCATCTTCAGAGCTTAGCAAGGCCAAGGCTTGATTTCTTCACTACTCCTTAATATTGAGCCTCCTTCATACAGCAGATTGTAAACTGTTCTACTGAGATAACAGTTCCTGAGTAACCTAATTCCATGGAGCTAGACCTCTCCTAGCCCTATCACACTTCTACTTAAAGGCCAAAAAGGCAAGATGTTATTTCTCTTCTAGTATGAACTGATTTACCTATTTCTATTATGCCTATTGCATGGCAGGCTCTATTCAAATATTTAGTGTATTGGAAAACCATTTAGGAAAGACAGATACCTTCATCAAAGATCAAGGGCAAAACCAGGGCCTCCTTCATTCTTTTCTATTAATCTCAATTTAACTCTCATCTTTTCAGAGTATTCTGGCTCAGGCAGCTTCAGCAAAGTGCAAATTCCAGCTGCTCTGATCTCATGGATTTAAAACTCAACTATTTCCATTTTCATGGCTACATGCTTCCTGTACTTTGAACTTGCTTTGAACTTTGGATTTGAACAAACTTAGGAGCTTCCAGTCATAATCAGTGAGATTTCACGTAGGCAAAAAATAGGGAAAAAAAGAAATAAAAAAGATGTTCTCTATGGATCAGACATAAAATCAGCTTTGGGTTCAGTCAGAAAGGTCAGATGAAGTTCCTAATGAGCCCTACCTGAGTTTTAGACTTGTACCAACAGCTGAAACTAGTCAAATTTCACTCCATTTCAAGTTTCATTTCAGAGGTTTTATGCATTTCTAGACCTCACCATTTTCAACATATATAATTTGGTTATTACTCCTGATTTGGAGAGTAGATATAAATTATATCCAAAGAGAAGAAGATTTATTGGCCAGACTAATAAATCTCCTCTGTTACTGAACATTGCCAAGGCCATTTTTTCCCACACTGTGCTGAAGTTGTTTCAGTTGGATGTAAAGTCACGGATGTCCACATGGTAAATCTGTTTCAGCCACCCTGAATGGGGGGCCCATGGCTTCATGGAGGTGTCCACAAGAGCTGGGGCCACCTGCAGGGTGAGACCTTGTCCTCACTATCTTATGCCCCATGCAGAAAATGTGCTGCTTTTTGGGCAGCAGCACATGGCCCCCTGAGAGCCTGGGGAGCTACAGAGCTCTGCCTTAATGGGTGACATGAGATGTGACCTCGTCTTCCTGTGACCACTGGATAGCACAAGCCTTGCACTCACACTGTGAGAGGCCCATTGTGTGATGCCAGCATTCCAATGATCCACCTTTCCTGGGTGCTGTCCTTCTGCTTGGCCTACAGAAAGCAACAAAAGCTCCAAAGCTGCTTTCCTTACACCACCTTGACACGATCAGTGAGGGTATTTCTTCTTCTCCTTTCTTTCTGGAGAGTATTGCATGGGACTACCTGAACTGCATCTGTTTAGTTTAAACTTGAATGACACTTATGAAGTAGAGGTTGAAATTGCTAATGCTCCTCTGATAATCCTCCATCTTCAAGCTGAGGGATGGAGAAGGCACAAGCATGTCACAACAAAGGGAAGGCCAAGACTTAGCCCAGTGCAACTTCCTGACCAGTGCCTCATGCATGGAAATGTTCATGGCAAGGCTGGATGGGGCTTTGAGTACCATGGCCTAGTGGAAGATGTCCCTGCCCATGGCACTGGGGTCAGAACGAGATGATCTTTAAGGGTCCTTCCCACCCAAGCCATTCTGTGATTCAGACTTCCTGTCCAGACCAAGCTGGGTTCCCCTGCATCCCTACAGGCTACTGCAAGTACCCAAAAAGATGTGATATGATCTCTGACTGACTAGAGACCTGCAAAGATTAATTACCACATCCTTTATTCTCCCATCCAAGTTGTTTCACCAACTCATTTTTGGGCAGAAAAATAGAAGTGGAATGCAAATTACTCATTATAAACATATAAATATATATAAATGTATTAAAAATATATTATTTCTCCCATATAACAACTTCTAGTCCTTATGAGAGAAGAAGAGAATGTGGTGGTGCTGCATCCCCTTTCCAGTTATACAAATCAGGTAAAAACATTCAGCAATGTCTCATGTCTACCTTTTTTTCTTTCTAATACATTTTAGCTACTTCAAAACAACTCAGATATACTGTGGGTCTAAAGTTCAGTTCCAAATCAGATACTATTAGGATCAACTACTACCTAAGCAGTGTGCTACAGAAAAGGTGAAGGAATTCGAAAGAAGAAAATTCCAATTAAAAGTAGGAAGTGTGGAGTACAAAGAGAGACTCTGAAATGGTGGCAAATGAGTATAAGAAAGACAAGCAGAGACTGTCAAATAAGCAGCAGGAATGCAAAGAGATGGATATTTTAATAAAAAAAACATGATAACTAAAGCTAGTCAGAAGCAATTGTATTTTTCTCTTGGAAGCATTTTTACAACAATATGAATTGCTAGAGTTTGGGTTTGGCTTTTTTCCCTAGAGGCTCACTATATAAAAAAAGAGCTTTCATCAAACACAAAAGTGTTTTCAGTACAAACAGGAAAAATACCTTTTGAGACTTTTCCTTTTTTTTTTTTTTTTTTTTTTTTTTTCTTTCTTTTAAGAAAGTACAAAGGCAAATATTAATTATAAAACTGTAATTACATCTTTCATTGAATCTTCCCTGAAAAAAGTTTTGGACGCCTCATTGAGTAATATGCAAGGTGATGGCAGTCAGGGACAGCTTGGATGCCATCAAACCATTGTCTTTCCAGCACTGATATTTCAAATTTGATTGTATGAATTTTACACATGCCTCATATTCCTTGGAGAAAAATCACACCACAAGCAAATTATTAGGGGGAAATCATTTCATATCTCAAAAGGTAATTGCAGAGATCTCCAAAACTACAAATGAGAGATTAGCATCCTCCCCTTTGTTCTTTTCTTCCACTCCAAATAATTCCTAGCTTTCACTTCTGTTTTCTGCAGTCGTTCATGAAATCTTTCTCTCTACTAAACCCCCAAATGAGCTCTTCTATACACAGCAGACAAGTCAAAAAAATCCATCAGCTTGCCTGTTGCTGTAGAAATGTTATGGAGCAGCTAGAAAAAACAGCAACAAGAGGCACTCTCTTACTTGGTGCAAGAAAGAGCAAGACAGAAAAGAGCAATTTATTGAAGGAAGCCATAGCTTTAAATAAGGTACTTTGTGAAAAACAAAATACAGACAGTTCATTGGACAGAGACACCTCTTCTCCCTGGCTTTCCCATGGATCTAGCAGGTGTTTATCTCTGTTATGGTTCTTTCTCTTGTGTTTATAGTAAAGAAAAAGTCTCCAGCCTGGGAAAAATCCTGGCTGGAGCTGAGAAGGTTTCACAGCCTGAGAAAAGGACTCAGAACCTGAGAAAAAGGCCTGGCAGATTTTGGCTAGGCCTTCAGCAGTGTCCACACTTGCCCATCTGCAGCTCTTGATATCATGAGCACCAGACAGTTTTACAATACAAAATGCTGACTTTTACATTTTTCCTAGTGTAAGACTATAGATACAGGTAATGATATAAATATTGAATAAGTTCTTCTGGACTATTTGCAAAAGAGCTATTCTGTGAAACAGAAAATCTTGGGAAACCCCAGGTCCCAGAACTTACCAAAAGCCCCAGCTTGCAATGGTTATTGGTCAGCAAATGTGTTATCTGGAGTAGGAGGGAATACATGAAATTAGGATCTAGCTTCAGCCAGAGTTTCCTGCCTTCACTCCCTATTCTCTGCTTTACTTCTAACATTAGCTTGATTTAAGATTATGCTATTAAAACACAGGAGCCTGAGGGAATGCCCAGAGAAAATATTCTTCTCACAGCTCTGCAGTATCATACACCAAAGATGTGCTTCCCATCTGTGGGGGTTAATGTTGGTTGGACAGTTGTCAGGACAGACTCAGGAGCTCTCTATATTCTGGTCTTGAAGTTTGTAGCTTATTATTAGGGCGTGGGTGCAAGAGAAAATAAGAGAGTATAGAGAATAGAGCATAGAGAGAATAAGAGAGAATAGAGAGCGATTTCCTGTTTACACTACAATAAGTATTCTTCTGTGCTGAATATTCTAATTTCCACTAACCAATCTACTACAACACACTAATTTCCTAAAATTTGCATGCAACCTATAGGAATCACTAAATTACCATGTTTTACTGCTTTCTTATCTATAAACCTTACCTCTAAACCTTTCCTGCCATACTTGGAACAGGATGTCTGTTGGTTCTTTGGTATTTGTGGCATTTGGCATTACCTAAACAAAGGAAGAGGCCTCAAACCTTCACATGGCTGCTCTCAGCCTCACAGTCGAAAATTGCTATAATTTCTATTTCACTTATGGTTTCAAAATTTTTGCCATGCACTCATATTTATAAGGTTTTTCTATTTCCTTGTCCCCAGCACCCATCTTTCCCTATACAATCCTTTATGGAAAGAGTTGCCAGGATTATTCCTGTTCCAGCTTTTTTTTTTCCTGGGGATTTGGCCTTTTCATGTGGAGTAAATTAGCTGGAGAAGCTGTCCTCAGGCAGTCAGAAGAGTGTATGGGGGGACTTCAAGAAATGTCTCTGGGCAGAAGGAGGGTGTTTCCCCACACCTCAGCCTTACTCTCTGCAGCTGAAGTGCCCTCACTGTGCCACACCCCCTGTCTGCACAGTCAGAACTGTCCTATCCTGCAGTCACACCCTCCCTCACCAAGTCATTTGGGACTCTGTGTCTCTGCATCTCATTTCCAGCAGGCCCTGTAGGGAGCTATTGTTGCTGTTTGGCAGATAAGCATGAAAAAGAAAAAAGACAAAACGTTGTAGTAGTCCTGATCTGAGCCAAAATTCAAATGCTTGGGGGGACTTTCCTTGCCAAATCAGTGAACAAACAAATAAACAGACTCTTTTTTTCCTGCTATTTTGGCTCCAAGAGAACATGTCATTCAATTCAAAAGGAATTCTCCCTTTCCATTTTCAGTAAGTTTAACAGAAACAAACAATGAGAATAAAAGACTGAAGGCAGACATTGCTTTATTCAGCAGCACAATGTTAAAAAACACAAAGCACAGAGGTGCAGCTTTTTCCATCTTATGGGACCATGAAATACTGAAATATTCATGTTTTAGGTCTACCTCCTCTGCTATAGGAGGTTCACATGTAATTTAAGATACATCTTCCCATGTCTGCCCAAACCTAATCACTTAGTTCCTAATGATGACTCTATACCTACATTCTTCCCAGTCTGTTTATCCCAAGCTTTTTCATTATGCATAAAAGAGTTATTAGCCAAAATGATACTGACATTTGATAAATGTGGGTTAACTGATATTCTAAAATTCAAATGAAAATCTCAGCCTTAGGGAAAGGGAACAGCAAAAAAATAATCACCTTGGGAGCCTTCAACAATATTAAGACTGGCATCCTGAGGCGTGAAAAATGGCTGGGGAGCCAAGCATTGGCAAGAGCAGCATCTCAACCACAGCTCACCAGCACCAAGAGGCAAAAATTCAGAAGGAAACCAAACACTGCTCAGTGTAGCAAGACTGCAGGGCTACATGAGAACTTCTCCAGGAGATGGCCAAGTCAGTCACCGCAGACCCTGGTGAATCCAAATGTTCTCTAGTTACCCTTCCTGTACCAGGAAAAGAAATCTGGGTGGGAACTGTCCAGGCAGTGCCAGCTATCTCAGAAGGCAATTTAGCAGCACCAACAGTGTGCTCCCCCAGCCCTGGCACAGATCATCCTCTGCCCCTGCACATCGGGAGAGGTACATGCTGTGTGACCCTTCTTTGCACTGGACTTCAAAAAGCAATGACATCCATTGCAGTTCTGCTTGTAACTGTTTCATTTCCACATTTCTCTGTTTCCTGGGATTCTGGCTTTTCTCACTGCACTTTGTTCTTTAATGACTTCTTTCCTCTATTTTTCTTTATAAAAATAGCACTAATTACAGGAAAGGTTGTGTTAGGCTATTCTAAATAAATGAAGGCCCTTTAAAAAGACCTGTTGTGAAAATGAAATTAAAGTATCATCTGCCTTGCTGTCCACACCCCATGCTTTCTCAAGATGTTTTAGCTAACCTGCGGTATTAACTTTCTGTATAAAAGAGACTTTAACATGACCAAATTTGGCTATGTCAAATTGTGCAAGCTGCAAGATTTGGTTTCTGCACTCTGCATCCTTAGATCCCCAGGAGTGTGGCAGGAAAGATGTGTGTAATGAACTTTAATGTAAAGTCAAATGCTCTCTTTTGCTTTCCCCATGTGAGTTTAACCAAAAGTCATTAACACTGTTTCAGCACACACACAAATACAGCAGGATGCTGAGCCATACTGCCAGAGCTGCAATGGCTGTGTGGGGAGTAATTGAATCAATGAAACCTGTTTGCAGTGCCTGGCCAGCACATGCAAGGACACTGCCTGAGTTTTGAGAATGAAAGGTGCATGACTGGGAATGCCCATCCTGCAACCCGTGTGGGTGGAGCAGTGCGAGCTTGGAGCTGTGCAAGGATCAGTGCTTCCCAAATCTAATTTCAAGCAGAGAATTCCTTCAAAAGGAAAATAGAATTTCATTTTGCAGGACTCAAGTAGTCCCTGAGCTCTTCCCTGATACTGGCAAGCAGGCTGAAATACTGCCAGTAGATTTTTAGCTTGGTTTCTAAGGAAACAAGGTCTTTGTAAGCACACAGGAGCCTGTGCCTCTGTGTGTGTGGATGCATGTGAGCTTCTTGGATGCCCTTCACCTCCAAAAAAGCTTTTGAGCTCATTGGCTGATTTCAAACCAACTTTGCTGAAGCTATTGAAGGTACAGTATTCTTACAAGAGTCCTGAAAATAGGTGATCATATAAAGGCTGTGCTGTTCACTCTGCCACTGACAGAAAGGCTAGCAGAACTATTCTTTCCAGACTTCAAGAAATCCAGGATACAGGATACTGTACTTCATTATTTCCACAGATCATGAATCTGGTTTTTTCCCTTGAAGCATTACCCAACAAACACTGGATTAAGCCCCATCAAAAGCCCCTTCTAAGAGCCACTGAACACTGTCCCACACTGGATGCAGACTGATGCTGGCAAATGGACTATAGGCATAAACTTGAAAAAGCCCTGCATTGTTAGTGCATTGTGGTTTGCAAGGAGCACAGGGGCTGAGAATGCACTTGAGTCTCAGCTGAGTGGGCTCCAGGCTGTTGTACGTGAGGAGTATTTGACCAAAGCACCTAAAATCCCCCGCCTTGGTTGCTTTTACTGCTGCTTTTCCTTTTTGTGCTGACTCTGCTCTCTAAATGTATCCAGAAAGTGTCTCTAGGAGAGAGGGAATGGAGGGCGCCAATGAAGCGGAGATGTACTTAATGCAGACACCATTAATAAATCACGGATAGTTAAGATATAGATTGGGTGATGGGTGGCAGATGGGAAGGAGGAATGTCAAATTGCTTTTCTCATATAGATTATTGGATTAACAAGGAAGCAGCGGGCATGTGGCAAACCAGTGTAACAAATTACTATCATAAAAAAAAAAGATAGAGCTCATGGCAGGCTGGTAATAATGCCATGTTGGCCATTAGCTCTCTGGAGAGGTACTTAGAGCACAACATCCGTCTTCTGGAAAAGAGACGGCCACTGCAACACCAGAGTGGAGGAGCCCCCATTTGCTCCTCCTTCCCCCTCCCCCTGCCTCTGACACTGTGCTGGTGAAGCAGGGTGGCCTACAGCAGCTGTAATGAATAATCACCATAGTTTTTAATAAGCACTGCTAATTATTCCCCCCGCCCATGACCAGACATTTGCATTCCCATGCACCAGCACAGACAATATTGGCATGATATCAGTAGGCAAAAAACAAACTGGCAAACTCTGTTCTTGGGTCCCAATCCTGCTCTGTCTGAAGTCAATTACTAAAATCCCATTTGCTTTCAACAAAAACAGATCAAGTCTTAGTTTTCCTGCTGCTCCAGCCACCAAGAACATGTGCCTACCTACACTGAAAGAATTTTGTACTACTGTGCTGCAAATAATGGTCCCTGATACTCACTGAAATAAACTTCAGGTTGGCTTTAGTGCCTTCTGCCAGAGTCCTCATTGGCTCCTACCAGGAACTAGGTATCCCTGTGTGCAGAGAGCAAACCCAGCAGGGCTGTGGACTACAGGTGTTATGTTGTTAGTAAGTAATATCTTTCAAAATGAATGAATTAAGCAACGGGTCAGCTGTGAAAGTCCTATGCTGGAAAAAAAAAAGGAACGAGTAGCATAGCATAGCATAGCATAGCCCTGACCATCTATTTTGGTCACTAGTAAGTTATTTATGGGTTCAGTCACTTGGTCTCACAGACTTCCATTTCAGCTTAGGCTGGGTCAAATCATGCTTTTCTTCCGTCCCCGGGCGGTTTCCGTGTTCTGGTTTCAGAAACCCTGCCTTGATATGTAGAAGACTGCAACCCTCTCCCTTTAACACCCCCTCCAGCTGCCGCAGCCCAGCATAGCTCCTGATCCCCCAGCTGCTCACACAGGCTCCCTCTCTCCAAGGAGTGCTGTCAGTGTGACTTAAGAAAAAAGAAACTGATTTCCAGACTTGGAGTATTTTTCTTAGCCTTGAAACGTGCTAGAGCAATAGGGCTGGACCATAATGCAGGGAAGCCTTTCTCTCACTTGAGTGCCTTTCTCATGTGGGCAGGGAATCACTGCTCCTGCAGAATCCAGCTGCTGACAGCCCTGGGTGCTCAGAACCAGTGAAGCTTGCACGCCTTTCAGAGCACAGGCAGCAAGGTGTGCATGGCAGGCTGCAAGGCAGAGCCCACCTTGTGCATAAAATCATAGGTAAACACAAAATCACATGATATTTTAGCAGGTATGTGCTGCAAAGCCTAGCAAAGGCTGTCCAGTTGATATTTGACTTGGAGGTGGTTTTCTCTGAGCCCTGTGCTCCTCCTGATTCGTGTGTGTGATGAACCAGGGTTAGAGAAGAGTAAGGAGCAGATCCTCTCCTGTGGCACCTTTCTAGCATCTCAGACCCAATGCCAAGCTCCAGCATGAGCCCCTCCTGTGCCATCCCTGCATTTCCATCCTCACTCCTGAGTATCCTCACATCCTGCTGGCCTCCCCTCAGCCTCCCCTTTCCCTCCTCTCCTCTGCCAGCTCCCAGTTCCATGCCAGGTCACCATCCCTTGATCTCTGCCCCTTTTTTTCCACTCCTTCTTCTAACTACACTTTGCCCAGGCAGCTGGGCTCTCTAAAAGCCTCGTAATTTCATTTAGCTGCTGACCCTTCAGCTCCAGGCTGGTTTTGGCCCAAAGCCTTGGAGACTAGGACACAGAAAGGCAAGAAACACCAGGAAGTTTGAAGAAGGTGTTTTTCTCATTTCAGTGATCAACCTTCACATCAGAAAAACTACAGGTGCTGTTGGTCCTCAAAAGTCATTTTCTCAAGACTGAGAGTCACAAGTGCCTTGTTGGTGCCAACCAATTCCCACACCAGATCTGTAATCAACCAGCTTCAGCTTCCAGGGTGGTTCTCTGGCACTTCCCCCATGCACAAAATTAAACCCCCATTAAAGATGAAGTGCATGTGTTTCTCCATGTGCACATTTGTGTGTCTCAGGACTGTGGGACCGGGCTGGGACTGTCATTACAGCCATGCCACAACCTACCACAGGTGCCAAGGGCTACAGCTCTCCATGGAAACTCTAATCCCTGTGAAATGGGCTCTTAGTTTGTTTTTGTTTTAAGAAACGCACAAAAAATAGCTGAGAGATTGCAGAGCTAGATAGAAAGCTTTAAGAAGGCAAGAACGCCAACACCTTAACACACAGACTGCCCCTAGCCCTATTCCCCAAACAGTCAAGCTGACTTTTAGGGTTTGTTTCTGAAGACACAAGTTATTTATGATTTCCACCCACCTCTCAACATGCATTTCGTCTGTTGTCTCTCCTTTGTCAGTTAAAAAAAAAAAAGATTTAAAAAAAAGATAAATTTCAGCACCTACACATTTTTTCCTATATAATTTATCCTGCACAGATGAATAGAAATAATGGTAGTGGTTTAAATGTACAGTGGAGAAGCTGTTTGTCCATCATATGCTTAAGGGAAAAAATAGCAACACCACCCACTGATTATGCAGTCAGTATTATGGCTTTGCATATGCTGCTGTGTGGAATGAATTCAGGAATGACAGTATCATTGTACACCAGTTGAGGATTCATTTTCTGGCTAATCTATAGCTCCGATCATTACTCACAAAGCACAGCTCTGGTCTGGCTTTCTCACTGAGCTGTAATAAGTTAGAGAGTGCTAAATTTCCACACAGCATTTCACTGCCTTCATTGTGGCATTGGTACCACAATTTCAGGGAGGGATGGGATAACACTCGATTTCCAATTTCCTGTCCAGTGCTTCAGGGTAGAGCTTCATGTCCAGCCTGTCCAAGCAGCTGCACATCTGCAAAACACTGGGCACTTTCAGGTGCCCTGTCCTGGGAGCCAGACTTGCCCCACAGGAGGTGTTGTAACCTCCTGTTAGCCAGCACAGTAAGGACATCACAGGACTAGGTGCTCTCAACAACCAGCATCAGGCTGTGGTATGGGCTAGTCAAGTGCTGAAGGGCTAAACTAGGCCTGATTTAAAGGAATAAAACAGCCCAAAACCCTAAAAGACTCAGAAAATGCCCCAGTTCGGTTCTCCATAGGAAACATGGGTATTTTTCAAAGAGGAAATGTTCCTGCTTTAAGTGTCTTCATGGTGTAAGGCCTCCTGAGGTACAAGCCAGTGCAACAGGGCCCATTTGTAACACAGAGCAGCCATGGCAAACAGCAAAGGCCAGTGTAAACATTTGATTTATGAGATTAAATAAAATGTATTTATCAAGCCAGTGAGGTGCATATAAAGATAAGAAATTGTGCCAAGTATCTAAGAAGTCCATCTTCTAACACACTGGCAGGTTTCAAATAAAGATTTCAACAGCAACATTTGGCAAAAGAAAAAGAGCTCCAGCTTCTCCAGGCATCCTTAGAAGGCTGTGGACCAGAGGGCTGCCTTTGCCCTCTCAGGCCACTGGGACAGGTGGTTCCAGGCCTTCTCTGTATCTGTTAAAGTGCCAGGTGCACCTGTAGGATTTAAAGCATCTAGGTCTTTGTGCAGGAAGCTAATCTCTTGAATTTTATCCATTAATTAACTAGATGCCAATTGGAGAGTACAGGTGTTTGGCAGCTCCGTGAGACACACACCACAGAGGCAGCAGCTGCTGTTGTATTACCTGAAACTGCCAAATGTTCCTCACTTATAGCCCAGCACAGAGGACTGTAATGGGGTGACCCAAATGCTGTGACTCTGAGATTTTGGTCAGCTTTAGCTGTAGAGGAGGCTCAAGTCTCAGACTGATGAGTCCCAGCACATCCAGCCATTGGATTTAGGATGCTGTGGTCTCAGCTGTATTTCTGCCTCAGGTCTGACATGACAGCAGCAATCCTCCATGGTACTGTGCCAGTGTCTCTGCTCCCTTGGTGCTGGTAAACCCAGGGAGAAGCAGCCAAGAAAACAGCATGACTGGCAGTGTGTGGCAGCAGCAAAGGTCACAGCCCCCAGCTGCACCAGACCCCAAATCAGGGGTGCATCACAGGGGTTATACTGTGGTGGGTGAAAGGAGGATCACTCATACTCCACAAACTAACACCAAGGTCTGAAAGGTGACAAAGCATCCCCATATCTCATCCCCAGCCTATTTGGAGCAGGTCTTGGCAGCCCACGAAAGTGGAATGGCTGGGAACAGATATAAAAATGCCACAGCCCTTGTAGCTCCATGGCCAGAAAATGAGCAGCCAGGACTGGCTTCAGGTGAAAAAAATATCCAAGTTTTAACACAAACAACCTCTCTTCTTTGAGGCCCCCTCTCCCTTTCCCTTCTCTGTCTTGCCTTGGCTTTGTTTATGGTGGGTGTTCTCATTTCTAGGTGGGAGGTAGCTGCTGGGTACTCCAAACTGGAAACAGTTCAGGATCTGTTCCCAGTCCTATGTTCCAGGCCACCATCTATGTCCTAGTCGGAGTCTTAAGAGGTTACAAAGTGGTGCAACAGAGAATTGGAGATGCCCATTGCCCTGCCATGAGCACAGGACTGTGATGGCCACAGCTGAGGGGAGGCAGTGGTGAGACCCTGAGAGGACACTCAGTGAGCATCCAGGCTTGATTTTTCAAGAGATGATTAAGATTACAATGCATCCAGCTCCCATAAACCTCCTGTGAAAACCCACACCTCCTGCAGGATGAGATCAAGCATGCGCCCACTGAGTTTGTCTGCAAGAGCTGCGGTGTGCCTGGCACAGGCACAGGGATGACAGAACAGCAGGGTTCCCTGGTGAGGCCACCAGAGCTGTGAACAGACAGAAAGGTCTTCCCCCCACCACCCCTCAGCTGATTATCATGCTCCAGGAAGTTTTTGCATGTGCAAGATATCTGTAAGGCCTGCTGCCAACTTTTTGTCAAAGCACTGATTTCTCGTGATGTGAGTTACTGCTTTCTTCTAGTAATTATTGATAATGCTCTTGGATGAATTACAGACATTTAAAAATGAGTTAGACTGTATGTGTGTCTGTCTCTCCCGTCCCCTTTCTGTTTCCCCACCATAGGATCTCTCTGGCTTTGAAATGTTGATACATATTCATTACAGCTTCTAAGACTTGAAAGGCATAGCTAAAGGGAGAGCTCAGATCAACAGGAATGTGAAAGCAGCAATGAAAGCAGGATCCTGGCTGTAAGCACAGTGAGTTAGCAGCATTTGAGCAGTCAGCACAGGGAGCAAGGTACCAGGTCTGCAGCCTGGTCCTGGTTCTGCTCCTGCCTCTGATGGTTGCAGACAGGACCTTGTGTCCTGGCTCCCTCGGCCACAGGACTGATGGGGTGATGCTTACCAGGCCTTATGTGCCACAAATGCAATCTCAAGTGACAAATGAACACAGCCACCACCTTTCCTGCCATTTCCACTTGACAAAGCAATGAATCCATCCAAAGCAACAAGAAATTCTTTTTGGATAAAAAAAGAGCCACGAGCATGTACCAAAAGCACAGGTGAGAGCATCCTGTGCTCCTGGTGTTGAGAGCAGAATCCCAGTGGCAGATGGTGCACACACACTTCTGTACAGGCAGGCACACACTGGCATGTGCTCCATGCTTCCACAGAGACTCTCTTTGTTCTGTCTTGTTTTGAAGAGTTCCCAACACAGAGGTTCAAACAATGAGGCAACTTTGGATGTTTCTTCCAGAGCTGTTCCTATAGTCTGGGGTGGGTGAGAAAAGCCACATGAAAGATGGTTGTGTTTGGGCTGTTGCAGTGGTGCAGGTGTGAAGAGAAGCAAATCCTCTTTGTACCAGTGGGGTGACATGATGTCAACATTTTCATCTGGCTCTTTTTTCTCCTTTTTCACTGCAGCTCCCTGGGGGAATTTCTTTGATGTGAAGGTATTGTCTAGCACCAGAAGGCATTTGGCTAGTGGTCTCCATTCAGGGCAAGACAGAAAATCGTATTTGGTAGGAATTCAAACATTAATCTGGAAAAAAAACCTCCCAGATGAATTTTAACTACAGAGAAATTTTGGATTTTAGCAACATGGCATTTTTTTCAATAAAATCAATGCAGTTGGAGAATTCAGCAGGTGTGGCTGTGACCTCTAAGCAGTTCTGCCTCTCCCTGGCACAGATTCAGAATGCAAAACTGTTGCATTTGGGACATCTTCAAGCTCTTGTGTGAAGGCACATTCACGTATTAAAACTCTGTCTAGATTACTCATTTAGTGCCTTTACAGTCAAGGCACCACCTGCAATTTTTTTTTTATCTCTTCCTGAGAATCACTTTATGCTTGTGCTCAATACTAGGCTGGTGAAAAGTTTCATATTAACAGCAAAAGGCCTCAACACAGAGCAGGCTGAGTACTAGCACTGCTTGAATAAGCTTTTTCCTTGCAGATCCTGATGCTAATGTGTCTCCAATATTATCCCCAGAGATGAGAGACTCTTTCACTTCCTAGTCTCTTTGCCAGGCTTGCCAGTGAAAGAGGGGGGCAGTTTCCAGCAGTGATGGTATTTCTGACGTGCACTGATGAAGTAGGAGCTGGACTGGGATTAAGTTCATTTCCTATCTGCTGACAGCCAGTCAGCACGTGAGAGAGATTTGCAGTCCCTGCTGGTGTGGGGGCTGGATTCATATTGGCAAACTCCACATGAAAAGGCTGTCTAACCCATTACTAAACTGTTGATGCCAAGACATTCATCTGTCTCCTGTGAGGATTCATTTTATAGTCTTTATGATGAATAGCCCTTGATATATAATAGTCGGGCATAAAAAGGTACAAAATAGAAAAAAGCATATCCAGGAAGAAAGCATAGTTCTCTGTTTCTTGATGCACAAAGATCTATCTCTGAACTCTGGAAATATGCAGGCTGGATAAAGGATGCCATTAGATTTACAAAAGAGACCTTCTTCTGTCCCTTGCACCAAGGTCATATCTGGAATATAGGCTCAAACCATCACGTGAGAAGGGGGATGCAAAGCAGGTTTCCAGGAACCCTGACCAGCTGCACTCCTCAGGGATGCTCTGTGAGAAGGATTTGGGACTTGCTGTAGTTGAAGCAAGATCCCCTCTTTCCCCTGGTGCACTCAGAAGAGAGGTCACATAGGAAACAGTCCTCAGATAAACAATCACAAGTCTTACTCAAGAGTGCCTGGGCAGAGCACTTTGCCATCCATGGCAAAGCAGAGGGTGTGAATTAATACTCTGACTCACCTTATCATAAATGCATGGTAGGAAACTCAGTAAACCCAACACACAGAAATCATGTGTCAGCCCCAAGCTCTGCTTTCTCCTGGGTTTCTTTTGGGGTTTTTCCTCTGCCACTGTCATGCAGCTCCCTCATCCCAAGGTAGATCCATCTTCCAAGGTCTGATCCATGCTAACATGGATCAGACAGAAGGCACAGGCCAGGCACTTGACAGTATGAACTGACTTAGAACCATGGGTCCAATGTCTCTGCCCCAATTTTACACTGGAAAGGGAGCATGGCCAAGTGTGGTTAGGTAAGCTATGAAATGTGTTGCTTAATTTACACACACTTGACACTGTGGAGAGCATTGAAGGGCTGTTCCTTAAGCTGTTCAGGAAGCAGTAGCTGGAGTGAAGGAGCAGTAGTTTGGGGAGCCAGCCCTGCTACCCCATTGATGGGATGCCTTAGGGCAACATCACTCTGGGTGAGGCATAGAATATGTATTTAGACACCCTTTCCTGGAAGGGATGAACCATGCCCCAAGGCTACTAGAAACACTCCTTTGTGTGGTCATGCAATGTAGCTGATGGACCTTGATAAACCACCACAAGTAAGTCAGGCTTTGGGTTTGGCTTACAGGGATGGCTCTGTTTGATGGCCAGGATTGTTCATTGGATGCCTGACTGCTTCAACGTGGCCTTCATCAGAGCTTTCTCCCAATATAAGGAGAGTGTCAGAAAGATATCAGCAGTGGTTTAGGAGTAGCTGGATGCTACTGTTCAAATAAATAGCAGGACAGCCTCCATTCACACGACCAGATGTGAAGCAGCCACAAGGAATGGAGTTCTCATGATACCTGTGTATGGTGTCCTTACAAGCAAATCTGTCATGTCCATCAAGCTACTTTCTAAGGGTAGATGAGACTCCAAGTGGACTGCATATTTCCCTCTGATAACAGGTTCTGATAACCTGGTCTCATGCTGTCACTGTCATTTCCCACAGCCAGGCCACTCAGCAGAACAAACCTGAAAAAGCTGAAAGCTTGGGGAGGAGAAGGAGACATAATGCTGGGAGTTGTTTTGACCAGCAAGCCAAGACCTCTCATAAGGTCTGCAGTTTGAGAAAATCTATGTCTCTAAAAAGACAACAAGGCTTCTGTGGACTCAGCCAGGGGATTCCAGCTGAATGGCATGACAAGCTCTGGAGCTGCAGGGGACTGTCACAGACTTAACAGACCAAGGCTGGTATAGACCAAGGCAGACACAGGCCCACACAGAGCATGGGATACCAAAAGACTTAATTCACTCTTAAAACCACAGCTTCTTGCTAGTATTGGAAGAGGTGATGGGCACATTAAGGATGGGGGAGCAAACTCTGGGCCATTAATAGCAGGTCTAGAAATTGCAGGCTATGTATTAAAGGATCTACATGTTATGGCACTGTGGTACTACAGCACCATGGGCAAAGAGAGGGAGGAGTGAAATAAACCATATTAAAGGAGTTCATTGCCCATGCCAGAGTGTATCCATATGTCAGAGCCTGTGTCTGTGCTGCTGGCTGCCTTCCCAAACCAATGCACAGCACAGCAAGAGGGAAATGACAAAATCTATTTCCCTAAGAGTCTGAAAAGGGAACCAATGTTTTCTGCAGAAAGGAAAGTCCAGCATGTTTTTTCTACCTGTTCAGTAAGCCACAGAACCAGCAAAGACAGCAGTCTTCCCCCTTGAACAGAGCCTCTTCTTCCTTTCACTGCCAATGCCTGTCTCTGACAGGCTGAGCTTTAGAGCCTCCTCTGAGCTCAGGGACCAAATGCTCCTCTGCTTCTTCTTGCTAGCACCTCATTCCATCTGTGCAAGAGAAGAACAGGAGGTGTCTGAGCTGGAGCTGCCTTCAGCCACAGAAGCTGAGTGGTGTCTCACACTCTGTGCACGCACAGGTAAACACATAAACATGCTGTCACCATCCCCAGCCTCAGGGGGCCACAAACTCATCCCTCCTGGACAGGGCCTGCTCTCAGTGTGTGTCAGAGGATGCCAGTCTTCTGCATGTCCCTCCTGCCATTCCACCTCACATGGAAAATTGCACAAAAAGCACCTGGAAAATCGCTTTAGTGAACAGGAAGTACTCTGCAGGTATAGCTGTGGTTGCAAGCCTTCTTCATCACTTAATGCCTCAAGTTCCTGTGACTGCAGCTACTTGAGGCATGTGAGTGGTCTTGGCTGTTTCAGATTTCAGTGAGATGCATGAAGGAGCCTTTTAGCTGTGCCCACAGCTCTCCTACTTCATAATCCAAGACATGTCTCCTTCCTTTCTTCTTTGGGGTGGATCAGAAAGCTGATCTGTTAATCCACCCTTACATGTTCTTTAATTAATCTATGTGTGTATGTAATGGCTGTATCTTTGAATTGCTAACACAAGATCAGTTCTCATTATACCAAAGAAAAAGTGTAGGGGTTCATTCCTGTTCTCACTTTTAAAATCAAACAAAAAATTCTTATAAGTACTGGCTTTGGGTAAGAAAGTCATCAGCAAAGAAGCAGAAGAGTGTGACTATCTATCTGTCTATCTATCTATCTATCTATCTATCTATCTATCTATCTATCTATCATCTATCTATGTGTGTGTCTGTGTGTGTGTCTGTGTCTCTGTGTGTGTGTATGTCTCTGTATGTGTGTGTGTGTAGAATGTCTCTGAAAAGCACTCTAAAACCCTTCTGTATGCTAATTTTTCCCTTTGAGTTTCCAAGACAACAGTGGTTTCACTCAGTGCTGTCCCCATATAACTCCTTGGTCCTCTCTCTTCAGAGATGACTGCATGGTTTGTAAGGACACTGGTTTTTTTCTCCATTTCTGTACTTTTTCCATACATTTCTAATCATCCATACTGAACTATCCTACCCCTGGTGTCTCTGAATACCAGCACACAAAGAAATTAACCCCAAAAAAGTTACAGTTTGATCCTGAGGAAAACATCACCCATTCTGGTGCAATTGGCCCCATGTGTGCATTCTCCCCCCATATTGCATGTGGAGTCACTTATTTCCAAATAAACTATCTCACTGTGGGGTAGAAGGAGGTCCATGGGAAGATTCTACCCTGTCACATCCTGAAGATCACCTCTTGACTTGAGGAACCTTTTGTCTGGTGTAACTTGTTCTACATCTGTACCCAAAGGCATTCAGAGGCATAAGCCTTCCTCATTAAAATTGCACTCTGGGAAGCATCTCAGGAACAGGTAGCAGTAGTTGTGCCCACTGCATGTAGTAGGATTTAGCTACATTTTTCCTAGGCTGGCAGCCACTCAGTAGATGTAATTTTTGAATAGGGAGATAGCAGAAGTCATGTAAATTTTTTTTGCCACTGCCTCTGCTTATGCTCTGCAGTTTGGAGTTTCCTGGTAATGCAGCTATGCAAGGGAAGCCTGCAAAAGTAAAGCAGCAGTGCCTATTTCTTTTCCCATTTTCCACTGGGTACAGGTCTTTCTAGAGCCTGAAGTGCTCATCCACTGTGTAACAAACCTGAAGGTTTGTCTTGCTATTCCTTTCATGAGGAGGTTGTTCTTCAGCCCTGGGATCTCACCTGTGGGAACACTTCCCTCATTTTCAAACTGTACTCTTCCCTATTGTTCTTTTCCATTGACAGCATCAGTCCAGCTCCTCTCTTCCTTGGCTGAAAACTCAAGTTATTTACCAGTTGCATCACTGCCTTCTCCCATGTATCTCTACTTCTGTTCCACAACAAATGTTACCATGAAAAATCTTGGTTAGTAGAGTTTAGGAAACTTCAGCAGGATAGGGCAGATTTCTAAATACTGCTAAGAGGCAGTGGCTCAGACTGTGATATGAAGGAAGCTTCTTCTCCTTTGTTGCTAGAAGTTCTAATTCCTTATCAGTCCAGAAGATCAAACTTGCTCTCTACCTAACAGGACATGAGTGCTGGTAGGATGCAAACAAGTGCTTGTGAATACAGCATGGTTCCAGGGGTGGTGCAGAAAAGCAGAAGAGGACTGAATAGCTGCATAATCTGTGAAGAAGCTGTGAATCAGATGTTCCTGTTTATTTTTTTTCCAGACTTAATTTTTCTGCTATTTAAAATAAAAAGCAGCAGTAAGAGAGATCCCAGGCCTGGTTTAGAGCAGTTTGTATTTGGTGCATTCAGAAACTTACCCAAGTTTGGTAGAGGCATGTGCAGCTCTGAAAAATGGATTCTCCCCTCCAGAAAGTTGGAGAAAATGCTCATATTTATTGTTGAGGTAAACTGAACACAAATACAGATGTTCCAAGACATTGCATGAAGTGTTTGTAATGCTGTAGAGGTGGAAGGGTGCTATGTAGCACTGCTGGTCTGCACTGTCTGCCCTTTGACTTGTTTCAGGATATAGGGCAAAGTGTGTTTCAGAGCTCCATCCCTGAAATGCATGTGACAAGACACAGGAAACCTAGAAGATACCACTTGTATTTTTAAAATCTGTTGAGCTCTTCTGCAGAAATTTTTAAGAAGGACAAAACATTTTTTAATCTAACTCCTATTGTTTCAGGCAAGTAGAAATACTGAGAAGATGAAGAACACAGACCTATTGGGACATTCAGATTTCATTCTGGTCTTCAACTTGGTACACATTTCTTTGATTTTTAAAGTCGTTGACTTTTGAATGTGAGAACTATTTTGGGAACTTGTGTTGCCTTTTACAAGGTTCAAGAAGAGCAAGATTTTGGACTACAACACATACAGGTAAATGCAGATGCCCCTTTCAGTCAGACACTTCAATTACGACAGAGAATTTTATGTGTTCTTCTCAAAAAACAAAAAAAACCTTAAAGGCAGCTAGTGTCACACCACAAACAAAAGAGCTTGGTAATCAGGTGTCCTTAGCTATATTGTGGTCTTGGCCACTACAGAAAATCACTCTGGCAGCCTAAGAGATCCTTGATCTTCTAGCACAATAAGCAGGTTATTACAGCTCTCCAGTGTTCCTGCAAACAGCAAACAATCAGGTCAGCTGAGAAGCAGCCTGCACTCCTTCAGCTCCCAGAGTGCTCTGTGCAAGATGAACAGAAAATGCCTTTGTCTACAGGAGCACGCCTTAAGATCACGTCATAAATCTGTGCTCTAACCTAACTTTGATTATGTGCATTTATAAAGTACAGGGGGTCAAATACAAAGGAAAGAGGCCAATAATAGCAAATAGAAATTAAATAAATAATAATAAATAATTGAGCAGTAGAGAAAGAAAAGCCTCTGTCAATCTGCAGCATTTTTGCACAGCATGGACCTAACTGTTGAAAAACTGCTAATAGGAGCAGTCATCCTTGTCTAGGAATAGCTGAGGAGATCACAAAGGTGACAGCTTGATTCTCAGCTTGTGACAAACAGCATGGCACTAGCTATTTACCTAAGATTAAAAAACTGTGTGAAAAGCCCCTTCCCCAATAGAGCAAATCCCAATCCACAGACATTCCTCCTGTGAAGACAAGTCATACCTGCTTCCTACTGCACACAACTTTGTGTGGAACATAAAGGTTTACAGAGCATTTCCCTTAAATGGTATCAAAGTCAGTTTTCATACGTCAGGCCCAAATTTTAAGAGAACTAGAGATTTTTACATAGCTCTTTAAGGCACTTTTTATTAGAGTTCAAAAGCAGATTTATCTGCCCTGTAGATATGAAAAATTATGCATTTTGGCTGCATTTTGTCTGATCACACTTCAGAGGAGGGTCAGGCACAACCCAAGCCCTCTGTCAGTTCTGTTCACACCTGACTGTCACTAGCAAGTGCAGAGGTCTTTAACAACACCATCAGCCAAGGGAGGAAGCAATGCAGAGTGCAAAATGGCTCACAGCGAGTCACTCGTGGCTCCCTGTACAACTGGCAGCCCCAGGAAGGAAGCATGTGTTTGCTGTGTGATCCTGAATTTACTACCATGGATTAATGCATTTTCCCCCTACTCTTGCAATAGCTCACTGTGGGATTTACAATGTCATGTGAAGGCCTCTTTTATAAACTGCTGCCTGCAATAGCTGAAACAGTGAAAATCACCAAAGACAAGCTGAGCTCTGGCTCAGAATTTTAATGAATTTTACAGGTGGGATTATTTGGAGCAGATTTGTGCAGTCTGTATTTGGAAATCACAGATGAAGCTTTCACCCAGATAAACCCAACAATTTCATCTTTTACACTAAAAATCAGCTCATGCCAACAATTCTGATGTGATAATTGCAGATCAAGTTGACATAAGAACTTAAGGTCAGCTCTCCTTGGTTACATCAAAGGTGCACCTAGCCAGGACCCTTCAGTCCATCACTGAAGAAACTACTTGGAAGATGCTTGTTCTTAAAAGACCAGATATAAAATGTATATCTGTTAAATCCAGAAAACCTCGAAAATTCCCTCCAACACATTGCAGCTGAATTTTCAAGAGCCATTGCTGATGTCTCTACAAAGCTCTGTAGGTTTCCCTTCTCTAAACCTTGGAGTCCAGATCCTTCTGAAGCCCACATGAGCAAGCATATAGTACCTACAACATCTGCAGCAAAGATTTTCCCATGTGGACCACATATTCAAAGAACCACATCCTTTTCATTGCTCTGTTTCAGCTGTAACTTTAATTCAGTGCCCTGCTTCTCCCACCAGTGACAACAAGTCTCCATGCCATTAGCAAGAACAAAGAAAGGGCCCTGGCTCACCTCTGAGCACAGCTCTCCAGTAGGTACAGAAAGCCACTAAACCATCCCCAAGCAGCCCAAAAACAGGAGCTCACTTAAATTCTGAGTCACATCCAAGTCCAAGGACATGATCAAAGGGTAGAGTCAGGATATCTGGGTCCTGACTGCTGGTCCAGCTCCTGGCAATTCTTGCCCATCCTTGTGGACTGATGCTGCTTTTCCAACCCCCTTTGACACCCAGCCCTGCAGGGACTCAGTGTCCCAGGGCCCAAGCCCATTACACAAGGGATCCTGGTGCCTGTCTGTGATGTACTGTGAGGTTACAAATGCACCTTAAACTCCACTGCACGCTTCAAAATCAAAGGCCCCAAGGAAATTTGCCTTGTCCCCTGTCTCCTTTCAGCTCCAACATGCCCTTTGTTTGTGCTGAAGGGTGTTCATTCAGAGCCTGGTGGGAGGATGTTCCTGGAAAACAAAGCAGAAACAGGACACAACTCATGTTAGCAAACAACTAGAAGCGTGGTGCAAATGCTCCACTTGGCTCTAAGGCTGAGAGAGCTGAGCTGAGGGCTGAGCAGTGAACACCTCTCTCTCCATCTCTGTTCACAGATCAGCACAGCAGGACCCAGTACCTACAGTTCTGGAATAATTGTAAGCCTAATTTCAGGTGTGGTGTAGGAAGGAGTGATGATCAGATGGGCTGAAGAAATGAAACAAACCTTAGCCTATGAAGCTCAACTTACTCTCCCTAACACCATTTCTGCCTCATTAATTTATGGATAAATGAAAGTCAGAATAAGGCAACATATACAGTTGTATGTTGGACAAAGTGAAAAGCTTTCTCTCACACAAATATCAGCTGCATCCACACATACTCACATACACACACACAGAATCTACTTAAAAGCGGGGAGCACTGCCAAAAGGTCAGAAATCTGTATTCATTTTGTGCCCTCAGGACCATAGGGGAAAAAAGGTCATTGAGTGCTCCCCCTGCCCCAGAGCAGGGTCAGTGTTTGTATAAACTTTCCTTAATGATTGTCTGGCTATTCTGAAAACTCTCTGGTGCTGGCAGTTCCTGTGGTATTCCTAGGCCATATATTCCTAACCTCACATACATTTTTGTTAGCCTAGAAACTTGTCCTACTACTTAGCCTAAGTCTCCTTTACTGCAATTTAAACTCAATATTCCTTTTTATATCCTCAGTGGGAAAGAAACTATTTCATTTCCTTTGTCTTAGTAGCAATTTCCTATATATTTAAAGACTTGTTTTCCTACTGCTTCCCTCTAGAGCCAGTCTTCTTTAGCCCAAACAACCACAAATCTTTGTGTCTTCCCTCACAGGTTGTGTTTTCTAGACCTCAGATCATTTTTATTCCTCTCCTCTGCTCTTCCTACCAAGTAGCCTGTGTCTTTCCACACTGGCTTTCCAGTGCTTCAGCAAGGCTGTACCACCACAGAGCAGACCATAGCATCCCATGTTACAGGTCTCTTTTTCACAGCCTGAAATTATGCCCAGTGTCTGCCCTTTTTTATTTTTGGCAATATGGCATTTACAGAATATACATAAGGATCTTTAGATCTTACTGGATGGGAGAAATAGTTCATATTTTAAGAGGAAGAGGGGACAAAGTATAGAGACCAAGTACGAGGAAAGGCAGAGGTTGGAGATTTATTTCTTGATCTCAGGAAATAATTATCTCCTTTGTACAATTTTCTGGCATAAGTAGAAAACATTGTGTGGTGTTTTGAGCACTGCATTGTATTTCAGATGCTGAAAACCAGGCAGAGATTGACAACATTAGAGAGAAGCTCATTGATGAACAATAAAAATGGTTAAGAAGAGAGAGAAAAATTAAAAGAAAGTCATTCCCTATAATTTAATCAAGTGATAATTTCAGGAGAGGATTAAAGGCTTACACAAGCCTTAAAGATGGAAACACGAGCAATGCAATGATTTAGAGTATTAAAGGACAGCAAGCAGATGGTCATAGAGAATGCATTGACATGAAATTAATGAAAACACCACTTCAGAGTAACCTGTGAGAGCAGGATTTTCTAGGCAGTGGAATAGTGTCCAGAAAAGGTGACAGAAATGTCAGCATTCACAGCACTTGAAGCCAGACTGGACAAAAGAAAGAGTCAGTGGACCAGAAAGGAAAGGTCACTGGTCTAATTAGGGCAGGATCATTTTCTCTAGGGTCTACCATTCCTTTTTTCAAAGAAGAAAATGTACAGATTATGTGTATTTCAACAGAAAGACATCCCTACTATGTCTTCAGCCCAGCTGATGGGGGGTTCACACAATAGATTTTGGGGGTGCCATGGTAAGGAAGGAGACTAAGCTGTAGCCCCAAGACATGAGCAAGAATCCCTCTTCTGACTTTGGTGGAATTAGGGAAAACTCCAAATTGCCTTATGAGACAGAAAACCTCTTAAGGCAGATGGCAGCTTTTGCATTATGTCTAACCTTGTCACAGACAAGAAGAATTTGCTACTGATGTATTAGCAGCTGAGTAGAACAAATGTGACAGCAAGAAGGCAGGTGAATTTTTTTCCTTCTTTTTGCTGAATCATTTATTTCCTGTGAGCTGCATTTTCTGGGACGCCAAAATGAATAGCAAATTCAGCTGGAATTTGCTGAATGATTTCACACTAAATGAGACTAAGGGGAAAGAGGCTGTGTCAGTAGGGGGAGGAGTGGTACACTTCCAGTTTTCACTTGTAAGCTCATCTCATAAACAGGACAGTAAGGAAAGCCTGGAAGTGCTATGGCATGAGCAGCCAGCCACCCTCATCTTGGCACTGTCACAGCATCAGCCTCTGGTTTGAACCCACATTGCTTCCACCCCCAAAGAGAAGGGCTTAGTCACCAGACTGAGCTACATTGAACTAGGCTAGTGCTGGTCTGTCTGGCTGAGGCTTGTCCCACTTTGCACTGACACACAGAGGAGGAGAAAAAGAAACATTTTTGTCATTTGGCCCTCGTGTGACAAAGTTCTCAGCAGCAACGAGATCATTAAGTATTCTTGCTTTCTCACAGCTGGCTCTTGCCCTTGCACCATCACACTGTGAAGCAGGGCAGGAAAGCAGAGACTTGGCTGAAAAATAACCTGCCAGAAGTTAAGCTGTGCTCTTAAAGCCCCATAGATTTATTGATGTGCTTCCTAACCCAGCTGCCAGAGACCTGTGCCATCACAAACAGGAATGGGGAAAAAAGATTACAGAATACAAAGGTAAGACTCAACCAAAGATATAGGGGAAGAGGTATTGCTGTTTCACCACTAAAAAAAAAAAAAAAAAAAAAAAAAAAAAGACGTTTAACCATGGGAATTACAAGAAAAAGTTATAGGAACACAGAAAATATGATGACAGAAAAGTGTATGGTCCAGCAGGCAGGTGTAAAACACCTCACACCAAGAGCCCTGATGATGTGGGCTGATGCTGGAAAAGGGTGGTGGACATCACAATCAATTAGGTATTACACATTTATATTCCTCTTACAGCTGAGCAAATGGTCTAGCTTCCTTTCAGCTTCTGCAGCCTTCTACCAAAATTCAGTTTGACCCCCCCTCCCCCCGTCTAAGTAAAGTGCTTTTCTGATAAGCGTGGCAAGGAAAAATTAGTATTTCCTGAGGAAAACCCCAATCCCTGCTGCTTTGTGTTATATTTTATATATGCAGGCTCACGTGCATACTCCTCATCTCCTGACCTGCAGTAAAGACTGAATTAAAAGCCAAGGGTGGCAGTCAGGGGTGGCAGCCCTTCAGAGACAGGCCAAGCCAAGCTGTATAAAACCAGAGCACAGAGCACCCTGAGCCTGACCTGTCAAGTGTTATCACACTCATCTGCCTGGAGAAAGGCCAGGCTTCATAACTCACATCAGGTGGTGGCTCTCAGGTCCTGTACATCTACACCCTGAGCAAGTAAGCTGGTTTAGGTTTTGTCACAGGTGTTTTATTTTTTTTGGCAAGAACTGCTGGAGTAAAATGCTGTTAGCACATCAGCAGGCTTGTCACTCCCTCCCTGTCACATCAATCAGAGTCTCTGTGGACCCAGTCTGCCTTGCCATGCATCTTGGCACAAGAACAGCAAGTTCCTTCCCCTCTCATGGCTCATCCCCGTTGTGAATGGGTTGTTCTCCTACAGCTGCAGGAGGGCAGGGGACAGGAGCCACACCATGCAGAGGAGAGCTCGTGGTGTTGCAGGACAAGGGGGTCAGTGAAGCCACATCTTGTATTATGGCTGGGTTTGCAATCAAGGCTGATTCCAGACACTATAGTTTATCTATGTTCCCTCAATCTCTGCTGGAAGAAAATGGATTAGCTTTACTGACTTGACTGAAGCTACAGCAATTTACCCTTGCTGAGCATCTGACTCATCCTGGCCATCAGTTACTTCATGTGTTTCAGCACAGAGTACAAAAGAATCATTTCTCAAGCTGACCAGACATCAAACATGGCTCTTTGGATGGAGGGAAGCAGCAGAGACAAATCCAGGGAGTACCATTTCAATATGCTGTGAGAAACAGGGAAAAGAAAACCTCGTGTAACCTCCTGTGTAAAACATCCCCCATCTCCCACCCCAGCAGCATCAGCTGAGGCACCTTTCCAACCAGCACAGCAGGCAGCTCCCACAGTGAAGGCAAGCCAGCATAGATCCTGGCTGTGGCAGAGAGATGATAAACAGTACTGCAGGGCACACTGCAGGGAACATGGGAGGCTGTAAATTAAGGTCTTCCTAATTAGAAAGCAGTCAGAAGCACACAAGCACACACAGATTGCTGGTCTGGGGCAAGCTGCTCTTCTACAGGTTACAGTAGTGTTAAAAGGCAAAGCATCACACAGGAGATAGCAAAGGACAGAGCAGTGGATGAAGCAGCAGGTGCTTGTACGGCACTGCCAGCTGCAGAAAGCCATGAATAAGGACAAGGAAGAGGCCAGAGCCAGAAAAAGACAGAAATATAATGGCAAAGGCTCTTGGAATTACAGGAGCAATTCTGAACTGTGACAAAGCTTATTCGGAAATGAGAGAAGATGTCAGAATAGGAGTAAAGTGTTAGCATGTTGTGCCTAGAAAGTCCATGTGTCTGGGACTCTGTGAAATATAAATGTGCAATTGTAAGAAAGATAAAAGTTTTCAGTGCAGTAAATCCCTGCAGCAAAGGACAAAGCAGTGGAATTATGGAAATCCTATGGTTTCTATTTGGAGGTGCAGTGCTAAACCAAACTCAGCACCCTAGCAGGGCCAGGGAGGGGAGAAGGACACAGCTTTGTGGTATTAATAAAAAAAAAAAAAAAAAGAAACTTTAGCTGCAAAGGTGCAGATGTTTTCTGTGACGTGCAGACACTAAATGTTCTAGTGGAGAAAGGAGAGTCTCCTCCCCAGACACTCTTGTTGGGAATGCTGTGAATGGCTGTGATGCTGCACCCTCTCCACGTCACACCTCACATTCAGCCCTGTGAGGACTCAGATGCAAAGAGAAGAGAGTAAAGCAAAATCTCCCAGGGGAAATGGCAGGGATCCTGTGACAGAAAACCAGCTTGGATAAAGTATTCAGAAGTGCTTGATAGAAAAAGACCAAATAGGACCTAATATTCTCTTAATGAGGCAATTTAACTGCCTGCAATTCTATGTCCTCTGCATTGTGCTCTCCCAGCACAGAAGTTCAAAGTGCTGTCACAACAGGCCCTCAAAGGAGGGGTTTTTTAATGAGTGGGATTTCTTAGGGACTCAGTATGGGGCAGATTTGCTGAGAAGAGGAAAAAGGAAAACATAGGATACACTGAAAAATTGGTCATCAAGGTGGATAATTCACTGAGCTATTTTGCTGCCTACTGCACTAAAATCAGTGATGTTCTCCCATAGACCGTGGTCAGTTCTGGTTTAAGAGCAAATGCAATCCAAATTTAGTTTGACATCTTCAACAAAGGGACTTTGGAGGGTTTCATCTGTTCTGCTCCCCCATGAGCAAATGTTTCCTCACCGTGAAAGTGCAATAAGGCTTTTCCAGTGTAACTTGAAGGGAAGACCTGAATTCAATTAACTGGCAGAGAAAATGTTCTCTCTCTCTCCCCAGCTCTCTCCCCCTCTCTCCTGTTTCTTTAAGACAGTGTCTGTCCTTACACTGGAAGGTCACCCACAGAATGTGAGTCAGGGGGAAGGCATAGAGCAAGGGGGGCTCATGCTGTGGTGCTGCCACCTCCACAAGCATCCACTGTACAGAAAACAGTAACTGCTTTAAAAAAATAAAGCCTGGTTATTTAATTTAGCAGACATGATAGGTGGGTCAATATCGATCACTCTGTCCCCATCTTTTGTCCTCACCCCTCAGGTCTCTAAGGGCAGAGGTTTAAATCCCAGCTGAGAAAACAGGGCATGCTTCATTTAGTAGCACTGCAGCAGGGCTGTCAGGGAAGTCATGCTTCTGATGAGACATTAAATCAAGGTAAGCACTAATCTCATGGACATCACTGCTTAAGAAAACAAAACAAAAAGAAAAAATAAAAAAAAAACAAACAACATTTTCATGGCTCTTGTGCTTTGACCCTCACTACAGTGTGATTCAAAATGTGTGTGGGATGGGAGGCATCAAGTTTTCTGACTGCCTGCTTATGCTTCCTTTTTTTTATCATTTCCTCTAGGGGAGATTCATTGTGTAGACAGGGGTTCTATTAAACAAAATCTCCATCAACAAGAGCAAGTAGACATCATCCCAAAACACTATTAAGCATCCAAACCGCCAGACCATCCTCTTTTGCTCCTTGCAGCCCTCACTCCCTTCCTCCTTTCCCTGCAACTCCCCCTCTTTCTTTCCACTTCCCCAGCACATGTGTCTCCCCAGTACCATGCCTCAGCCATCATCAGCCATTTTTCCTAGGTGGTAAGTTCAAATTCTTCTAGATTTGTAGCTCAGGTCAGGCTGAACCTGCACATCTCAGCAACAACTTACTGCTTTTAGAAGCAAGAAACAACAAAGCAGTATTTCAGCCTAATGTCCTTTCTTTCTCAACCAGCCCCCAAACTCTCTTCCTGCACAATTTTCTCTTGGAAATAATCTTGATGCACCTGGTAATTGCTGGATCCTGAGACTAATGGCTCAACAGTAATTATCTTGTTTTTCCCATGCTTTACACTAATTCTTGTTTATTAAAATTGCCGCTCTGTGAGAGAGACTGAGCTGTCCCAAAGACATACAAGGGAGGCAAGTATTTACTGACACCAATGTCCTTACAAAGGCTCCATCTCTTTCTTTATGGTGTGAGCAAAGAGAGCAGAGGCTAGCAGGTTAGATCCTGTCTGGATAAATAAACAACAAATTATTGGATTGTCGTCTTCAGTTTCCCTTGTTTTCTGTAAAAAAAAAACAAACAACAACCAACCAAATAAACAAACAAAACTCCAAGCAGTAATTCAGCCCTATTACAATGCTTTATTACAGGTTCCAGGCAAGAAATCAAGTCCAGAAAATTCTGTAATAGATCATGCCAAAAATAAAGATGAAAACATTTACAATATTTAGTCCTATACTTCATTCAGTCTTAGATCCAAGGGACTCTTCCAACAGCTTTTGCTGCCCCTGGTGTGGTGCTCCTCTCACTTTGATGCCCGCATTTGTCATAGTCAAAACGTGCTACACAGATATGGTCACTGGAGTGAGCAACAGTTGTGCTGGGAAGGAGGGACCTGTGATTTCCCAGTGGGGTGAAGAGCCCAAATCGTGGGTTTGGCTGCAAGATGGATGCAAGCTACCACACAGTGTCCCACCTCTTAACTAGGTACCTGTGCAGTGACAGGGCACAGGTCCTGCTCTGCCCATCACAGGTGACAAAACTCACGTGTGACAGCGCAGGCAGCACAGCCGTGGCCTCTGACAAGCACCACCCCAAGGATGGGCACTTTCTCCTAGGGAGGCAGGCAAAAGGGATGCTTCCACTCATTCTGCCTCCACCATGAGGAATTAACAGACACAGCTAAAGCCAAAGCTAGTGGTTTCATTATACTTAATCCAGGGGTGAGTTTCTCTCTGCATGCCAAGCAATAACATATTTAAAAGTTCCCTTTGACTAAGCCTCTTCAGTTAAGTCTCTTCACAATTCTCTGTCTCCCTAAACTCCTTGGATGGGCCATATTAACCTCTGAGGAGCTTTTGACTTGTTCCTGGAGCCCCTCCATCTGGCTTTTAGCACTTTCCAGCCTCACAAACTGCTCATACAGAAGCCTGGTACTTGCTGTTTACTGAGTCCCACGAGTTCACTTTCTGAAACCTTGCAGAGACCACAGGTTCATCCACTTCATGAGAGCCTCTCTCTGCTGGAGCCGTCACAGCTCATATCTTAATTCAGCACTTTTATTTCCTTTTAACTTAATCTGCAGGGGACCTTCATGTGTACACTTCTTGAGATATCTTCCTCCATTCTGGACCTCTCCAAAGTTTTCATTCTCAGGTCTGTGTCCCCCACCACCTCTTTAAGGTTATTTTATATTCATCAGGCTCCAAAATTTTCTCTGCAACTTGTGTTACTAACTTACCCATGTTAATAATGCTTCTGTCCTCACCTCATCTAAGGCAGGCACACAAGAGTCATCCTGGACACTCTCCCATTGCAGAATGTGCCGATTTCTTTAGCAACATCCTTTATCCTCTGCATCTGCCACTGTTAAGTCCTTCCCAGATCCACTGTTACTTGCAGCAAAATTATCTCCCATCTTCATAGTGAATTTGTAAGTTTTTCCTTCCTTCAGTCATCTCAGTTTTTCTGAAGGTCTGCTCCAGGACATACCACCATGTCCTACCAGTGCAAAAAGGTATCTGGAAGAACCAGAATGTCAGGAGAGAGCCCAGTGAGATTCTCTGACATGTTGGAAAAACCACAGGGAAAGTTTATGAAATCCCTGAGAAGCCTTGGGAGCTTTTAGCATTTCTCCCGTGACTCCTCCTGCCTAACTGAGTAGTCAGGCATTTGACTTAGGAAAAGCACCGACCAATTCCCTTGGGATCCATGCCCAGGTATCTCAGTACAGGGACTTGGCTCAGTAGATCCAAGGGTACACACATGTAGAATTTGCATGCCTCTTCATTCCCACCTGCCCCTGCCAGAAAAGGATACCATGAAATTACTTTGGCTGAATTATTTAGTGCTGCAGAAGTCTTTTCTCCTAGGTTTGCAACAGCAAACTTAATATACACTCCCCCTTCCCTACATTTATTTATCCGCCCCTTTGGGACGCCGCTGCCTCTGAGGCATTACGTGTGTCAGGGGCTGACTTTGCACAGATGACAGGACTGATGTGAGCAAGTGTCTTCACCATGACGTGAACCTGTTGTGGCCGTGCCTGTGCTGCGCGCTCTCGGAACA